>NC_050449.1:92339897-92639897 GCF_903995425.1 Onychomys torridus | reverse complement strand
ATGAGGACTATTTTCAGGAAATAGAATCTCAGCACACCGAGCTTTATAGTCCACTTGCTTTAATTCCTCTGGCATAACATCCTATATACACAGCTTCAGTTCTGTTCTCATGCCTAGCTCCTTTCTTGCCTGATTTCTCTCTATACTTATCTATTGCTCCCTCTAAGTTCTAACTTAATTCTCTCATCTTAATTCTGCCTCATCTTGGTCCTTTTCAGCTTGTTCTTACCCAGCTAGTACTTCCCCATCAGGCTCTTCCTCATCTTCCATCTCATTCCTCTAGTACTCTCTTCTAGTCCTTCAATCTAGTTCTTTCCCATCTCAGTTTGTTCCTCTCAAGTTCTTACCTATCTAGTTCTTCCATTCTCTTTTCTCTTCTCCATCCCCTCATGCCCTGGGAGTCCTGGTATATATACACTTACAAGCAGGATTCCCTTGGCAGTGCAAAGCCAGGCTTCCAGGGTCAAACGGAGGGGTGATAAGAAACACATAGAGGCACTAATTGTTAATTATCATTTGCAGCCCCAAAGGGAAGTTACCAATGGGGAAATGAATGAACTAAAGGCTAAATTCAGGTAATACCTAAGAAGAGGGCTCCTTTGGGCTCAACTATAATCTTAAACATGATTGGTAGAAAACATTAAGAATCTATAAGTTGCCAGGCCAATGGGAGAAAATAAAACTGCCTTCTTTTTTCCTGTGGCTCATATCTGTCCAAACTATCTGCTGTTTTTCTGCAGGGTGGGGGAAAGTATGCTTGGTCTCTAGGCAACCTGTGTACAGCTAGATGTCTCTGGTGATAGTAAAAGGTAGATCTGGGACTAGAGGTAAGATTTGGGAAAGGAGGAAGTTAAGCTTAATTTAATTGGCACATCCGCCAGGCCATCTCAAACAGGTAGCCTGGATGCTTAAGTCTGTTCTTAGAGAATACAGAGGTGTCTGGTACTTTCCTCCATCTGGGGATAGACCGAGCCAGATGCTGTCAATGATGGTAATTACAGGGAGGCTTGAACTGGGGTTCTGGCTGAGCATAGCCATCAGCACAGAAAGTTATTAAATATTCCTAGAAGTGGTTAGGTAAGGAGTTAAAGGTCTATAAAGTTAGTAAGACTATAAGGAAGGAGGGTCCGAGCTAAATTGTGTAAAGCTATTACTTAACATCCACCTGACCTAGGCGGTGTCTCCTTGTGGAATTTATCTTAAATCAGGAGACTTGCATGTGGACTGTTATTACTGCTAGTCTTGAAAGTGGCTAAGGGAGATATCTGATTCCAAAGAAAGCCTTTCCTGAGGCTGTTCTCCAAATACCTGGAATGTGTATGTGCAGAGAGTGATCAGTCCACACTGTTAGCCCTTCTTAGGGAAAAGTCAATTGGGAAAACTATGAAGGCACACATGATTTTCATAACAGAAGACAACTGATATATAACAAGCCAAGTAACACCAAAAACTCCTTCGAATTTGGCTTCCTCTGGAAGAAATCCTTGATCCCTCCAGGTAGTGACTTTGCCATAACCAGCTGAGTTCTTATGATATATTCCTACAGCCCGAAGCAATGCCCAGTGTCTCAGACCACTTCCTATTGCCTGTGGGTCAAGATGTAAGAACTCTCAGCTCCTTTTCCAGCAACATATCTACCTGTTTGCTGCCTACTTCCCTCCATGATATGAATTGAAAGTGATGCACCCAATGGAATATTTTCCATTGTAAGAGTTGCTGTGGTCATAGTGTCTCTTCACAGTAATAGAAACCCTAAGACACTAACATGATTTGAAAAACCTTGGTGGATATGTGTGATAGCATTTTATAGTCATCTAAAACAAGACAGATTTGTGAATGCTATATTGTCAATGTATGTCCAACTGCAAATTCTATGGTAGCCAGCTAAAACTGGTTTAGACATGTCTGTTTATTTTTCTCACACAACAGGATGCCTGAGGTAGATGATTACAACAAAATTGGCCCAATAGCTTGCTGATGTAAGGACTCTTGTTTGGCTTTCAAATGAGTCTCCTCATTTTCTCTGATAGTCACAAATTGTTCCACATAACTCACCCCCATAGAATAAGAAGAAAAGAGAAAAGGAGGATGAGAGAGGGAAGGAAAGGAAGAATGCCCTCCCCAAAATCTCTAGTCGGGGCTTTTCTTCATGTAGAACCTAAAACAAAACATTCCACAGAGGCAGATTCAGGCAGTTAATTAGGGAATGTGATTTTGTGATACAGAATAAAAGCTTTAGGGCATGAGCATTGTGGATGTGGCCAGCACTGTAGGATACTAGTGCCCCATCTGTTGGGACTTTCTGAGGAGTCTTGTGAAACGCTTGTAATTGTTTACTCATGGATAAAAAGGAATTATGACTCCAAGCCATTCAGCTCTCAAGGTGCTCAGAAGCACTGTTCTACACAGCTCCAGTGTATGCTGCCCTAGTGTCCACAGACTTCTAAGGCTGAACATTCAGAGGAGCCACAGGACAGGAATAAGATGCTCTGGGCTCCAGAGCGAGCTCATCACATGCCCCCTGCACACAGGCACAGGCTTACACAAAGATGGTTCCCTTGAGAGAGAGGCTGAAGAGTTGAAATGATGTATAAGAAACAGCAATAAAATGTCCTCTTTCAAGAAAGAGGAAGGTTATTCCAGAAGCCCTTGATAGGTGTTCTCTTATGTGAAGTCTCATGGCCTCGTCTCCACAACCAGGTGACATGCTCAACCATGAAGGCAAAGGAGCCTGTATTTGCCACTTACAGTGTGTGGAGTAAAATGTGAGTTTTGTTATCAAAGCACAAGAATGAGGTCATATGCATGCTGATCCATGTAAAGAATGTGTTAGTTATTTTTCTATCACTTTCAAAAACTATCTGGTAGCACATTTTAAAAAGAGGGTGGGTTGTCTTAGCAATCACCTGGGTTGTTTGGGGATTCCCAAGGGACCCCTTTTGCCAACAACTCAATTAGATATTACCTGATGCCAGTACCGGAAGCTTCATTTGTTGATAAGAGAGGGCCAGCTGGGACTCCCTCTCCCCCCATTATTTGGCAATTTCATTTAGGTCATTTTCATCTATGTATATATTTTAGGAAGCTTCTACTATATTAGGCTTCCATAGTACCCCTTTAATGGCTGTTAATTTTAGCTGTCTCTTCATATTCCCTCTTTCGTCCTCCTCTCCCCTCCTACACCCCATTTGGTCTTCCCATTTCAACTCCCCCATCCACCCACAACTATCTATTCTATTTCTCTTTCCTAACAAGATCTAACTGGACCATCTAGTCCCTTACTCTGTACCTACCTTCTGTGATTCTGTGGATTGTAGCTTCCTTATCATTGACTTAATAGTTAATATCCACATATAAATGAATACATACCATATTTGTCTTTCTGGACCTGGGTTACCTCACTCAGGATGATTTTTTTCTAGTGCCATCCATTTACCTGAAACAGCTGAGCAATACTCCATTGTGTAAATATACCACATTTTCTTTATTTATTCTTCTATTGAGGGACATCTAGGTTAGGTTGCTCTCCATAAGCTGGCAGCAAGTCCCCATTGCTGATGACAACATCTACACAACTCATTGAACATGGAGAAGTCAAGCTGGTGCCCACTAGAGTCTTCACTCCTACATTCTAGCGTCTTTGGTACAGGTACTGTGTACACTGCCAAAAAAGTACCATAAACACCAAGCCAACCACAAACCCTTTGATCCAATGACGTCCTGCTTGCAAGATATGCTATTGTTATGGTTGCACAAAGCCTGTGAGAATAACCAACTAATATCTTAGTGGTTGGTTATCTTATCTCATCTTATCTGGTCTAGCTTAAGGCCCACTCCATGAGATGAAACCAGTACCTGATACTGCTTTGATGACCACGAACCAGAGGTTAGAGAGCCTAGGGCAAAAACAAATACTACTGTTCTAAAAAAGAAAGAAAGAGAGGAAGGAAGGAAGGAAGGAAGGGAGGAAGGAAGGGAGGGAGGAAGAGAGGGAGAGAGGGAGAGAGAGAGAGAGAGAGAAAGAGAGAAAGAAAGAAGGGGACAAATACAAAGACCCACAGCCAGACACTACATAGAGACTGAGAGACTTTGGAATACTCAGCCCTAAATGGTATTTCCATCAAATTCCTCAGGGCTCAAAGATCCCTGTAGATGAGGAGACAGAAAAAGTGTAAGAGCCAGAGGGGATGGAGGACACCAGGAAAATAAAGCCTTCTAAATCAACATGATCAAAGCTCATATAAACTCGCAGAGACTGAGGCAGCATGCACAAGGCCTTCACCAGTCTACACCAGGTCCTCTGCATTCATATATGGCTTCCACTTTAGTGCTTTTTTGGGATTCCTGAGCAGAGAACTAGTGGGTCTCTGATTCTTGTGCCTTCTCTTTGGTTCTTTTCCTTCTGTTTGTCTTGTCCAAATCCAATGTGATAGTTTTTGTATTAACTTATTATATTTTATCATGTTATATTTTATTATTATCCCTTAGAAACCTACTTTTTTTTTCTAATGAGAGACAGAAAGGGAGGTGGGAATGAACTGGGAGGATAGAGGAAGGGAAAACCATAATCAGAATACATTATATGGGGAAAATCTATTTTTAATAAAAGGAAATATATCTTTTACACATATAGCAAATACATACATACATGTGTATCTTTTAAATGAGAATGGATTTGTTCCAGAAGTGTCAGTCCATCACGGCTATGGGGAGGGGGGGGGCAGGACAGAGCTCAATAGGTCACATTATGGTGTGCCAGAATACAGAGAGCAAAGGAAAGCCAGCACTCAGCTGGCTTTCAACCTCTTTCCCTTTTGTTCATTCTGAGCCCCCAGGCCCGTGGGATAATGTCACACACACTAAGAGCACATCCTTCCTACACATGAACCCTCTCTGGAAACACTCACAGAAATACCCGGAGTTGTATCCAGGTCTTGGGTGTGCTTGTGTACATTGAAATTGTGGGCTCCAGGAAGAAAGTTTCCAAGATGCTTGACCAGAGAGCACTGGATACCCCTTAGCAGTCTATCTTCACCCACAGCTACAAAATACTTGGAGCATCACTTATCTGCTTAAACAAAGACTGAAATTTCCAACCTCCTTTACAGCTTGTGTGGGATGCGACTCAAGTCTGGACAATGGAATGTCCAGATTAAGTGTGTATAGCCTCAGGACAGGTGGCAGAAGTCTATTGGAAGGAAGAGAAACAAGGACAGCAATGCTTTGTCTTGCATTGTTCTCTGTTCTAAGCAAATCTGTTGCTTGGATGCTGTTTTCCTTTTTCTCTTCATATCTACCTCCGGGGAAGGCATCATTTTCTCTGTGTTATGACCAAGGAAACTAATATTGACTCTTCATAGCAAGACTATTCCCCTGAGTGACTGTCCCTGCATCTCAGGATGTTGTCCCCTCCCTGGCCTCTCACAGGTGTCCTTAGGTCCTTTTTCTATTTCCTGTAGCATGAATCCTAACAGGTCTTATTAATAAAAACAAACCCAGAGCCAGTTATTGGGGTGAATGCTGGAAGATCAGAGAAGCAGAACAAGCCACAGCTTCCTCATCTTACTAGTTCCTCAGCTGATCCTGTTTCCTCAGACTGGAAGCCTCTGAGTTCTCATCCAAATGGATCTCAGCTGAACTGCTCCTAGAAGCCTAAAAGCTTAACCAGCCAAATGCTTCTAGTTTCTGGTCCTCATGCCTTATATATCTTTCTGTTTTTCCCATCACTCCCTGGGATTAAAGGCTCACTTCTTGGGATTAAAGGCGAGTGACACCATGGCTGGCTGTTTCCAATGTTGCCTTGAACTCACAGAGATCCAGAGGGATTTCTGCCTCTGGAATGCTAGGATTAAAGGTGTGAGTTCCACCATTTTCTAGCCTCTGTTACTAGTGGCTATTCTGTGCCCTGACCCCAGATAAGTTTATTAGGGTGCACAATATTTTGAGGAACACAATACCACCACAATTCCCTAGTCACTTGGTTGTAATAGTTGTTCACTTTGGGCAAAAAAAAAACCCAAGGGCCTAAAATCAAAAGATTCATGATTAGATGACTTTTTTTTTTGTCCAGAGAGATTTTTCTGTCAAGGGAGGAGGAAATGGAACAAATGAGACACTTGGGAAGGTGGTGAAATTCAGTTACATGCCATGGAAAGTTGTTAAGCAACCAGTCTCCACAACCAGGTACTAGGAGCAAGTTAAATTATGCCAGGTCCCTTTCTGGCCCACCATCTACCCAACTGGCCTACCATCTACCAAAAGAAAGCACAAGCTAACATCCCAATGCCTAGATAAGGACACCCCCATGTGGAACACTATGACAGCCATACTTTCTGTTTTAGATGAGTGAGTTTATTAAGCACATATCAAGCAAAAGTAAAAGAATGAAAAGCAAGCAGCAGGGAAACAGAAGCAGCAGATCAACAGCAAAACATGGTCAAGTCAGGCACTTACAAATCCAGCAAGAACAAATGGGGAAGCCCTGCTGAGAACAGCATGCTGGTTTTCCAGAGTGTGATTCCCAGGCAACATGCCTTCTCCATGGATGAGCTTACAGCTTTTCATTATGATTTTAGGTATTTTACACTACGTGAAACAACAGTAGCCTATGGCTAGCTCAGTCGGTAGAGCATGAGACTCTTAATCTCAGGATTATGGGTTCATGCCCCACATTGGGCGCCAGATATTGGTGAAATTATTAAGGCCACTCCACATAGTTAAAAGGGAGGTTTATTTTGTGGGGTAACTTACAAATGAAGGGGTTGGTTGTAGGGTATGGCAAAGGTATGGCACAGTCTGGCGGTGTTCTCTGGAGAACTCTACTTGGTCTACCTCCTGCATCCAGCGTCCCAGCACCAAGAGAGAGAGCCCTCCTCCCTCGATCCTGGGTCTTCCGCTTCCTCCTCTGCCCTGCCTTGTGGGCGTGACCATTACCGAAGCCTCAATGGGGGTTGGAACTTCCAGGCCAATGCTGGGATGGCTATCCACTACATTTACCTGTTTGTAGTTTTCCTTTCTCACAGTCAGAGTGAGTTGAGGGTTCAGCTTGCCCCTAGACAGGGTCATTTTAAATAAATGCTGGAGTCTGAAACAAAAGAGACCTATTCACTCAGAGTCCACGTTTAACATGCTCAAACAGTATGTTGATAATCATGTATATTACAGGGGTTGAGGGTCAGGTTTATAGAAGTAAAAGTCCCTCTTCTAACCAAAGAGGCACTGGCAAAAACCAGTTGGACATTGCTCTGTGAGCCAAGCAAGCAATGGACACCTTTTCTGCATTTAAAAAAAAAAAAAAATGTGAACGATGGAGCGTTGAGTCTGAATTTTAAATAGACATCTAGCCATTGTACAGAATGGCTAGGGAAAAAAAAACCATATAAATAAACATGTGATAAGAGCCTTAGGTAAGAAATCAGCAAGGAGGATAAGAAAAAATGATTAAATATGGCTTATGGTTGGCAACATATGGGTAAAGGGGAAAAAGTAAGGATGACTGTGTAACTACAGGCTGACATAGAGAAGGAAAAAGCATGGAGATGCAATGTGGAAGCAAAGTAACCTGTGCTTCCAATGAAAGGAAATAAAAGGCAGTGTTCAGTCACCCATATGCAAATACCTACTACACACAGAAGCAAGACTGCAGTTTGAGAAAGAGTTCAGAGCAGAAGATAAGTCTCGGTCAGTCCAGAAGACATCCATTGAGTTATCAGTCTCGAGTCCCTGAGGAGTATCCACTGCAAAGTGTTGCAGATCAGAGAAGAAGTGGAGAATTTGCAATTAGGAAAGCACAATTGCCTTTGCCAGTCCACCGCAGGAGGAGAGAATGGGTGCGGGACAATGGGGATGGAGGTACAGAGAAGGCACACAAAGGCAAAGACTTTCCATTTGAGATAGCTGGAGCTGTACTACTGTCCCAAGATCATTGCAGGAATAAACTCAGCTCCTGAGATGCAAATTCCAAGTAATGTTTGTAAAGAGAAGAGGGACATAATTTGATGCCTTGGGAACCAGCTCAGTCAGCTCTTGCCTCCAGACAGGAGGAGCCAGTATCCATCTGTAGGATGAACTCTCCGGGGACGGGACGATGTGTAGAGATATAGGGAGCCCATGACCTAAGCGAGAAATAAAAGATGAGGGTGGGGGGTATTGAACAAGTGTGCATGTGAAAAGGTGTAAAGAGAGATCTCCCAGTGGGCTGGCTGGATTCTAGGGGATGCTTCTTGCAGTCACACTGAAGGGTGTGCAACCACAGTGAGGGGGAAAACTGCAAAGCAGCCCTAGGGAGCCCCGCGGGACTGCCAACAGCAATGGGATTTTAAGTCTCGATCCTGGAGCCCAGGAGAGGAGTGGGAGGTACAGCCCCAGCCCCCACTGGAGGAAACGTGTTTCCCTGGCAGCTGCAGAGGTAGAGCAGTACTGCTGTCCCAACGTCATTATGGGAAGGAACTAAACATAGGCCACTTCTGTTCCTTCTCGTTTGCGGCCATACAGCAAGCAGGTGCCAACCCAAATAAACTGCTTAGCAAAAATAATCGCAATTTTACCATGTTCAAGTATGTGAAAATGCAGTGTAGCTGAGCAGAAAATCCATAAAAAGAAGACCCAGATGTGCATACCAAAAGGGCTTTCACTTTCACATGTGCAAGCGAAGCTGCGTTATACAAACTCAGCTACATCCAACACCAGGCCAAAAAACAAACAAAAAAACAAAACAAAACAAAACAAAAAAAAAAACCTTAGGCAGTGGAGATGGAAAGTTTGCTTCATTATTACAGGATTTAGCTACACCAAAAGAAAACCATGCAGAAAGTTCTTAAGTGATGTGGGAAACGCATTCTCTCGCAAAAAGGGAATTTCAAAGTTTGGTTCCATAACTGGTTAATTCTGTGAGCCTACAAAGCTGTCAAGAAACTAGATTCTTCCCCTTTGGCCATTCCCCACTGTGGCGGTTTGAAAGAAAATGGCCCCAAAGGGAGTGGCACTACTAGGAGGTGTGGCCTTGTTGGAGTAGGTGTGGTCTTGTTGGAGGAAGTGTGTCACGGTGGGGGCGGGCTTTGAGGTCTCTTTTCTCAAGCTTCACTCAGCATGACAGGGAGTCTACTTCCTGTTGCCTGAAAGATGTAGCACTCTCAGCTCCAGCACCACATCTGCCTGCTCGCTGCCATGCTCCCCTTCATGATCATAATGGACTGAACCTCTGAAACTGTAAGCGAGCCACCCTCAATGAAATGTTTTCTTTACAAAAGTTGCATGGTCATGGTATCTCTTCACAGTACTAGTAAACCCTAACTAGACACCTACCCTCACCTCATTGACATGATCTCTGTCCTCACAGGGTCACCTTGCTGCAGTGGTAGAGCGGTGGTGACATGCTGACAAGGACACCCCCAAACAGAACAATTTGATGTGATCCTCTTGTGCATCAAGAAAACCCTTCCCCGACCCCAGCCCTGAGTAGAGTTCTCATTGGCCAGATTGGATCCCCTGCCTTGCTTTCAAAGTAATAACTGGCATTAGTTTCATCAAGCACCTTCAGGAACTGAGAAAAAATTTTGGTACCAAAGAACAAGGAAGTATATGGGAAATGAATTAATTAGACAGCCAGCGCTTTGAGTCTTGGGCTTCATTATAGTAAATTAGAGAATCGTAAATGAGGGATGAATTCTGTGCCATACATTGGAACCACAAAAGAATTGCTAGGGATTTGACCTGCTCACTCAACTCAAAACCATCTTTCCATATAGAGTAAGGCTGACCTCCTTTTAGACGCCTTTAGACGAGCATTTCAGTCTTACAATGTGGTAGAACAGGCTTAAGTGCACAGGCTTACATTGCAATCCTGGCCCAGAGGCATGTACATGCATACGAGACCAAGCCATTCCAGGGTGACTTCTTTCTAACAGTATCTTGTGTCTGCTATAAGAATTCATTTTAAAAGGAAAAAGAAAAAACTTCCCAGGGTAAGTACGATGAAGTATAAGGGTTGAGATTACCTCCTACATTATAATCCATGAAATAGGAATGGACTGCCCTGATTTGTAGTCCAGGCTAATCATTACTAAATTTATCCTACAGATTTCAATTTTGAACACAGGCAAATGTAAGAAGCAATCCATTCTAGTATCCTAAGCACAAAGCTAAAAATAGTTGTAGCCAAAAATTGCTGAAAGATATATCTGGTTAAAACTATAACAGCTGCCAAAATAAGTCCTCCTCAGCAGACCAGACTCCTCTTTCTGGAGGAAGAAAGTTAAGAATTTGGGAGGCTTTATTAAAGTGAATGTTGTACCAATAGTAATTCATACTCAAAACAAGTAAGGACAGTTAAAATGTACCAATTCATTCCATTTTCTTCTCATCTCCACCTAGTTATATAGTCTCTATGGATGTCATTTATCCCATTTGAACTTTTACTCCTCATTTTCAAATACACTATTTTGGTTGCATTTCTGGCATATTATCCTTCATTCTGGCATCCAGAATCATTGGGGTCTGGTTTATCTCACCATTTACCTTCTCTCAATTTCTGTGTCTTTTCCCCATCTTTACAGTTCCCAACGCATGCACTGTACCATTTGAAATGCATCCTCCCCTCCTTCAGCCCAGATGATCTTTCTCTGTTTTCATGATGAAAGAGGGTCTAGGCCCCTGCTCAAAGCAGTCATCTATGAGAGTCTCTCTTCTGCTCCCTGTGCAGCTTAGGTACACTGGGTTATACACGGCGCTGTCAGGACAGCAAGAGTGGAACAACACCTGAGTGAATCCTTCCCTACTGCTCTCTGGATCTGTGACTTTTAGGCATGTCCTGTCTCCCCCATTTTCCTTATCTTCAGACAGAGAAAAATGGAAGCTCTTCCTTCCTATGCTTGTTACAGATTAAAGTAATCCGTAAACAGTGTCTACACATGCCACTGGAACACAGAGAGCAGTGAGTTAGACCTGTAACTGGTACCTACTATGGTGTCTGCTTTCTATTTTCTGTTGCACATTGTTCTCAAGTTTCAGCCTTGCCTCACTAATCCAATTTAAATCCCTGTGGACAAGACCAATAAAGTCAGATCCCTCTCTTTCCATTCCAACTCCTCCATCAATTCCTTCTGGTAGGCCTTTGCCAGGTAGGCAGACAAACTTGTCTGGTTTGGATCATAAATAAACTTGTGCCCAAGTGCAATCTCTCCAATAGTCACAACAGACACCAGACTTTCCACAGTCATCAGCAGGGCTACTTTTGACACAGCTGTTCTTTGTGATTTGGGAAGAATGAGAATAAAGAAACATGTACTGGGCTGGGGAGAGGCAGTTAAAGCGCTTGCCATGCTAGCTGACCACTTGAATTCAGATTGCTAGAATCCATGTAAAAGTCAGTCCCCAGTAGCACAAGCCTCGACAACGGTAGACCTCTGAGAGGTAGGTTCCTTAAAGAGGGATTGGCCAGGACAGCAAAGTCCTCATGGATTGATGTTGTTGTTGAGAGTGGATTCATTACACAGCAGTACCCCTTTATCCATAGTCCCATTTCCATGGTTTCAGTCACCTGCAGTCATGTATGCTTCAAAGACATTGCATGGAAACTTCTAGAACTATAAATTCCCAGTTTTGAGGAATTCATGTTCTTCACTGTGAATATTATAATGAAATCTCAATCCACCCAACTCCATGATTGGTTCCTTTGTCCAGAGTACCCCCTCTGTATGTGCTACTCACTCTTCAGCCTCTTAGGAATCTTGTTTCTTCTTCTTCTTCTTCTTCTTCTTCTTCTTCTTCTTCTTCTTCTTCTTCTTCTTCTTCTTCTCCTCCTCCTCCTCCTCCTCCTCCTCCTCCTCCTCCTCCTCCTCCTTCTGTTTCAGGACAGGCTTTCTCTGTGTACTCCTAGCTGTCCTGGAACTTAGAGATCCATGTGTACTCCTAGCTGTCCTGGAACTTAAAGATCCATCTGCCTCTGCCTCCCAAGTGCATGGGATTAAAATATTTTGTCACCATGCCCTTGGGAATCTTCTTAGTTAATAGATTTGCTTAATGTCTATTAATAGATTTTCTATTTCAGTATTGTTTATCATTGTTAACTTACTGCAACTAATTTTCAAATTAAGCTCTATTATAGGTGTGTGTCTATAAGAACCATAAATATATACAGAATTTAGTATCCACTGGGGCATCCTGGAACATATTCCTCTTGAGAAAAAGGAAAGACTACTAAAACCCTAAGTTTGACTGTCTGTCTGTCTGTCTATCTTCTTTCATCTATCTCTATCTCTTTTTCTCTCTCCACCCCTTTATTTCCCTCCTGATATCTCTTTATGATGCCAATGCTGTGTTATAATTTCACTAGAAGACCCTCTGCAGATGCCAGCATCTTGATATTAGACTTCCCAGCCTCCAGAACTGTGAGAAGTAGTGTGGTTAATTGTAAGTTTCCCAGCCACTAGCATTTTGTTACAACAGTGTCTGACAGGCTAAGACACTGACCTTACAGGAAACTACCATAAGAATCAGCAGCAGCAAATCAAGTGGAGAAGCAGCCAGGGATAAAAAGCAGAAAAAGAAAAAATAGTCAGAAAGCAATACAATGCTCAACTGTGAATATGTGCAAAGGTGCAGTAACATAAGCATTAATTCAGCAACGAGAACTACATGAGAACTACTTAAGAAGGGTGGGAGAGAACAAGAAGACAAAGTGGAAGGAGTCAGCACTAAGTGGTGTTTTCTGCATAGTTTTTCTAAGAGCTGCCTCTGATGACGTCAGCAAGAGGCAAAACCAGCAAGCATGACTGGGAGCTGGAGAGCTGATGCCTACAAAGCTCCTCCCAGGTGAGGTGTGTGGTAGGCAGCACCGGGGAGGCCCACAGTGGCCCCTCCTTGTGATCCTAACACTTGAGTTGTCCTTTTCCACATGGTCCCAGGATCTTGTGATGTTAGCACCCTGGAACTGTCCTCTCCCACAGTGTAGGAGGCTCCTGTCCTAGTTCCTCAGAGTCACCATGTGATGAGCCATCTTTAAGGACAGGCCCAAACGGAGGAAAAGCCTCTTGCCAACAGCTAGTCACATGAAAAAGTTTAGCAGTCCACAGCCCAGCTACTCAAGCAGTCCACAGATGACTATAATTGGATGACACTGGTCCTTCCCTCATAAGAGACCAAGTCACAATCCCCCAGTTAAGTGGCTCCTGAATTCCTCACCCTCATACACCATATGAAGTAACAAATTTCTGTTGCTTGAAAATCATTAAAATTTGGAGTGAACACCATATAGCAATACATAGTGAATTTAGGGACTGGAAGGTAACCAGTGTGGTATCTTCCTTTACCCCCATTTTGTAGATTTGAAAGGTAAGGCCAAAGAGCTTAGCAATTTGCCAAGAGTCTCACAGCAACCTTGGCACCCTTAGGACTTAAATTCCATTTTTTTTTTTTTTTACAGTCTTTCTGTTTAGCCATCAGTTCACTCAGCAAATATTTTAATGACGTTTTTGGTAAGTAAATTATTGAATTTAGCATTGAAGCATTGTTCTTCAGAACAACTGGAGGTGAAATTAATTTAAAAAAAAACCAGAAACATGAAATAAATGTGTTGAACACAGTACCTCTTAGAACTGCTAACTGCCCTACTATTCCCAGCTGTTCAGACTGGACGCAGAGGCAGGTACCACAAAGAGGAGAGCTGTTCTGACTCCTGACTGGGGCTTGTTGCCAGAGTTTGTTCTTATCCTCTGCAGTGAATAATTTCTGATAAAACTGGCAAGAGAATGTATGCTCCAATGACTTGGCCAATTTCATCAGACAAGCAGAGCCTTGAAGAACATTGTCTATGATAAAAGCTGATCAAGGGCTCCATCATAAGAAAGATGGGGTGGGGAGCTTAGCCCCAGAGACTCCTGAGTATAGTAACACCCAAAGCAGGGGCGTCCTATGTAGATGTTCTTTGGTGTTTTGTCCTTAGAAACAAGAAATGTGATCTGGAGAGATACATGTGGGCAGAGGGCTTGCTGCATGTAAGCAGGTTGGGTGATTCTAGCTAAGTTTTTCTAGAAAGGATCAACTTCTAGGTCCCAGGCTCTCCTCGGGGACGTAGAACTCTACACACTGGGAAGTCAGAAAAGTCTGCTGATGCACGCTGGCATCACGTGAATGTGTGGTTTTGGTTCTTGTGGACAGCTTTAGGATCCCTTATTTTGGTCCTAGGTTTTGAGAGAGGGGAAATAAGAGGAATATAGAATGCCCTTCCCTTCAAGGCATGAGTAAACGGCTGGTCTGAAGGCTAAAATGGTGGTCCACGTATAAAGCTTCTGGCCCATATTGGTAGTGAGATTGTGTTGTAAGTAAAATTGCCTATACTTCATGGGTGATTGTCGGGGGCTATTGTTAAGTATTTGTGGTGTGCCTTATTCTAATGACTTCCTAGGATACTCACAGTAAAACCCAAGTTCTGTATCAGAACTACAAGTCCCAAAAGATAGGTACTGCCAGCTGCACCCAGATTCATTATGCTTCTCCCAAGGTCAGTGCCTAACTTCAGCCTCACTGGTTCCTTAAAAACCTGTGTGCCCTCAGCTGCCATTCTCCAAGCAGTGCCATTTCCAACCTCTCTTGTCTGGCATGATCCCTAGCCTGTGCCCTCTTTCTTCACAATGTAAGCTTCTTCCTTGTTTTCAGGACCCTGACAACTCAGTGTGAACTTCCCCCATCCTCCTCCTAAACTCCTTCTCATCGTCTATTAATTTCTTAGCACTTAGCACTGTTAAGTTAGACATTAAGTCCAACTACATGAGTGTAGCTCATTGGTAAAGTGTCTGCCTTGTAGCAAAGGACCTGGGTTCTACCCCAGGACTGAAAAAAAAAGTTAACCCCTCATGTGAATGACATTTTTATTGAGCAGCTTCTACAAGCCCAGCATTGTTCAAAGGGCTTCTCAGATAGAAAGCCATTTAGCTCTGATAATAACCCAGGGCATCTGCATTGAAAAGCCAAGAAGCCACATGGACAGGTTACAGGTGAAATGATGCACTACTTGGCTATGGAGCCAGGAATCACCTTCAGGGACCAGGCCCTGGCTTGCTGACTGCTCTCTGTCAGGCTGCAGTGATCTCCATGGGAAAAAGGACCTTTGTAGGTCTTATTCACTGCTGAAGCCTAGAATAATGCCTGGCATATAGTGGTGCTCAAATAAATGCTCCTTGAATGAAAAATAAATACGAGTTAATACCTCTTACCCTGCTCTTACCCTTCTGTCTTCTGAGAGATGTGTCTAGGTGCTGCACAAGCATCATTAAAGTTTCACCCAGTCGGTGAGTCATATAATCTCTGCCTATACATGGACTCAAGTTGAACTACTCAGACATTAGGAAGCATCAAAAAGTCCCCTTACTGGGTATGGTGGTTTAAATAAGAAATGTCCATATGTCCCCATAAGCTCTGGTGTTGGAGCACTTGTTTCCCAGTGGTGGAACTGTTGTAGAACCTTTAGAAGCTACATGCTTGCCTGGATGAAGCACTCACTGGGGAGGGGGTGCTTTGAGAGTTTATGATTTTGCCCCATTTCCTCTCTCTCTCTCTTTTCTTCTTCTTCTTCTTCTTCTTCTTCTTCTTCTTCTTCTTCTTCTTCTTCTTCTTCTTCTCCTCCTC
This sequence comes from Onychomys torridus, assembly GCF_903995425.1. Classification (NCBI taxonomy): domain Eukaryota; kingdom Metazoa; phylum Chordata; class Mammalia; order Rodentia; family Cricetidae; genus Onychomys; species Onychomys torridus. The sequence goes on along the minus strand of NC_050449.1, from coordinate 92,624,276 downwards.
CTCCTCCTCCTCCTCCTCCTCCTCCTCCTCCACCTCTTCCTCCTCCTCCACCTCTTCCTCCTCCTCCTCCTCCACCTCCTCCTCCTCCTCCTCCTCCTCCTCCTCCTCCTCCTCCTCCTCCACCACCTCTTCCTCCTCCTCCTCCTCCTCCTCCTCCTCCTCCTCCTCCTCCTCCTCCTCCTCCTCCTCCTCCTCCTCCTTCTTCTTCCCTCCCTCCTAGCTTTGGGTATCTTACCCTGCAACAGAAAAGTGTTTTGGGACACTGGGCATGCCCTGGTGTTGAGAAAACCCTTAAGCTCAGCCCAGCTACTCAACTGGGATGGCAAATAGATTGAGTTGCAGGCACTCCTGGGTGTCTGTCTTGGGACAAGCTTGTGTTCCCAGTCTGTTTGTTTCTAAACTATGTCCCCAGTGTCATCTTGGTGCTGGAATTTTATAAAACTTCAAGATATTAAATGGACTGGACTGAGTTCTGATGAGAGGACCCTAGTTGTGGGAAATGCCTTAGTTAATAAAACTAGAGCCCTGGGTCCTTCTAAGGACTCTGAATTTTAAAATAGAGAAAGTGGGGCAGGAAGGAAAGGGCACCAAATATTTTGTTTTGATAAGAGAAATGAAAACTTATGATTTGGCCAAAGTTTATCATTTCCAGTGATCAATGTAACATCTCCAACGTTTTTGTCACTAAATACCTGTTTGCCTCTACATTTATGAAAGCTCACACATTTTGACCCTTGACCTTAAAGGGCAGAGAAGCAGCAGAGATTGCTGGTTTCTTCTAACACCATCCGGCGATGAGTTTCAATCCAGCTCTGCTCTTCTCCACCATGACATTTCCCAAGAAGTGGTTTGCCTCCTTGCTCTTTTCCCTCAGCGATTGGTTCTCAGTTCCATAACTCTCTGAGCCCTTGACAGGAGAGGAGCCCGCTGAGGCAGGTGAGCAAAGCAGAGAGCTGAGGACATGCTGGTGGGCACAGGTCACTGGTGGGCACAGGTCACTGGAGGGCACAGCCCAGGAAGCAAGAGGCCTTACCAGGATGGTTACCACATTTTGTGTCCACCACTGCAAGGTGGAAAAATGTCCCATTAGAAAAGTTTCCCTCAGCCCTGGACAGAAGGAAACTTTCTCGAACCTCTGAACTCTGAGTTCCTGGTGCATTGAGAACCTGATAAGTATACAACCACCACCCTACAAAGGACCTGGCATCACAAGGATCCACAAGAGCCTAGGAAAGAATGCTTGGCAGGGAAGTCTGAGTGTGACAGAACACAGGAATCCTAGTATCCACTGGGCCCTGAATCTCAGGCTCAGGGTTTTCAGTCAGGCTAAGGCTGGTGTGCCAAGTCCTTGAGGAATGGAGTGGAATAAGGAGGCCCATACTGAGAGTGAGCGTGAATTTTCTAGGCAAACGTGCAAGGCCACACACCTGGGAGGGGGGCACCTCTAGCCTTGGAGACTAAGTGACAACTTGAGGCTGGAATTTCAGACGAGGAAAGCAGACGTTTAGGTTATCTCTTGCCTAATTCCTGTCTAGCTGTGACCGGAACTGCTGGTTCTGCCCTCCCCCCCACCCCCGCAGGGTGGGGGGCGGGCGACACGACGGTTCTGAGATGAGCCCTTGAATGAGGTCTAGGCTTTCTGGGGAGGGGCACAGTTTGGAGGGACAGCGCAGGGCAGCGCATCAGTGTGTGTGTGTGTGTGTGTGCGCGCGCGCGCGTGCGTGTGTATGTGTGGTGTGAGTGTGTGTGCGTGTGTGTATGTGCGTGTGCGAGAGCGCGTGCGCGTGTGTGTTTATGTATGTGAGTGTGTGTGAGTGAGTGTGAGTGTGTGTGTGTGTGTGTGTGTGTGTGTGTGTGTGTGTGTGTGTGTGTTGGGGGTGAGTCTGAAGATCACCAGAACTGCCCTTCCAGGTAAGGGGCCTTGAGTAAACCTAGTCCTCCTCCAGCTAGCACGGGTGTTAAGTTCTCTTCTGGTGCTGGATAGCTCTTGAATTGTGGATAGCTCTTGGGTTCCAATTTAGGGCTGGACTTGAGAGGGCTGGAGAAGAGAACCATCAACATACAAGAGGAGGAAGAAGAATTGAGAAGAATCGAAAGAGGGCACTCTCCAGTCTCAAAGCGCTCCAGGGCAAGGAGCTAGATTGGCTCAGTAGGCAGCTGAGAACAGAAGAAGAGCCTGAAAAGCTGGGTCAGATCCCTCGTTGAGCAGTTTCTAAGACACTGTATTGCAGTAACCTAAACCTCTGGGTGCGGCTGGAGAAGCCCCACTCTGCAAACTTGCTTAGTTTTCTCACTTCTTCGCAGAGCAGCGGAATTAGAGTCGGTGGATCTCGGCCCCCTGGCGAGTCCTGAGAGTAGCGGGACAGAACTAAACAGGAGTTGACTTCAACACTTTGAAATCCTCTTCGAAGTGAGCCAAAAAAGTACTTCTGCTTCCAGACATTCTGGGGAGGTTGTGTGTGTGCGGAGAAGGCCGGGGAGGAACAGGAAAGAAGAGGAAAGGCAGAGTGAAGAGAAGCTGGAGGTGAAAGGGTAGAGACTCCGGAGGTGGGGCCACAGCTGCGAAGGAATGCAAAGGCTGTGCATCTTCTTTACAATTGAAAGATGGCCTCCGTGGCTGAAGGTGGGAGTTCACTCCAGGAAGCAGGGGCTCCAGCTGAGTCTAAGGGGCTCCAGACCAAGGTCAGTTTTCCTGTGTGTTTATCCCTAATCTGTAAAATGGGAATACCGCCCAGCTGTTATTCCCTGTGAAGGAAGAGCATTAAAGCTGACAAGTCCTCCTCGCCTTTGCAATCATAGGAAGCGGAAGTAGCTTCTCCCCTTCAAACACAACACACTACAATCATTAAAAGAAAAAAGAAAAAAAAAAGCCCTCCCTTTCTTCCTCCTCCCCCCACTCGCAGCTTCTGATAGCCGACTGCGTTGTGCGCGTTTCTGGCCTGTCCTCCTCCCGGGAGAGGCCGGTGCAAAAGCCAATAAGCCTGGAACACACTCAGGTCCTTCAGGACCAGGGACAATAGTTTCCATTTAATAAATATTTTCCCCAAGGGCATTTCACATCGGCCAGGCAATTATTCAAAGGAAACAGGCTCGCAGGTTGGCTCGGCGGGTTATTTCGTCCTCTTTACCCGAAGAATGCTCATCAGACTCAAGAAACGAGCCCCCATCCTCGCTGGGTGGGAAAAGGCACCCTGGGAAAAATCAACCCTAGTTGAAAGGATACGGCCTGAGGCTCCAGGCTGCAGGCGCCAAAGGGGCACCAGGAACGTCCCATGGCCCGTCTGCCCGCTGCCTTTCCAGTTTGGATGGTTGAGGAAAGCTGGGAGTTTTAAATCACCAAACAACGACAAAAATAAATAAGAATCAGAATGGATCCTGCCTACCACACTTAGCCCCTAAAGTGAAGAGTCCTCGTGTTAAGGGCCCCCAACTTGAAGAGTCATGGTGTTAGAGGTTCGCCAACTCAGGACTGCAACTCCAGCACGAAGCATCCAGATTACGACTCAGAGAGCTTTGCTCTGACCCCCAGAGGCCCAGAACTGCTCCGTGGGAGCATCCTGGGGCACCTGTGGGGGAGCCCCCGAAAGCCGACCGGGAAGAACGATTCTAAAGCACCGCAGAGGGTCTGGCGCGAAAAGTTTATTTTGCTTTTTGCCTTGAGTTTGATATATTCTTTTCCTCTTCCAACGGTCTTTGACAAGTGTGTGTTGCGGGCGGGGCGGGGAGTGGCGTACTGTCTTCTCATTTGGTGGCGAGGCTGTCCTATTTATCTACGTGAGCTCTGGGCTTGCTGCCTTTGCTGACAGGCCCCTGGATCTTTGTATTAGAAGCACCAGTTCTCTTCTGAACAACTGGGGATGAAAACAGGGGGCAGGGAGAGTTTTAATTTTTGCCAGGGACAATGTAAAGCCCCAGTCCCCAGTCCTGAGCTAGCCTCTGTTCGGCGGCGGTCTCTCTGTCCCTCATACCTCTCCCCGCCCCCATCAGGGATGCTCTGGTCTCCACTACTTGCGAGTTGGCAGGTGCGCCCCCCCTCGCCTTCCCTGCTGCTGATTGGCGCCCAGGTTGGGGAGTCGCCGCCCCGCGCTTATGTCAGAGTGCGTGCGGTCCCGGCCCACCTCGCCTTTGAACTTCGCCGCTTTTGGCTGCAGTTCACCAGCCTCCCCGCATTCTCAGCCAGGTGCAGTGCTAGGCAAAGCAGCGCCCGGAAAGCCACGGGAGGGGGGTAGCCACGGCCAGAGAAGCCAGGGGAAAGACGGGAAGGAGAGAAGGCGAAGGTGAAGAGGGAGAGAAGGAGGAGCCACCTGCCCTCGCCAGAAAATTACCTAGCCACTTAATCCCAAGACTCCGGTACTTGGGCCCCAATCTCTGGTGCCTACAGACTCCAGGCCGAACACCCTCTCATCCCCGCTGCCCTTCCTACCCTTCGGCCCCTTGGGGGCTGCCTGGGTGCTGGGACTGGCATGATCAGTTGAAAACTTTGCAGGGTCAGCTCTTCTCCCTGACTCCCCTTCTGCGGCTCCGAGAAGAGGGGAGTTCAGAGTCCCGAGCTCGGGACGGACAGAAAGACAGACGGCCAACCGCGCCCAAGCTCGCCTGCAGAGCCCCTGCATTCCCCGCCCCCGCCCGCCTTGCCGGGACCATGTCCAAACCTTCAGATCACATCAAGCGGGCCCATGAATGCCTTCATGGTTTGGTCCCGGGGCCAGCGGCGCAAGATGGCCCAGGAAAACCCCAAGATGCACAACTCGGAGATCAGCAAACGCCTAGGCGCCGAATGGAAGCTCCTGTCCGAGGCAGAGAAGCGGCCTTACATCGACGAAGCCAAACGGCTGCGCGCCCAGCACATGAAGGAGCATCCCGACTACAAGTACCGGCCACGGCGCAAGCCCAAGAACCTACTCAAGAAAGACAGGTATGTCTTCCCCTTGCCCTACCTGGGCGACACGGACCCGCTCAAGGCAGCCGGCCTGCCCGTGGGGGCTTCCGACGGCCTTCTGAGCGCGCCCGAGAAAGCCCGGGCCTTCTTGCCGCCGGCCTCGGCGCCTTACTCCCTGCTGGACCCTGCGCAATTTAGCTCCAGTGCCATCCAGAAGATGGGTGAAGTGCCCCACACGTTGGCCACCAGCGCGCTGCCCTACGCGTCCACCCTGGGCTATCAGAACGGCGCCTTCGGCAGTCTCAGCTGCCCCAGCCAGCACACGCACACGCACCCGTCCCCCACCAACCCGGGCTACGTGGTGCCCTGTAACTGTACTGCCTGGTCTGCCTCCACCCTGCAGCCCCCTGTCGCCTACATCCTCTTCCCAGGCATGACCAAGACTGGCATAGACCCTTATTCGTCAGCCCACGCTACGGCCATGTAACCCCCAGCTTGGCCCGGACCTGAAGGGTGGCGTGGAAGCAGAGATCTGCATCCTTTCGCTTGCACCTAGTCTGGCCTACAGATGTCTCTGGGTCAGGCCTGCCGCTGCCCCTTGCCCACCCTAGACTCTGCCTCTCTCTTCCGGGGGGAAGGGAGGGGCCGTGCTCCTGGACCCAAGGCACAGACTCGTGCCCGAAATTTCCAAACATTAAGACAGCTACACATCTGCCCCTCTCCCGACTCTCCCAAAGCAAGTCTCCGACTGTAACCCCTTTGGACAAAAAGAAGTAGGCAGTTTTGCTTTATTTACGTCCCCCCTCATTCTCCTCGGATAGGCTTTGGACTCGGAACTCCCAGATCCTGGTATTATATCTAGAATATGCGTATATATATTTTTCCTTTCCCACTGAAGAAAAGAGCTGAGTCTCCGGTGCTGTGCCATCAGACACAGCTAGGCACCATTTGCTCTTCCTGTGTTGCTGGGGAGAAAGGCTTAAAAGTTTAAAACTCCAGGAAGGGAAACCTTTCTGTTTTAAATCATACTATGGTCGTGTTTGCTTCGATAAAAAGAAAACAAAAAGAACCCACATGGCTTTTCACTTTGTGTAACGCAGTACTCCTAGACACCTAAGTTTACTTTTAGACAGAATGTCAGGTTATGAAGTCAGGAAGTAGAAAGTGAACGAAAACTTAAAATAATAAAAACATCCTACATGGTCATAAATGTTTTGACAATGTCTTGGAAATGTACCTAGAAGGATTTTACCTCGTTTCTCTGTTCATTTGTTGAACAAAGACGTTTTGAATAAAGACAATCTGTCATTGCAAAAAGTCACCTTGGATGTGCATAAAATCAAGTTAGGAGGCTTAGGTTCAAGGAGTCTTTCCTCCCAGCTCAGAGTCCTAAAGGGGCTGAATGAAGCAGGGAAGGCTGGGGTGGTCCTGCCCTGGCAGAACCTGATGACCTATGACCTGTAGAGGGGCCTTGAGTCTGGGATCTATCTCGATTGCTCCCTGATAATCTGAGTTTCGCCTTTAGAGTCTTGACAAAGCTGTCAATCCCAGGATGCCGTGTCTTTCCCTCAATCTTCATAAAGCGGGTCAAACCACTTCCAGCAGGGAATGAGCTCAAGCAAAGATGGGACCTCTTGAGTTTTGGGTGGGTTTGCTTTTTAAAAAACTACGCTGTAAAGATTGTAAGTAGCAGTCTTGGAGGGAACAAGTTGCACTATTGGAGCAGACTGCAAGGCTGTGGGTGCTTAAGTTCAGGGCATGGTATGAGAACATGAAGACTTTGTTTGTTTAATGTTTGCTGTCAGGTCTCCTGAGAATCTGGGACTCCAGATTAAGTTCCTAAATTGTGTTTTTTTGTTTTTGTTTTTATAAACTGATAGTTAACAACTTTTTTTTGTCCCATTGGGGGAAACAGCATGGGGAGGGGAAGAAAGAAGGAAATAGGAAATGTTGTCATGCCTCAGGCAGAGTTCTTAAAACACAAATTTAAAAAAGCAACTGGGGCCCTTTCCCCTCCATGAGCGTTTGCTCGAGGGTGTCTAGGCTTTGCTGATGCTATCTAGTCAGCACAACAGCAGAGTTTGTTAGCTAATTCGGAATGTGCTTCTCACCTCCGGGTACCGCCCCCCCCTCCCAGTTTCACTCCCCCAAATCCGTTCCCCCTCGTTTTTCCCACAGGCAGTGTGCGTCCCTTCAGCCTTGGCTTTGCTTTGGTGCCTGGAAGGGACTGGGCTCAAGGCCGTTCGACTGCTGTAGAGGGATTTGTGAGCGCCCCCCCCCCCCCCAATTCTCCAAAGGACTCTGTAGCCAGAGGTGGGAGAGAAACGTTGTCAACAGTCACCAAAGCCAAAACCCTCGGATTAGCATATTGTCCGCAAAACAATTAGAAGTGTTTGAGGTGCTATTTGGAGGCTATTCATCCGAGCCCCTTTGTCAAGGGGGGATTTTCATTATTAAAAAAAATAAGTTAGCAGTTGTCCATCTGGCTGAGCTGAATAGCAAAGTGATTCGTGTTGTATATGCTTTTCTCATTAGGAGCTCTTTTGAGACCAATGTTAGAATTAAATGGTATTACACAATTAACATACAAGGCCGCTGAATAGGACGGGACGCCTATAAATAATAGATAGATAAATAAATGAACGTTCAGGGTAAGGTAAACAAAGACGGCTGGGGGAGGTGGGGAAGAGGCCAGGCTAGCTGAGCCACGCTTACTTAGCATCACAAAACCCTCTTACAAATCGAGACAATTAGGAAGTGACGAGCCTCTGGTGGCCGTCGGGTCTGGGGACTCTGGGTGCGTCGGGAAGGCCCCTCCTCCCGCCCCCTAGGAAGCTCGGGAGGCCTAGGACGCTGGCCTTGCTTCTGTTGTTTGATCTAACCCCAACTGACAGTCCTGTCAGCTTCTCTGCTCTCCTTCATAGCTCAGTGTCCCTTAACATCTCCCAAGATGAAGCTTACAGGGGTCCGGTGTCTCCTGGCAGAGCCCAGCGCTGGAGCGCCTAGGGAGGAACCCAGGCGCGTGGCCCCACTAAGGTGTCCAGCTGATTGTGAAGTGAGGTTAGATTTCAAAGGGGCACCAGGCGGCGAAGGCCTCGGGACACAGAAGCTAAAACAAATAAACAGTCCCAAAATTAGAAAGCAAGGGCCCATCCAGACAGCACCCGGCCCTGGAACTCCAGGGGCTCTCCCGGAAACTAAGGTGCACTGGCACCGAGAGGAGCCTGGGGCCCACCACAGGGCCACCCAAACCTCTTTCCAGCGCACACAGCGGGAACCAGAGTCCTAGGGCAGCAGCAGACCAGGCTCCAGACGTTTCTTCCCTGGGCACTTTGCTTTCTTAGTAGACTGCCTGCCTTCCTCCCACCCGGACCCAGCCTCGCCTCCAGGGCCTGCGGCAGTTTCTTCGCCCTGGCCAAGGGCCGCCGAGCAGCGTTTGCAGAGGTGCGCGGCCACAACTCGTCCCAACAGCCTAAATCCTGCTTGTCACGCCGCTGACGGGGGTCCGATTACAGACTTTAAAGTCTGCCGCAGACAAAAAGGAATCCCCTGGGGAGGGTTGTGGTGTGTGTGTGTGTGTGTGTGTGTGTGTGTGTGTGTGTGTGTGTGTGTGTTTGTAAGCCTGTTTGCTCACAACTGTCTCTTTCTTTCAAGGAAAGCATTAAAGCAAACCTGTAGGGAGAGGAGCGCCCCGCCCGCCCAGAGTGCAGGACAGTCGCTTCTCCCCGCGCCTCGCGCAGCAAAGAGCAGCCTGGAGTTCCCCGCCACGCACTTTGCGGGGTCCGCAGAGCCCGAACTCACGCTGCGCGCGGCCGTCCCGCACCCTGCGGGAGGAGGGTCTGCCACCTCCTCTGCGCTAGGGACGAGTCCTTTTGCTCCTTCCCTAGCGCAGTCGGATCCTCCTTCCTGCAGAGGTGACCAGGGGAGAGTTCCTGGCCTCCCTGCAGGTGCCACTGCTCGGAACCCTTTCCCCCAAACTGACCCTATCTGTGTCGCGCGCCGTGCGTGCACCCACCGCTCTCCGGCTACTGTTTTCTAGGACCTGAGAGGGCTGAACCGTCTGCCCTCCGGATGGCAGCGGGCGGGGCTGGCTAGTTCGGGTTTTAGCTAGGTTTTCATTCTTCAATTTTGGCGGCGGTCCGTCTCAGGGGTTCACTGGTCCGATTTTTGAGAGCTTTGGCACGTTGTCTGACTTTAGCTTCCTTCAAAAAAAAAACAAAAACAAAAATCAAAAAAGCAAAAAAACTTCGGGGTTTTGTTTGTTTCTCGTTACCCCTGTATTTGGATCTTACTCCCCAAACTTTTATTCCTTTCCAGTTTCCCAGCCTTCCTTTTTAAGGGTCCGTTTTCTTACCGCGTCTGACTTTACAGATGGAGAAGGCCCAGCTATTTCGAGTAAGTCACACTCAGTTGTGAGTGACTGACATTTGAGACTCCTTCAGCTTTGCCTTTTAAACCACCTAACCTCCAGGAATCCTCACCGATGCAAAGAAGGAGGATAATTCAGTCTAGGGAGAGCCTAGGTTCTTTCTCTGCTACGCGCCACCTGAGGAAGCTCTTCCTGGCCTGGCAGGTTCTCCGGAGAGATAGCGAGGCTGCCAGAGCCGTGAAAATTTGGCAAGCGGTGGAGCCAGCTCTGCCTTGGCGGATTACCGCTCATTCCCTTCTGCCTCTTTTCGGTTCAAGCCTTGTCACCATTGTCCAAGTGGACAATGAATTTCAAGACATTTATATTCGCATATTAAGTAATCCACGAGATTTGTGTTAAGAATTCTCAACTCCATTTGCCAGTTGGGTCCTGCGTAGGAGAAAAGCGAGGCCGGGAGTGGGGGTGGGTGATGAATGGGGGTGGTGTTTATATTTGGGTATTTTAGGTGTGGTGTGGGATCTTTCCACTCCGCCTCCAGGCTTGCTTGCTTGTCCTTGCCCGAGTCTCGGGTGCGCTCTGGCCGGGCAGTGAGAGCGCTGTTTGGGCCAATTTCTTCCCTGGTGGTTCCTTGATGGTGCGTCTTGAGCCAGAACCCGATGCCTTGACGTTGAGCCGTAGCCTAGAAATTAAGAAAATAATGAAGTTGAGACAGACAAGGGGGCGCTAGAAATCCAGTAGAGTGGACAAGGAACTGAGAGTGTCAGTCGCCCCCCGGTGGACCCCCGCTGTGAGTCTGCGGGACTCCGAACTCTGCTGTGAACCCTCCTGGAAGCTACCCGGCTGGGGTGTTAAAACGCGACTGTAGCTGCTTTTGCCCAGAGGCCTGAAGGCAAGCAAGAAGTAGGGTTGCTGCTAGGCTGGACCAGCCCCAGGCCCTTGGTGTAGCGAGAGGTCTTCCATACTCAAAAGCTCCAGCCGGCTTCCGACGCCTAGGGAGCGAGTTGTGCCCCCCGAAAGCCGAAGGGGCCGCAAGCCCAGGCTATCCCTGGGCCGCCTTCCCAGTGTCCACCCCCTTCTCTCAGATCGTCCCCCCGACCCGACATCCCCCCCACAAAGGCCCCAAACTCCCCAGACAGGTTAGGGGAAGGCGCTAAAAGTCAGGCGGGACAAGGTAACAGGAGTGCCCAACTTTTCCCTTTACTTCGAAGTGAGGGTCTTGTGCTTCCACGGTAGCCAGTCGCGTTTTCCAAGTTTTTGAGACCCGGTCTGGAAAAGAAGTGATACCAGATCCCCAGCCCAATCCTGGCAAGGACGCAAGGGCACTTCAGCAAAACTGGGCCAGGCTGCAAGTGGCTAGAGAGGCCACACTGGACCACAGTCCTAGGGTGACAAGGAATCCTCAATTCTTGCGCCTCGCAGGCCGCTGCGCCGCCTGCTGCCCCCGGTGGAGAGCTCACGCTTTGGGGGGCCGCACCTCGGAACCCCGGGACTCTTGGCTCTAGTGCTGCGGTGGAAACTGAGGGAGGTGGGTGGGAGAGACGCTAGGGCGGGTGCGCCTCTGCCTAAACAACGCACCGAACCGGGTGCAGCTCCAGACTTCCTACAGCATAGCCCGGCCCGGAACTTGGAGGAAGAGGGAAGGGAGGGAGCGGGCAGCCTAGGCGCTCGCCGCGGGTCCCCCTTCCGCTGGCACCCCCCGTGGCGCGGCGAGTCAATGGGATTTGCACACTCGAGGTGTAACAGCATTACGGCGTTAATTAGCATTTCCATTTCACGTCCAGATTGTTTACTTATCTGCGGGAAACATATGTCGGGAGAAGTTCACATTCCGGATTCTGCTCCGCTGCCCAAGGTGCAATTCCGGGGAGGCAGCGAGGGGGAGGGGAGGGCTTCAGATTTTTTATTACACCCTCTAGCCTTATCTGCCGCTGTAAATTGAGGATCCTCCATTGAGCGGCATATGGAGATTATATACTTTTTTGAATATCGTTTCCCAAAGCCTGCAGATTTTCACTTTGAAATGAAACAATCCTCCACCGCTTCCCCAGGGGCCAGGCGCATCCTGTGCTGTCCAGAGTGGCAGTGGGGACCCTTTTGAGAGATCCTCGAGCACCCATCTGCCCAAGGCCATGGCCAGCGCTCCGCTGAGGCCCCGTTCTCCAGACCTAAAATAATCTCCGGGAAAACCCATCCATACACCGTTTGACCCCCAAGACAGCGTCCCCGTTGTTTTCCCGAGCTTCGCCCCATGACTTGTGCACGCTTTGCTGCTTGTGCGTTTCGGGTACCCGCATAGACGCGAGCTCACTTCTGCCCTCTTCCTACGCTCTAAACCCGCAGCGGGTGGGGACCGAGATGCCCACGTCTGTGCACCGCAGTTGCCCGCTGCATCTCTGGGCTCTCAGGAGCCTGGGTCTTGAGACAGCCCAGGCGGCTTCCGATTCTTTGTTTGGAGGGCCTTGGAAGTGGTGGGCCCTGTGCGCCGCTCGGAACCACTTATTGTGAATCTTGAAAGGAAATTCTGCACCGAAAGCACGGGTCTCCCCACTCCGCATAAGCCGGGCGGACCCTAGGAGCGAGAGCCGAATCCCATTTCTTATCTCTTAACTCCTTTCAGTCTGAGATCAGACAGGCGGGGAGTGAGGGGAGGGGGGAGAATCATTGCTCGGTTTTTTTTTGTTTTGTTTTTTTAATTTAATATACCAAGCCACCCGTTAAGGTCATTTATATGCTTAATTTAGTGATAAAAGTCGATAAGCAGAATCACAGGGCTCGCCCCTCTTTTGACCACATTTTTCTACAGTAATTGGAAAAATTAGTCAAATGTATGTTTGCTTTTTCCTCGAATTCTCTGCTTTGTCTGGAACGCTGTTCTAATCGCCCTACTTTTGTTGCGTAGTTTGTTTGCTCTTTAAGAGATCATGAGGAAGAATGTGTGTCCCGCGCGATTCCATTCATCTCGTCAGTTTGCAGAATCACAGTCATCACACGCCCTAGGTAGATACCCACTTTCAAAAGCCAGAAGTCCGAAATTTCCTTCATATACCCGTTTTTTGTTTTTTGTTTCTGATCCCAAATGTCCCGTGGGAAACAAATTGCAATATTCTATCAGAACAAAGAAATGGACCAGAGCAATACAATTAAGGCAGAAAAGCAGGAAAATGGGGACATAAACAGACTCTTTCCCATCAAGTGTTGTTTTGGAATTTCTATTTTTTTTTTTTCAAGACCTCTAAGAAAATTGTAAGGTGTCACCTCTATCTTCCAGGTCTATCTGTAATTGAATCTAGGTCACCATTCTAAAGCAAGGAAAGCCTGCTTCCCACTTTCCTACATGAGGCTGAAATTTGGGGGAGAGACAAGAGTCTTGCAGTTTCATTTAAAATGTAATGGTGGATGAGCTGATAAGCAAATGGGGGAAAGGAGTCTGCTAAAAGAAAAAAAAGGCATGGTTTTAATATGCTCCAGATGGGGGCAAAATGATTTACATGAGAGTTTATTTCCTCTTTGCTGATATGAAAGAATTACAGATACAAAACCCACTGATCTATAGAATAAAAAAAGAAAAGAAATGTTATTTTTCTGTAAAGGTGTCAGTTCATTTATATTCATTTAACCATCCATCCATCAATTCACTTTCTCACTCCTTGCACATTCTCTCTGGCTCTGTTAAACCTTCCCCTACCAATACACTTTGCTAGAATATACAATGAAGTTTTCTTTCTTTAAAATAATATTAGAATGCGATGAAGTAGGTAAACACAGGGAAGGAGAGAAAGTGTTGCTGCTGTTGAATATTCCTGGTAATTTAACATTATGTTTCTATGACAAAAATGTTAACCATGGTCACATGTCATTATTATGGCAGTTTGAGTACAAGCAGCTTGCCTGTGGTTGTGCAGAATATATGTAATTATTTTCCACAAAATATACATGCAATAGAAATATATTTATCATGTGAAAAATCTTCCCATAATATAGAAAAATTAGCAAAACCTCAATCCTTCTGTACAAACACACAGTGGGTCAGTAACACACTGCATAATTAAGACAACTGTCTATATTAGTATGAACAAGTTTACAGTTCCTGAGGGGTTTGTTTGGATAAAAAGTATAAGCAGCATCAATTTGTATGTGTGTTCAAGTTGTCATGACCACCTAAGTGCATACTAAAATCTGTGTTTATTTAAAAAGAAATTAGAGTTGTCATCTGGGATCACCCAAGGGATGGAGATTAGATAAGATAGGTTTTCCTCTTTGAAATAAAAATAAAAGTCACACCCAGCATGAATTTCCCTATGATCTCCCCCAAACAATGGAGTCATGTATTACTCCCTGCTTTGGTGGTATCCAAATAAAAGACTGGATGCCTCTAGATCCTGAGCAAGGACAAGATAATGAATGCCAGCACCTAGTAATGGTTTTCACTAGTAAATTGCTTGACAATTCTCATGGGGACATTTTTTCCCCAAACTGGAGACTAACCCTTTCATCCCCCACCTTCCTTTCTTATTTCTCCCTCCTCTGCCCTTGCTTATTTTTCCTTCATAAACTCTGAACACTGCTGGCCGACCAGATCATTCCCATGTAGACCTTCATAAAGCCCCAGCATCTCTTTGCTGTGTTTGTTTCTTTCTGGTTCTGCTCTCTTTGGCTGGGGTAATGTGTTTTCTCACCAACTTAATTTTCAATAAAGCAAACGGAGCAACGGTTATCACCAAAGTCGGAGGAGGGCTTTGTGCTTAGTGTTGCCTCAAACCCTACAGTCTTGTTTGGAATAACTGCTTTTAATCGAATTCAGCTGGATGAGCAGACGCCTTGAAGACACTGTAGAATTGCTACTTACTATTGATTTTACTTCTTGGGCTTTTAAATATTTGAGAAAATTATGCCTAATAAGAAGTAAGCACATGCCCTGAAATATCTTTGAGCACTAAATTAACAAGCATTGAGCTGAATACCGGAAGTTGTGACAACTCCTGAAGGAGTGGGCTGAACTTCTCTCTCCTTGAATACAGTTTTGGTGTATAGAAAGTTCCATGTTTGTGTAAGTACATCATGCTGGGAACTAATATGACTAGAAACTTGCTGTAACTACAGATGACACCTTTCTACTGATGAGAAGAGTCAGGTGACACCCAGGGTTCAGTTCATCTTGTCACCACAGGCTTGGTGAAATGCAGAGTTGAACAGTGTCCATGGCCAACCTGCTCAATATGGAGGATTTGATGGAGGTCGAGGTCGATCTGCACCAAAATGAAACACCTTAGCTTCTTACAGATGGTCAGAGATGCCTAGACATCCTCAAAAACACTTGTTTTACAATAAACAGATAAAATGAATGATATGGAGGTGAGTTTGGATATTTCATTTCATGAAGAGAAGTTTTAGTGGCAAAATAGAACCCAAGCCTTGTGCCTAGGTCCCTTTGCAATGGTACCATCCTTCTAACAGGTAGCCCCTTCTAGGGTACTTGGCTAGCCAAGAACCTCCACATTCAGAGGACATTCTTTTGCCCTTCCATGTCAACTTCTATAGAACATTCTACAGACATTTTCTTCTTGTTTTCTAAGTGTGTGTGTGTGTGTGTGTGTGTGTGTGTGTGTGTGTAACCAGAAGTTAGATTATCTCCACTATTCTCCAGTGTACAATATGATGGACATCTGAAGTCTCATACCCATTGAAAGAAGGCATCCTCACCTTATACTGAGACAACTTGAATGAAAACAGGTAAATTTCATTTGTAATAAGCTATTGTTGCAATGAAAATTCCTATTATGGTTTCAGTCTTTTGAAAGGGCTCAAAAGTAAGATAAACTCAGAAAGAAAAAGAAGTTCTTAAAATGAAGACCACAAGGGATATATATCAATTTCTGTCTTCTGGCAACCCTGGAGTTTCAAGCAGATGTGAAAATAGATTCATGTAGTTACTTGGGGGTGGGGACAGGTGGAGGAGCAATTGAAAAGACCTTCATTCTGAAAGCATTTGCACACACCTGTTAGTCTGAATTCCTAACCTTCCTGAATGACTGATAATCACCTATACACAAAATTCAGATTAACAGTCTACATTACTGTTAATAGAATAAGGTGGGAAAGGGATGACAAAAGACATGGCATGTCACTGCCAATTAAACATACAAAAACATCCTAATAATTAATGACCATTAGTCCCCTACTAATGGCATCCAGGTCACTTACTCTTTCCCCTGAGAAGAGAGATCAGTAGTAAAATCCCTGAGGGCAACCCAGAAACTTAAAAACAGTGACCCAGGACATATTTTTAGAATGGCCCAGAAGACTCCAGAAGCCCAAGAAAGGTGTCACCTACCATAGAAGCTGGAGGCTAAGTACCAAATCTCAGACCATCTGTTTACAGAAATTCCTGGCTTAGATGGAGGGGAAAAGGCAAGAAAGCTCTGTTACCTCAGGAATGTTGACTCTGCCTGGATAAGTAGGCAAAATAGTCCATTGGCTGCAAAAAGGTAATAATTTGATCTTTTTGGAATCAGTAATGGGGGAAAAGCTAGCACCATTGAGTTTTATCACAGCTAGTTAACTATTTGAGTTTACTTTTTCTTTCATTAAAATGTGTTTTAGGAATATGTTTTAATTGGATGTGTTGCTTTCCAGAACTCTGAAGATTTATCTCCTTCCCTGGGGAGATGGAATCTGTTTGTAGGAAGAGAGACCTACATGGTTGGTTAGATGGATATTTACTAAGCATTCTAGGAGAAGCAGTTTGCCGAGTGCTGTGAATGCTCCATTTTGTTGAAATCTTCCCTGAAGCACCTTGAGGTAGGTACTGATGCTGTCTGTATTTTACAGAGAAGGAGCCTGAAGCTGACAGGCACTAAAGGACTCTCCTCAGAGCTCATGTCCCTCAAAGTGGAAGTTGTCTGTCCCCAGCTCGCTGACCATTCCCTACTATCTATCAACCCAAGGCTTGGCTGGATGTAGACAAAGGAGAAAGCAGAGAATGCAGGGAACTCACAAATGAGGAAGGGGTGAGGAAAGGGGAGACAATGTAGGGTCCCGGGATATGGCAGAGGACCAGAAACACCTGCCCTCTCACAAGCTGCTGAGCAGAAAATGTGAAATCTTAACCATTCAGCATCCTCCATCACTGAGCCCTCTTACTGGTTGGGTCCACATTGCCTCAGGTTTATAGCCGCAGATACCATAGGCAGCTTCTGAGTCCTGAAGACACAGTGAGAGGACAGGATATCCAGATGTGACAGTGTACAGCCTCAGATTTCTACTGAGCCAGCCAGAGACTCTAACCTCTCCCAGGTCCAGTTGATGATGCTCACTTCAGAGGGAATGCCTTTGTCAGGCAGCTTAGCAAATAAAGGTGTAATGTTAGGAAGGCGAGAAGGAACACTCCCAGGTGTCCTGTTTGTCATTTTCCTGCCTATAATCAGATTTAGTAAATCTGTTAACCTAACCATCCCCTTGAATTCTCGGGCAGACTCTTTAACCTGCCCAGGCACTGCATGTTCGAGTTCGGACGAGAATAGCATTCTTGCTCACTTGCTTTTTCTGCCCTGAGCTCTTCCTTATCAACCATAGAGAACCCACAGAGCCCACACTTCCTTGCCTGTGACAATTTACATGTGTTCCCCCTTTCTGAAAGGATCAAAGCTAACCGTCAATAAAAGGTAGCTGAGGACACACACTATTTCTGTTTAAGGTAATATCAGGACACCCAGGAGCCTCTCAGTTGCTGTCGGGCACAACTTTTGCAGAATCTGTTGGAAACATTTTGCCTACTTCTTCTAGTCTCAGACTCACACCTTGCTTGGAATACAGATGATTCCTAACATGGAAAATGCATGTCTGAAGTCGGGATGGGAGGGGGTGGGAGTTGGGGTGGGGGAGTGGGTTTGTGTCCACGGAGAACTGGGGTTCCAAGACCTGTGAGCAAGGTTTGATAATTTTGTAACAATTTTAAAGGGGATTTGATACATTCTTGGCTGCACTAACATTTGTATTTGTGAACTACAATTGATAAACACGACCTCTCGTGCCAGCTGCTGGGTTCTGCCTAAGGACTGCAGAGAAGTAGCCGGCTATGTTGGGCAGGTTTCCCACTGCCATTGGCAGGAATCCCTGGTGGAGGTTGGGAATGCAGAGCAAAGGATACACGGTACAGCCATGGAAGAGAGGGTGGAGCCCTGGTCCTGGCCATGAGGACTGGCCAAGTTTCCTGCTGTGGTATTATTTATGTGGGCCTTCCTTTATGTTGACTAGTTTTCTTTTTTACTTTGGCCTCCTCCTAAGCTTGGTGTGATAGGTTTCTTAAATAATACTAAATAATCTTAAATAATCAAAAATTAAAACGCTCTGTGTAACAGCCATGAGTATCAACTATCTCAAATGATAGAGGCAATCACTAATCCAAATCCTCACTTTACCACTTAGAAAAATAAGGGGAGATCAGAGCAGTCAGTAAAACGTCACACAGCTTGACAATAAGCAAAGCTAGGCTAGCACCTATGTCTTCTAAGTGTTGGGTGTCACCCTTCCCGTCTGTCATTTTACACTGTGCAAGCTTTAACGTATTTCCAAAGGAACAGGTGCAGGGAAGAGTATACGGAGGAAACAGGCTGAGAGTCAGGAGCTACCCACCATGTGAAAAAGGTAAGATGGAGAGATGCCATCAGGAAGGAGGAAAAGGCCACTGTCCACAAGCAGTTCTGTTGTGGGCTGGTCTCCAGTCCCCAGGAATGCCATCTTCCCCATCAGATGCCTCCAAGCACTGCACACAGCCTCAGCTGCTGGCTAACTGTGGATACTTGTTTTAATTTGAGAGGTGCTGTGGCTCTCAGGAGCTGAAATTTTCTAGCCACAGCCTTTTAAGGTCGGGGGTTGTTTCTGAATCACATCCCCTGGCGAGTGTGTCTCCGAGAGCACACATTTCAGACAGCCTGTGGTGGAAGAAGGGACAAGGGCCACTGGAATAAGTGGAAAAGACAAAGAACATGCTACAAATCAGGTCATTGGTTTCAGTCTGGTGCTGGCTTCAGCTGTTTAGAGACCTAGCTGATTCTCGAAACTCACATGCTGTGTTTTTTACTTCAGCCAAATTTCTCACCCAGAACTACTTTGTAGCTCTAAGCTTCTGAATGGGGGTCCACAGTGGGTGTGAACGTGACACTCTCAGGACTAACCTGTGACACTCTCAGGGCTAACCTGTGACACCCTCAGGGTTAGCCTGCTCTCCTGTTAACCCCACCTCCTCACAACACAGCTGCCTCATCTCCAGATGTGCTAAGCAGTTTTATGTCAAACTGATACAAGCTAGGATCCTCTGGGAAGAGGGAACCTCAGTTGAGAACATTCTCCATCATATTGGCATATAGGCAAATCTGTGGGGGCATTTTCCTGATTAATGATTGATTTTGGAGGGCTCCGTCCACTGTGGTTGGTGATACTCCTGGAGAGGTGGTCCTGAGTTGTATCAGAAAGTAGACTGAACAAGCCATGAGGAGCAAGGCAGTAAGCAGCACTCTTCCATGGCCTCTGCATCAGCTCCTGCCTCCAGGTTCCTGCACTAACTTCCCTTCATGATGGACTGTAACCTGTAAGATGAAACAAATCCCTTCTTCCCTGGGTTGCTTTTGGCCATGGTGTTTATCACAGCCATAGAAAGCAAATGAAAACAGTGGACGTTGGTTTTTCAGGAGACCCTGAACTCTGAGATGTCAAATGGCTTGTCTACAGACACAAAGCCAATTCAAAGAGAGTAGAAACCCAGGTCTTTCCCATTTTAGGTTGGGATTTTGCTACCACGTCACCCCTATAAATCAGAATCTGTTGCCTTTCTTTCTTTATGTCACACATAGCTTCTCCAGACCCCAGAGTCCTTTCTTCAGCCTTACCTTTACAGCAGTAACTAACTCCCTGGCACCCTACCACTTTGCATTGCTTTCAGATTTCTAAGTCTTTTGAAAGAGCAGATCGAATTTTGACTAATTTTGGACGTTTACAGTCAGACCCTCTACAACTGGGTCCTAGAGCTGTGCAAGCTCCAACTCATTGTTTAACTTCTCTGTGCATTACTTTTCTCATCTGCACTGTGGAAATAGAAGAGCCCACCTTGATTCACTGCAGCCCTGGGGACCTCACAGTGTTGTTTTGAGGTTTAAAAGATGTGATCACTAGAAAATGCAGTACCACACAAGTAGTGTTAGCTATAGTCTTGAGTGTATTACCTATTTTCTGTCACCCTTTGTTTTTGGTTGTTGTTGCTTTGTTTTGTTGTTTTGTAACAGCCCTGGCTGTCCTGGAACTCACTATGTAGACTAGGTTGGTCTCAAACCCACAGAGGTCTGCCTGCCTCTGCCCCCAGGGCCAGGGCCATTGAAAAATCCCAGCCTCTATAGTTTGTTCCTCTACAATCTGGCCAAGCCATCCTTCATTCACCCATTCCTTTTCAGGTGTATTCTCCCTACATTTCCCCTAATTCTGAGATTCCTCATTTCTTTTCATCCATCTTTTTATTCATGCAACTCACAGGGAGTGAGGGTCACACTTGTACTCAGAGGCACCAATGTTCAGGAAGGATGAGGTCAGCAATTCAAAACAATGACCTTCCCTTTAGTAGCGGGAATCTCTGTCATTCCTACTCAGAAATTATTTGTGCTTAACTTAGCTATATCCAGATTTCTGCCACTTACTGCTGGTGTGACTATGGGCTACTGACTACCCTTTTCTCAGGGTCAGTTTACCAGTCAGTTAAAAGGGGGATTAAAATGACAATCCCAACACTTGGCCACAGATGTACTGTAAGGATTAAGTGTGATAACATGAAAGTATTCATCCTGGTGCCTGGCACATGTAAGAAGCCTGTGATGTAACTATCACCACATATTCTTGCAAAAGTGCACTAGAGTGAACCACTTGACACATGCAGATCCCCCCATTTCCTTTCTTATGATATTTAATCAGGAAGAGTTAGTGTGTTTTTAAATTCAGTTGCCTGTGCATTGTTTATACTATTTTGATTCATTTTATGAGCCCTCCTCATTTCTGTCTAGCTCCATCTACAAGTCAGAATAATGAACCAAAGATGAGGGGTTGGTCTCCACCATCAGGGTTGGCAAGCCCAGTTTTGATCTAATAAGCTAAGGAAAGAGCTTGTAAGAACTTACTGTAAAGACCACTTAAAATTGTGGTCTGGGTTTCAGTCATTGAGAGCTTAAAGAAACCATTGAGAGCTGTGAGGTCAGCCTCACATTTTCAGATTAAAAGAAAATGAAGGGGGGGTTGGGGATTTAGCTCAGTGGTAGAGCGCTTGCCTGACAAGCGCAAGGCCCGGGTTCGATCCTCAGCTAAAAAAAAAAAAAAAAAAGAAAGAAAGAAAGAAAGAAAGAAAGAAAGAAAGAAAGAAAGAAAGAAAAAGAAAATGAAGGACTAGGGAAGCATATGGCCACTGCCACGGTCACACAGGTAACTGTGGTAGAGTATGGTCTTGGTACTTGTTCCCATGGGAGCTGCCTTCAGCTGACTGCCAGAACACTGGGTAAAAACATGGAGTTTTTAGCTTATCACTTTGGATATTTTTCTGATAGTGAGTGGTTTTGCTTTTTTACATGAACACATTGGAGGCCCATCAGCACTCAGAATAACGAGTGTCTGTCTTCCGATTTCCTGTTCCGGGGCTTCACAGTCATTCATTTTCTCTACTCCAGCTCCTTGGGGGTAGATGCTAGTCTACCCTGAGAAAGTTGAGGACCCAGGAGGCTAACGAAAGACCCTGCCATCATCCCAACAGGCCCTGGTTGATACTGAGATCTTGGCATCTTCAGACAGCTTAGCTGCACCCTGAGGCAGGATGCTTAGTTCATGCAAAGAACTGACTTCCTGAAGAAGTTCTGAGTGTGGAAATGGAAGGACCAGAGGGAGATGATGGTGAGTTTTGGAGGCAACATACAAAGTCTTCCTGGAGTGAGTAAGTATGTGAAGAATGGGGAGGGTGGGCAAGGCAGCGCGGAGCATGAAAATAGAAACAAAGATTAAATTAACAGATGAATCTTTTTACTGTTCCACTTTGAGCTTTCTTTTTACTCTAAAGTTTTTGTTGTTTTTCTTTAAACTTATTTGATGACATCATAGGTGAGTGCACTGTGTTTACACCATTTCCACACCCTCCTCTCACCCTTACAACTTCTCCAGGGTCCTCATCACCATTCCCTCTTGCATTTAAGACTCCTTCTTCTATAATTATTTTTGATGTGTAGACAACCTACTAGGTCCAACTGCTGTTGTCCTTGTTTACATGTGTTTAGGGGCTTACCACCTGAGCTCTCATCCCCGACCAAACAAAACAAACAAACAAGCAAACAAACAGACTGGTTCTCCCTCACTCACAGCCTTTGATTGTCTGTAGCTCTTCATCCGAGATGAGCACTTGTGAATTTTTCCTCCATCCCTGTTGCACATTGACTGTTGTGATCAATGTGGTTCTTGTGCCTTGTGCAGCTAACTGTATTACTGAGCATTCATAGGTGCCACACAAAACAAGGCAAAACCACTTTATCACTGCATATGATTTCTTTCATTATACAACATTCTCAAGATGAAGGTATAACTAGAGAGAGCAGGTCACTCGTGCTGGGAGCTGAGGCTGGGGGGAAGTGTGGTTGATAAGAAGAGGAGCATCTGGAAATTACTGATACAATAGAACATTTCCACATCCTAGCTGGAGGAGCAGTTGTGTAACTCTACATCCTAAAACCCATAGCAGTGTACACACACACACACACACACACACACACACACACACACACACAGAGAGAGAGAGAGGGGGGGGGTATTGCATTCTCATTTTAAAAGAAGACAAATACTGTAAAATAAAGCATAGAAACGCATTTGTGAAGACTTGGGCTATGCCGTTAAACAATCTCACTCTTCCTGCCATCTGCTGCATATCTGGTACAGAGCTGATGTCCAGCTAACATTTGATCTTTCAGTAATACTGATGGAGAGGCAGGGTCTTGTTCTGTATTTGTCCAGGATCCAACTCTTCTTTGGGCCCCTTTATTACTTCTGAGTTGTTAGAAATGGGAGGAGGAGTTGACCAGAAGGAACTCAACTTTGGGATGGAAACATTATGCCTAACTCAAATCTATGCTTTATAAGAGCATTCTACCACCACAGAGTGCTGACAACATTTTCTCTGAGCCTATTGGCTTATGAAATTAAATTCATGTTAAAAAAAAAAAGCCACTAAATCAGAAGTTAAACCTCTTGCACCTCCAATAGCAACTGCTTACTGAGCACCTTCCAAAGGGACCACGAATTCCGCGCATGCGCATGCCTTGTCTCTACTCTCCTTCCCATCCTGTCACCGAGGAAGATGCTGTTTCCCTATTGCTCATTTGAGGAATACAGTATGAGGTCCTAGAACACAGTCACAGGGCAGAACCGAGATTTGAATCTAGATCTGGGCTTCTGAGAGCTAATGTCCCCTCTGTCACTTCTACTGACTACATTAGCTCCGGCCATCCAGACCTCCTGAGGAGGTTCCCCTGATGCAACCCCCCACCCTACCACCTCCCCCACCCTCCCACTCCCCACACTCACCCCTCACTTCCTCATACTTTCATCTCCAACTCCACCCCCCAATCCCTGCCTCAGGCACTCACCACCAGTAGCAACTAGATTGTCTTCTCTGACTATTTTGTCCCCATCCCAAATCTAACCTTAGACTCTGCCCCTATTCTCTCAGTCCCATTAGGGGTTGGCTCCTGCTTTGAATTTATCTATTTCTAGCCTCCCATGTAAACCCCATAGGCTCTTGGGACTGTAGCCTGTAACCAGGAAACAGAGCAGGTGAGTTGCTGGTGTTCTGCATGGGCAGCCACACTTGTCTGCCCAGACCTTGTCCTAAACAGTGTCAGGATGGTTTGGCTTACAGTCAGAGACTGTCATTCTCTCACTTTTACCCATATATAGGAATGCTGGAGGAAACTTAGAGCCCTTATCTTGTCGAGATCCGGGGACAGTGGATGATTATGGTAGATCTGGGAATCTAGTCATCATATGTGAGCCCTGGGCCTTAGACTGTGTGTGTACATGAACAGAACTATGAACATGTTAGGAATACAAATTTCAGGCCACTGCCTGCCTGGACAAAATCAACCAGAAACCCTGAGGGCAGGGCCCAGCAATGAGCTTCTAGGTGATTCTGAAACAGCAAAATTTGAAATCTACTGATCTAGCCCAGAGCTTCTCCAGCCTCAGTAGACACAACATCATCAGAAGACAAGGTTGCCAGATTTACAAATAAAATATGGGTGAATTCATGGGACTGCCTAAATGAACATATGCCTTCTCTGGACTTCAAATTTAACTGGCTATCCCTAGTTTATGTATAAACTATATAAAAGGAAGCTTTTGATTCAATAGGTATGGAGTGAGGTAACATTCTGAAGTTTGAACAAAGGTCTCAGGTGATGGGTTAACAAAGCCAAATTGTACTGGTAAGTCAAAACAGAGCTACACCTCCTCCTCCTCTTCCTATTCTTCCTCTTTCTCCTCTTCTTCCTCCTCCTCTGGTCTTTTGGGACTTGAACCTAGGACTGCATGCACACTAGGCAAGCTTCCTTCTACTAAGCTACATCTGTATCCTCAAAAATATTTCTTAAATAAAGATTCCCAGATCTTCCCTCAGCCTATGAATCAGCTCTTCCAAAGGAGACACCAATTTAGAATATGACAACTAGGTGTGTTCTGAGTCACGGATGTCTCTTGGGAGGCACTCTGTCAGTCTGAGGCTTATGTATCTAGGTGACGCTGCACACACAGTGGTAGCAGAGATGAGAGGAGAGTGTTTGTTAAGAGCGCAGAAGAGAGGAGGCTCCGTGGGGTAAACGGCCACCTCACTGTAGGCACGAAGACTCAGGAAACAGAAAGTGGGGAGCATCTGTAAGAAGAAACTTGGGGCTCCTCCTCAAGCAACAGCATCTGAGGACAATCAGCACCCCCATGTGCAAAACACCCTCACAGATGCGTTTATTGAACCCTGTTGTATTGAGACATCTAGGGAATATGTCATTTCATTTACTCCTAAACAAAACAAAACAAAAACAAAAACATTTTAAGGTTGAAGTCATTCTTTCCCTGGAAGGAACAGATTAAAAAACAAAACAAAACAAAACAACCAAACAAAGATACCAAAGCTCAAATGATGAGTAACTTGTGTGTGTGGTAACGTCAAGACCTAACATCAGGATTTGAACTCAGGTCTGCTCCTCAAACCTTTCTCATACAATTCTGTCTCTTTATTGATGCTCCTTCTTAATGGAGATGCCAAGGCCCAGTGGAGGCCTGAGGAAGCATGGCCACTGTCTTCTACAGCTGTAACAGCATACACCACTTTCCCTCCTGGGCCCTCTCCATCCCCCCAGATGAAGCCCCAGAACACACCCCTCACTGGCAACTTCCTGCAGCCTAGCTGTGGATTATTTGTCTTCAAAATTGAGTGCCTGGTGGTGGGCACTTCCAGAGAAGACTTTTGCCTTCCACTTCATTAGCTCCATTAGCTCTCTTTTCTGTCTGCAGCCAGATTAGTCATGTACTTACTCCTGACGCACATTTCCCGCTTTGATCTTCCAGAACAGCCGCTTCAATTCAGGTTTCTACCAGGACATGATGAAATTCCAAGCATGTTCTCACCTCAGTCCCTGGTTTCAAGGTGTATTAGTTTGAAGAATTCTCACTGTCTGAGGAAATGATATTGCCAGAGAGGTAGAGGCCCCTGACTCACTGTAGGTAAGACGTTAGAATTTCAAACTCTTAATCCTATTGATTCTCAGTTCTTTTGATCCTTTTAGTACCTGTCAGGAGGTTCAAGTTGGAGTAATTTGCTGCATAAGGAGTGCTGATTGGCTTGGTTTTATTATGACCTGTTTATGTCGTTTAATTGCCAAGAAAGACTGGGCCTGGCTGCTGAGCATCCTGAAGACATTCTCACTGTGCTGCTTTCCCCAAAGCTGCAGCTATGATTTGGGTTTGAGAAGAGTGAGTGAACCAGATCCTTAGCCTGGGAGATAGTTTGTTTTGCCTTTAGGCAAGCCCTGCCTGTCCTTTGTAGAGTCCACAAGTGAATAGAATAACTGAGAAACACATGGCTTTTTTCAAGGCCAGGGAAGGGGGAGAAAAGTCATATTTCCTGAGTGTTTAGGTAGTCCTGGGCATTTGATTCTCTTAATCCTCTCAATAGCTTTAGGTCGTAGATCTTATTATCCCCATTTTACAGATTAGAGAGTCTACCCTCAGAGGTTAAGAAACATGTCCCAAGTTCAAACAGCTAGAAAATGACAAGCCTGGGTTAAGAACCCAAGTCTGATTTCAAAGCCATTGTGTTTTCATGCTATGTAGGTTGAAGAATTTCTTAACTCATCCCAGGAGAGTAAGAAAACATGTTTGTTTTCATGTTCTTGTTCCTGGAGTTTTCAATGATTAGAAAATGTGAGTCTTTAAAAGCACTGCTAAATAAGGAGGAAATATAGTTAGATTAGTGAACTAGTCCCAGGAGCTGAGAAACAGACCAGTGAATGTCATTGGGACAGAGAGAGGCTTTTTAATAAGTGGGCCAGGGAAACTGGTTTTCCATAGCAAATGGATGAAAAACTAAATTCCTACCTGACCTCATACAGAGAAAGACACACACCAGATGGCATAAGGGTCTTAAGCTTAAAAGAAAACAAGAATATTTTTAATATACCTAAAACTTTTTTTAAAAGTGGATATTCATTATCTTAGAGCAGAGAAGACAAAAATATAAACATAATTAAGGAAAGATGAATAAACTCAGATGCCATTAGGTTTAATTTTTTTTTTTTTAATGCAGAACAGAAACCTGAACTTTCCAAGTTAAAGTCCAACCCATTGTCCAGACGAGACACTGGAGAGATACACAGTACATGTGATTGGGATCGAAACCGTCCTTAAGAAACAAGTCAGCAAGACTTCCACAAATCAATGCCCAGAGACAGAAAGCTCACTAGACAAAACAGGGGAGAGAATCCCACACCCTCAGAATAAACAAAATGAAAAGCTGTTCGGGTCCCACAGGGAAGTAACAACCCAAACAGCATGACTGGCGAAAGTTGAATTAAATACCATTGCCTACTGGGAGCAAGAGTGTGTGACTAAGGAGACATTGGCATACTGGTGTGAGTGTGGACTTGTTCGGCCATTATGGGACCATGTTGGTAACAGCATGTGCATACCCACTCAGAATCTGACCACCTCTGCACAGATATCCAAGAAACTCCCGTGTGGTGCCTGGTCAGCCCCGTGAGCATCTGCCCTATCGAGGAGCTGTGCCCTCAGAAGGGCTCTGTGCTTGACTAAACATTATCCTCCTTTCTCTGCCTTGAAGTTCACAATAATTGTATTTTTTAACTAGACAGGGCTGTAGAGCACATTTGAGAGGTCCACCACAGATTGCTGTCCAGGACGCATTCAGCATGCAGGACACTCTGTGAGAATTCCCATGGAAATACAAGAAAAGTTCAATCTTCCAATGAGCAGCTGGGTAGTCGGCCCCACTGAGAAGCCACAATTTCCATTTGAAATAGAACATGAGTCAAGTACAGATGAGAGAGAGAGGGAAAGAGAGAGAGAGAGAGAGAGAGAGAGAGAGAACCCCTGGACAACTCAGAAGTTGTGTTGTGGCCTTTCTGCTTCTGCTGCATGCCTGCACTCATCAGCAAGGAAGCTGAAGAGGATGGCTGAGAAGGTAAAGGACACACAGACAAGCCTGACTCATTGCGTTTTCAGTTTTTGCTCTCCTTGGTGAGCAAGGTGGAGACACACTGGCCATGAAGAGGTTTCCACTTCCCCACTGTGTGGCGGGCATTCACGGAAGCTATGAGGGGCAGGGCAGTCTCAGGGATTCTGTGCAGCAGTTAAATCCGCGTCTGTCTGTATTTAAAATAGATACTGCACAGGGTCAAGGCGAAAGTCCCAACAATTTCATCTTTAACTTTTCTTAGAGCAGTATTAGGAAACATAAAACACTATGGCCAGTCAAGAGAGGGACACCTTAAAGTCCAGTCCCTTCCATGGCGCCTTTCTTCTGGTGGCATCGAGGTGATACTCCCCAAGCTTCACGTCCTACCGGGCCTGCAAAGCCCATCGTCAGCCCTGTGTGGCTCAAGGAAACATGGACAAGATTGCTTGTGTGAGCACAACTGTAAAAAGTGAAATAATCGGATATCCAGGGATGGGGGAACAGATGGACTGTGACGCAGCTCATGAAGGCTGTGGTTGCACATCAGTATCAAACAGGAGAAAAAGATGAATAACGTCTGTGAGCAGAGATCAAAAAGGACATTGAGAAGTAATTCAAGCAAGAGAACTTTCTATGAGGTATCAGAGCACCTACCTAATTCCATAACCCCCCCAAATATATAATACACACACACACACACACACACACACACACACACAGAGAGAGAGAGAGAGACAGACAGACAGACAGACAGACAGAGACAGAGAGAGAGATGCATTGACCAGCACACATCAAACTCATGCCTTGATTTTACTCAAGAGGGAGAAAGAGAATGACACCAGAAAGAGGGAAGTTGTGGATTTTAAATTAATTTAAATTTTTTATGTCTTAAAAATTTGACAATATGGGCCAGCAAAATGGCTCAGTAGGTAAAGGCACTTACTTGCCATTGAGCCTGAGGACCTGAGTTCGATCCCTGGAACCAACATCGTAGAAGGAAACAACTCCTCCAAGTTGTTTTCTGATTTCCATATGTGCACTGTGGCACTTGAGCCCCCATACAATAAATGAATGAATGAATGAATGAATGAATGAATGTAAATTTTAATTGACAAAAATGTTAACTTGCATAAAATCTCTAGTGATGAATATTTGTGTTTGTCTGCTGTTTTTAGTGTTCTCCATAATTTGTAATATAAAAAATCCTCCTAATTTAGATAATGTAGACCATCCATCCACCTATTCTAGATGTAATTTCTGAAACACAATTAATTTGATAGGAATGCATCATGGAGCCCTTTCTCTCGTGTGTTTCTCTGAGCTAGGTACTGAAACATGGTTCTGTCTATTTGTCAATGGGAGGAGATGGCAGAGGGTCCTGGAGTCAGTCTCTGCAGTGTTCATGAATGGAGGTCATGCACAAACCATTTATTTGCTAATTATCTGGTTGGCACAAAGACACATTCTGCATTGAATTTTCCTGAGTAGTGTTTTGTGTGTGGGGGGGGGGGGGGGGGTTTACTCCTTTGAGTTAACTTTCCTTTTCCTTCTTTCTATTTTTTTAAATGCTCATGACTTTTATGTTCTGAGTTTGATAATAAGAAATCAGCCTTTTGGAATCTTCCAGGACCTTCTAGAGGATGATTACATTCTTGACTTTGGAATGCTCTCAACACAGTGGTGGATTGCTGGTCCACATAGTCCCTCAGTCCAGGCTCTCCAATAGGTGTCTTAGCACTTTAAACTCAGAAGGCTTGGGTTCCAATTCATTGACCCTGAGCACAATCTAAGATGGAAATTACTTTGGCTGCCAGGGCAGGATGTAGCCCATTCATGTATAGAACCATTGCAAAAATGAAAGGAAGTTAATCTTGGAAAGCAATGCCTGTGTTTGGTTTTGTTTTTAATTCTCCTCGTTTCTAGATGCTGGTTCCAACCCTGGGAGTTGGCTGCTACTTGAGACCTGACTCTCTTGGGGATGACACGTTGTAGTAGTCCTGGAAGGTGACCTTTTCATGATCCACCTAATACTCACCTGTCTGCTGCCTCCATTTCTAGCCTCCTTCCTGCCCTCTCCTGTGAGCAAAGCATACACAGGTAAATGACAGGGACCTTGATGGCTTTTAATTGAAATAACTCTGCATTCACAGCCTGTGCTCCATCACTTTTCTACTCAACCTCGGAGCTGGCAAATATTAAACATGATTAGCATCAAAAGCACAATTCAGGATGCAGGTCTCTCTTACGTTAAAGGGAAGGAGAGGGCTCTGGATAGAAGCTAGGTGGCATTTAGAATTATTCTAAGAACTCGCCAGTATTCTCCTTTTTATCCAAGTCAGTTACAAACATAGAATTAATCTTCTCGAGGTAATGTATGATATTTAGTCCAACTGGTAGAGGAATCAGTTCACAAGAAAAGCTTCTTTGGGTGGTGTTGGTTGGCAACCACAATTGGCTAGAATCTTTCTTCGCTCCGAGGAAGTAGTAGTGGGGACGCCAGTTCTACTAGTAAATCAAGCTGGGTCTCAAGGTGAAAACCGGACACCCAGGGAGCTTGCTGAGTCAGGACCACTTCTCTCACCTTCCCACACTCTCATTTGACTCTGGTGACGATGTCTGGGTAAGAATCGGGAACTTTATCGGCTTACATTAAACTGTATCTGCGCAGAAATCAATATGCAATTAACTATCAGCTAGGTAGGTTTCCAGCTAGAAGACCTGACCTCCCCACAACCCAACCTACTCCCTGCCCCACTACCCCCTCCCAAAAAAAAACTCCAGAGAAATATAAACTCTCTTCATAAACCATTAATATTCATCATTGGAATATACAATATGGTTTATATTTCAATCAATTTGTCTCATTAATTGTGTACGATTTGCACTGATAGAAAAACCAACTGCTGTCTATATAGACGGCAAAGGGAAGAGATGAGGAGATGGTTGGTGGCACAGAGGGGAAGGGCCAGTCATGGGGAAGTCAGAGTTCATCCTTCTGATCCATGCAGTTGAATCTGGAAAGGGAAGAGTTGATATTCATTTTATCACAGACAGCCTCTTTCAGTCCACTAATTTACATGAGTACCAGGCAAGGGGAGACGGCCAGAGGGTGCAGCCTGGCTCTTTGTTCCCATCTTTCAGATTGCACTCAAGGACATGGAGACTTGACAGACTATGTGGTCTACCATCCGGAAGTCATACACACAGTTACAGAGATCCAACATGGGGAATCAATTCTACAGGGATGCAAAAGCACACTGCCTGGGCAGACAAGATGCTGGACACCGGACTCTCCTCAAAGACAACTGTACCAAATTTGCTGATACCACTGGTCACACTGGGCACTC
Source organism: Onychomys torridus (assembly GCF_903995425.1). NCBI lineage: Eukaryota > Metazoa > Chordata > Mammalia > Rodentia > Cricetidae > Onychomys > Onychomys torridus. Next base: position 92,593,932 of record NC_050449.1, on the reverse strand, counting down.
ACCCCAGCTTGAGAGAAGCCCTGTAGCTAAGATTGGAGTAGCTCTGGCCCAGCAGCACAGGGACTGCCCCCGTCACACACACAGAGACCACTGTTTTCACCAAGCCACATAGTGAGAGTTACTCAATGCTGTTTACGCTTCATGCTGTTTGATGTTTCACCTAGCAGCTAGATATACTTTTATTTAATAATGACTAAAATATTTGGCTTCTTTTCCATCTCTTCAGAGTTATAGGTAACACTCAAACACTATTGCACATGGCTCTCTTTCATAGAGAGGGGTACCTGATGTATTCCTTTATTTGAAGGACTGGTCCAAGTGAGAGGACTCTGGTGGATGTTTGTGCATGGCCCTTCCTTGCTCAACTGTTCTCCACATCAGTTCTCACTAATATTCTCAACAATGCAAAGCCTGGGCGGGTTTTAGAGTCCTTCACATTTTGTTTTCAACGTTTTTTTAAAGGGAGTATCCCGATTGATATTCCAATAAATGCTGTTATCTTTAATTTGTTTAGTCTAATGTTACGTAATTTTAAGAACTTTGTTGGTGTTTTCCTTCGACTTTCCGATTCTAGGCCTGGGCTTAAGCATCACCTGAGCCAAGCAGCCCTGTCAAAGTGTGATGTGATGTTTCTGGTTTTCCCTGGTAATACATCTGTCTTAATCAAGGAGACTATGACCCTAAGAAAACCAGGGCTCCTGTTGTGGGAAATACAACCAATATGGTCTGATTTGGGACTGCAGAAACCTATCTGAAGGTACCAGGTGTAGGGACACTAGAGGACTAGGAGGATCCAAAAAGACCAAGAACTATCTTCAAGTTTGAAAACAAAGAACACACACACACACAAACACACACACACACACACACACACACACACACACACACACACACACACACACACACACACACACACACACACACACACACACCTCCCAAGTACTGAAAAACTACATCCAGATCATAGAGACTAAGGATATTGAGATGGCATTAAAGAGCTGTGTCTGTAATTCAGTGGCTGAGTGCTAGCCCAGCATATGTAATGCCCAGGATTCAATTACACACACACACACACACACACACACACACACACACACACACACACACACACCAGAAAAGAAATGGCTGTCTCCAGTGGTACTGTAAGTGATGCTAACATCTAATAGCATACCAAAGCATATTAAAACATAAAGAAAGAAAGAGATATGTTCAGATAAGTGTGTGTGTGTGTGTGTGTGTGTGTGTGTGTTAATTTAGTCTTTTTAAAAAAATTATCTTCTAATCATCAAGTCTTTTGACTCAGAAAGTACTCCCTGGGTATACATGGGTTCATCTGGAAGCTTTCTTCTTAAAAGAAATCCTTGATCTCAGCTCTATTTCTTAGTAAATGATAAGAAGACAAGCCATAAAAAAACTTAATTAAAAATGAAAAGGGCCCCCCTTCTTCAGACCTGACCAGCCCCTGAATACATACAGTTTTAGTGTCTCTGCAAACCTGGCTCTTGAAATCAGATGCAGATTTTTGCTTCCCAACATTTCTGAATTTCGTTCACAGCCCTCCTCACTCCAGGGCTTCTTGTCTTTTTGACTGTTAATCAGTATTTAAAATGCTTCCTTCACTCTGCCCCAAGCTGCCCAGGAAAGAGCAGGGCGCCATTAGCATCCCGGGGAAACGCTGCCACCTAGTGGTCATATTGAATGCTGAATTCATCGCCAAGTGGAGTTGCGGTTTTCTTAACTCCAAGCACAAAGGAGGTTTTGTTTCTTCTGTTCTTTGGATTCTAGGTGGATAGGATGCCCAGGTATTTGAAGATGTCAAGAATGCCTGAAGTAAACAATTTATAGTGCCTACTTACACATCTCTGAGCTCTTAAATAAACCAAGACTTACATGAGAGTTGGAAAATTAAATTAATAAGATTAATACAATGGACTAAATAGAAGGATGTTGCCAGGAGAACAGAAATGTTGTGACCTTGTATGGTGTGAGAATTGGTGAGCTCTGAGACTTGAGTCACCCTGATAAAAATGGTTCAATGGAAAAGTGAGCACCAGATATAACATTATGGCTCTGTGGTCTGCCTTTTAAAATAATGGTATCAGTTTCTACTGTGAGAACTAACATCCTTTTTGACTGTTGTAGAAAAAGATGTCTCCCATTGAAAGCTGGATTTAGAGTTGGTGATAGAGGATGCAGGATTGAGAATGTAAGAAAATCCAAAAGTACATAGGGGGAAATGCTTGAATTGACACACAATATCTGGAGGTAGTAAAATTGCTTTTCTTAGGATAAAACTATCTTTTACAAACAACTTGCAAATTTTCTCTTTAATAACCCTTCTTGTAAGGACTAAAAGCCTGTCCCTATCCCCTGAGAGAAAGAAATGTGGGCCAGGCGGTGGTGGCACACACCTTTAATCCCAGCTCTTGGGAGGCAGAGGCAGGTGGATCTCTGTGAGTTTTTGAGGCCAGCCTGGTCTACAGAGTGAGTTCCAGGACAGTCAAGGCTACACAGAGAAACTCCAAAAACCAAAAAGAAGAAGAAGAAAGAGGAGGAGGAGGAGGAACCACGTAGGTGTCTACACAGAAGCCTCTGCTCACTTTCTGGAGCTGTGATAAAGATCAGGGCAGATGGGTGTGTCAGACTTCAACTGAACCGGAGTTTACTGCCTAGCTCTCCACCAATGTCCACAAAGGTCAATCCTGCATTTGAAACAGCATGGGGCAGATCTAGATTGCTCTATATTTCATCTCATATGTTCAGGAAAGTGTCCTCAGCCTCTTATTTCTGATGTCTTTCATTCTCATCCCCTCCCTTACTGTTCCCTTTCCATCTCTTTTCTCCTCTACCTGAAATAAGCCACTCCAACACTTGACAGCTTAAAATTTCAACTCCAGTTTTAAGTTTCATTTTGTTTTGTTTTGTTTTGTTTTTTGAGACAGTGTTTCTCTGTGTAGTTTTGGTGCCTGTCCTGGATCTCACTCTGTAGACCAGACTGGCTTCAAACTCACAGATATCAGCCTAGCTCTGCCTCCTGAGTGCTGGGATTCAAGGCATGTGCCACCACCGCCCAGCTTTAAGATGTTTTTATTTGCATCAAATAATGATTGATGGGTAGGGCATGGTGGTTAGCGGTGGGCAGAGGGAGCTGAGGAAGACAGGCTGACAGCCAGCTGGAGACAAAGGACTTGCTTTGCTGGTAAGTATCAACCATGTGGTGTTGAGAGCAGTTAGCAGGGTGATGACCGTGCCCAGCACATAGTAACTGCTCAATAAATGCTGCCACTAAATAGAATTCCTGGGAGGAAACTTTGGTCTCTCCTGTTTCCATCAAAAGGCAGTCAATTTAGAGGTGAGAGATTGCTTTGCATTGCCCTTCAAGGTCTCTGAGGCAGGGTTGGCCACAGTCCTGTAATTCTCGAAGCACCATGGGCTAAAACCTGTATGAAATTAAAGCATCTAGAAGATTTATTTGTAAAGTCCTGCTTGAGTCTAAAAGAGAAATAAATTAGAACAAATTGTGACTGATACTGAGCAGCCAGGGATTAATAAAATACAGCCTCTGATGGCTTGGTGTGTCTGTTTCTTTGGATCTTGCTCCTATTGAATTTTAAATTAAATATTAGTGACAAAAAAACCCATGTGTTTCTGTTCCAATAACATAAAATTAAGGAATGTTTTGAAATCAATAAATAGTCTACACTTCTTGTCAGTGTAGTTTACCTTTGGGAAGTTAAATGACAAATTAAGAAAGTATTTTCCTTTTGAAGTTTTGAGTAGGTTACTGGGTTAGTGATGTGCCTATCATTCAAACCATATAAAAGACAAGGCTACTGCCTTGTGGCACCAATGCTTGTCCAGGCAACAGAATTGCTCCAAAGCCTTGGAGTAACTGCAGAGGAGGCAGGAAGGACTGATGCAAGCCTGGATCTTAGCTGACTCTCCCTGGTCCCCGCTACTTGGACATCCCAGCTGTTTACTGAGCATCTGCTGCATGCCAGTCAGTGGAGAATGCCCGGTTAAGCAGGACCCGTATTCCTGAATTCACATTTACTTAACAGTTTATTATTCAGAACATCATGCAAGGATTTTTAAATTAAACTCTGCAAAGAAGTGCCTGGAACTTTGCGAGTCAATGAATGCATGAAAAATAACTCTCCACTGTGCAGACACAAGTCTGGGAACTCACAGAAATCCTCTTGCCTCTGCCTCCCAAGTGCTAGGGCTAAGGGCATGCACCACCACAGACCCCACTCTTTATGCCCTCTGATAGCAGATGTGATAGCTTTTTCAAAGTCACAGAAACCAGTTCTCCAATTCTGGGAGAGAAACAGATCAGTTCCAGGAAATGGATAGGAAGAAGATAGGAGAAAGGGGTTCTGGAAAGGATGATGTGGTTTGAAAAGAGGCTAGAGGTGACCAGAAAGGTGGCCTCCAGTGGCTTTGGATAAGAGCAAACAGAACACATTGGAAGATTTTAAGTCAGGGGCAACACAGAATATGACTAGATTTGTGCCTCAGCAAGTTTACTATCAATTGGCGTGAGGGGGAAGGGAGGTCACTACCATCAGCACCTTTTAGGGACCAGGTAGGAAGTTTTATTCTAGAAGTGATGGTAGAAATGGAGCAAATTGGAAGGGTGGAAATTACATAAATACAGTGCATACAAATGAAATTCTCAGTTCTCTTGGGACAATGTATCTCTATACATATATACATATACATGTAATAACAATTAATTTAAAAAGAGTCCATTTTTTAAAGAGAACAAGGAGAGATATGTGAGAGGGTTTGAAGGGAGAGGAGAAATGTAATTATATTATAACATCAAAATTAAAGAAAAGTTTAAAAATGCAAAAACCTGGGTTGGGTTATAAAAAATCAGACTATGGCTTTGTTTAAAAGATGAACTCTGCTTATGTTTGTTTATAAGCAAGTTAAGTTAAGCAGTAATACAAAGTTGGAAATGAAAAGAATGAACACAAATAAATAAAATGCAAATAAATATTATCATGATATACTCAATGACACTCCATTAGATAAAACTGATTTTCCCTATGAAGTTGAGCGAGAAGGACCTGGCAGGAGTTGGGGGAAGCAGAAAAGCATGATAAAAAATATGTGTATGAAAAATTTAAATAAAAAGAAAAAATAAAGAAATGAAGCGAATAGGTTTAAAGCTGAGAGATGTTTAGGAGATAATGGGGCAGCATTTGGTGATGGAGGATGAGGACAGAGGAATTAGACTTCTCTCCTTGGTCCTTACTGGGAAGTGAGATAGATGATGATGATGATACTTACTATGAGGAAGCACTGAAGGATGAAGAGAGTTGGGCTCAAGGAGGTAAAAAAAAAAAGAAAACCCAGGTTCTATTTCTATATGCGGTGATCAAAGCCCATTTAAACACCCCAAAACACATCTAGAAAAGAGTCTGGAACACATAAGACTCTCAGAAATATCTACTGACATAAGGAATGGAAACGAAGACCAATGAGCACACACACACACACACACACACACACACACACACACACACACACACCTAGAGCTACAAGCCTGTGAGTCACTGGCCTCTAGGTAGTTAGAAGAAAACAGAGATGCTAAAGAAATTGTCTTGGAAAGGAAAATAAGGAAGAGATTTCAGCAGATTTCCTCCTGCCCTCAGAGGCTGTCCTCCCCCTGTCCCTTCCAGGCATGAATCATAAGATGTTCTGGGACAAGGAGGCCACTGTGGAACCAGATAGACCATAATAGCAAATCATTGCTCTTAGATTAAGAATGTACTTGTTTGGGGGTAAAATAGAGAGAGAGACACCTAGCTGGGGAACCAATTCACTTTTCAGAGCTCAGATAAAAAACCCTCTAGGCAGATTTTTCACACTCACGCCTTAGGTTGGTTTTGATAGACCCTCTTTTTGTTAGGAGCCATAGATTGATAGGACTTATGCCTCATGCTTTGGTGGGACCGCATCAGTGAAAACCCCCCAGAAGGTGGGCAGCATCCCTGTTGCGTTTCAACCATATTGTCCTCTGCTTTCTGCTCTGATACAGACTAGGGAGAAAATGTCGAACTGGGCTTCTCTAGGAGTGTGGGTATACTACTGGAGCTAATTTGTATCAGCCTGCACTCATCAATGACATCCTTGGTGACACCTTGGAATTATCCACACTAGGACATTTTACACCAAGGAAATCAAATGTACAAACCATCTCCTCCTTTGCCACCTTCTTGTGACTTGTTAAATATTTGCCAACAACCCACTGAGCAAATTCAGTGGATAGAGAAGGAGATAATGATACTTTGAGGGGCAATTACTAAAATCTTAAATCATAAAATTCAATTGGGCTGATAAATTCCCACAATGTGGGAAGTAATGGATTGAATGATTCAATAAGGTTAAAACCAGTATCATGAGGGCAGAGAAAAAGCCACATGCTGCTTACGATCAAAACAGAAGTAGAAATCATCATGTGGCTTGAAAATTCAGATCTATCAAGGATAATTATATTTTTTAAAGAGTGTGTGCCTAATTTGATTTTTTTTTAAAAAAAGGTTTTCAGTAAGAAAATTAAGCAAAAGATGGTAGTAATGTATGAGGCAAATTTGTCCCATCTCTGGCCTGACCGTCAGACTTTAGAAGGTTCCTAAGAGGTCAACACTGACGGCTTTCAGTGTTGGGCCAGACTTCACAGCCTGAGGGGAGAGGATGCTAGACTGTATAAGATGGCTTGCTTTTAAATAGAGGAAGGATGTTTGAGGACCGCACTGGATGTCAGGAGCTGTTTCTGCTAGTTCCAATCTCATGTTTGTAAGAAGCTACGGCTCTAATTCTATATCTCTCTAATTCTAGTAATAATAGTAATAATAATAATAATAATAATAATAATAATAATAATAGCTAGTCCTCTTCTGAATATATAAGATGTGCATGTTTAATTGTCCTTGGGAGGTCTAAAATTTCAGCCTCTCGCATAAGGCATCCCTTTATTATTCCTGGTTTCCCTTCCCCTTTGGCACACATGTCAGGAGCATAAATCAAGAAAGAATAGTGTTGCAAGCATTATCTGACTTAAAAAGTAAGAACATTTCTTGGGAAGAGAGTCTACGGATTAGGGAGTGAGGTTGGGGAACAGTTAAAGAAGAGTTGACCAACACCTGCTCTAGAAAGGGCTTCTACTGAAGACACCTGGAATTGTCTTGATAGGGAAAACAAAGTTCCAGTTTCAAACCAGTGACTTGCACAGTGACTGTCTGAAACAACCAGTATCTGAATGTGGAGCTGCCTACATAAGAGTCACATGACACTGTCCTGTTTTGGAGATGGAACTTTCAGATATCACAAGAGACCAATCCACCTTCCTTTCCCTGGAGAAGAAGCCACAGAAATGGAAACTTCATCATGGATCAATTAAACCTAATGCTCCTGTAGTTTCCCAGGCCTTTCCTGGAAGTTCCTCTTCCTATACATGTAGTCCATGATGATTTTGACCATGAGGAATGTAAGAAGAGGATAGCAAGGTGAAGACCAAGTCTGGAGGGGTTCAGTTGGTTGCTGGAGGCTGTCTGATAAGTAAGGTAACTTTGTGGCTGTTGACTCTGTCCAAATTGGAAAGAAAAAGGTAAATGGAAAGAGCATCAGTCCTCATTGGCTGCGTCACCAGCAGCATTCTGACTATGGGCAGTTCATTCTCAGTCTCTTTATCTTTCAAGAGAGACAGATTCAATTATGTCTAAGATCGCTCCCTGTTCGATCTAAAATGCCAGGGTGTGAGCGCCCTGACAGATGCAAGCAAATCAGGAAGACCTTTGCACAAGATGAACCTCAATATCTTAAGTCATAGACTCTGGGCTCAGTGGTAATACGCAAGTTCCATACCAGTATGTGGAAGAGAGCTTCATTATTTCCCTTCTTAGGAGTATTTAATTAACTGTTGTAGGAAAAGAAATCAAGACAGCTGACACCTATCACATATGACATTAAGTCACACGTAAAACAGAGCCACTGTTTGCACAGTAAGTCTAAAAACCACCCAACTTACCCAGTGTCATTTACTTACATCTGCATAGAATAGAAGAGAATATACCAACAGCAATTTGGTTTTTATAAGATAAGAGAACAGTGTTATTGAGAGAAGTATCAGGAAAAAAGCTGAATCCTAAGATTAAGAATTTGTAATGAGGAATGAAGTATGTAGATTTAATCATAATTTTAAGTAACCCTCTTGTCTGTTAATATCATAGTCATGTTTCTTAAACAAAAATCTTGTAGTATTAGAAAAAAGTTTAGATCTGTCTTAAAGCAATCCAGAAAGGCAAAAGACTGATAAACATGAAATTTAGGTGTAGTTACTTCTAGAGATCTGTGAAGGGAGATACGGGGCTCCTAAGAAACTGATAGTGGTATTTCTTAGCTATGGTGGGCATGTGGGTGTTTATTTTATTATAATCTTTTAAATAGCAGCTGTGCTTTAATCTCCCGTGTGCCTCAGTTTGATAGTCCAAAGGTTGGCTTTCATTGACTCTAAGCTGACATATTGACTCCAGTGCTTTTTGAGGATGCATGCCAAGAAATGTCTAAGAGTTTTGACTTTAGAGTCAGAATCAAGGCCCAAACCCGGGTCTTCCAATATTAGTCACATGATATTGGATAAGACAAACTAGCTGTGGTTTCACTAATGTTTACTGAGCACTTGCTGTATTACACACACCAGCCTACATGCTAGGAATACAACGATGTTAGGAGACAAGCAGGCCATGATCACAGGTTTGTTTTGCTGTTGCCATGGAGCTTTGGCTTCTATGAACCTCAGTTTTACTAAGAACATGACATTTGTGAAGATTAAATGAGTTAATTATGTAGCAATTAGCACAGGGTATGGTGCTTGGTAAATGCTCTGTCAGTGGCAGCTACTTTATAATTAACACATATGAGAAGTAGGATGATTCTTCGTTATGTGGCAAACCTGGGAAATGAGATGTTTCATGTAATTAAATTTTTTTTTAGAAACAAATTACTTATTGTCTAGGGTTTTTAGAAACTGTGATTTAATGTATAGGTAGTTATTAAGTACATAAGCCTTGAATAAGCAGGTTAATATTTATGTAACCATGTACTTGTGTCTCCACCACCCAAATCAAGACATAGGCCATTTTAGAACCCTACAGAAATGTCTAGGACATTTTGACTTTTTTATTGCCAGATTTCTGGGAAATTTGGCATGCTGTCTTATCTTAATGAATCTTGCCAACAGGTGATCCCACTTTCTATCATCTCCCCTTTTTCTGTTTTCTCTGATGTTGCTGGCTCCTAATGGCTCCCTCAGGGGAGGGGGTGAGAAAGTGCAGCATCAAGGACACAGACACCAGGAGTCAGTTTAAGGCAAACAGCAGACTCATTTATTCAATAATGGGGAAAGCCTTATATACCCTCCTCCCAGCACCCAAGCTGTGTCCCAATCTGATGGCATTGAGTGGTCTCATTGGCTGAGACGATCAGAAACTCTGACAGTGCCTGTTGCTAGGCCCTCAGGCAGACTCCAGGTTGACTCATAAGGAAGTACGTTATGTGCATGCCTTAGCAACTGGTTTGAGCTAATTTCCTCAGCCCTATGGGCCTGTCCTACTACACTCCTCCTGTATCTTTATTAGATACCCAAAAAGAACAGGAGCTAATCTTAAAAAACAACTCATTATTATTATTGACCTGATACATGTGTGCAGAAGCATGTACTATATGGCATGTATACTGAGATTAGAGCAAACCTTTGTGGAGTCTGTGTTCTCCTTCCACATTTTCATGAATTCCAGGGATCAAACTCAGGTTCCCAGACCTGTGTGTCAAATACCTGTACCCATTGAGCCATCTCACCAGTACATTTTTGATTGATCTTACCATTATTTTTCTAGATAGCACTAGACCTTTTTCTCTAAGGTCTATTTTCTTAATCTTTGTATTTTTAATTTGTTGTAGAGTCATATATAAGTTGTAGATATCTACATGTTTGAAAAATGGTCATGTAAATCAATGAAATGTAACAGAGGATCCCAAAATAGACTCAAACAGCTTTAGCCTCACTGATTTTCAGCAAGGCTGTCAGAAACACACAGTGGGTGGGGGAGACAACCTCTTCAACAAATACTGCTAGAGAAACTGGATAGATCACTGCAGAATAATAAAATTCAACCCATATCTCTCACTCTGCACAAAAATCAATTTGCAATGACTCAAAGACCAAAAACTAAGACCTGAAACTTTGAAACCCACAGAGGAAAACAGATAAAACACATCAAGATCTAGGAATAGGCAGAGACTTTCTGGTGGAGGGAGCAAGAGTATAGAAATAATCTTAAGAGCTGACAAATAAAATTACATGTAATCAGAAGCTTCTACAAGCAAAGTCAACCATCAAAAGAGAGAGAAGGCTGACACAGTGGGGGGAAACTGCTAACCACACATTAGATAGGGGATTAACAGCTAGATTACATAAAGAACTCAAAAACTTAAACACCCAAAATAAGTTATGCAATCAATAAATGAGCCAATTACTTCTAAAGTAGAGACATAAATGACTGAGCCAGGAGCCCACCGTCACTGGACCCTTTGCTCTTCCTGTTGTGCAAGTTGCAGACTGCACAAACTGAGTGTGGATCCCTTTGGATTCCTGCAGAAGGAAGGTAGGACCAGCTTTTGGGGTAGGAGGTTAAGTGGAGGAACTACTGGAGGCTAGAGGATGGAAGTTAAATAATCTCTTGAGGCATCAGTGACCTCTGGAGGTACAGGCCCCACCTACACTGATTGGGGGAAGAGATGGGTAGATGGCAGTGTAAGAATACATTCAACAACATAAAGAGCAATTGGCACCACCAGAACCTAGTGGTTTTACAACAGCAAGACACGAACATCCCAACGCAGATGAAGTAGAAGAAAACAACTTTAAAAATAACTTTATGAAGATGACAGAGGCCCTTCAAGAGGAAATGAAAAATTCCCTTAAAGAAATGGAGGAAAATAACAAACAAAAATTGGAAGAAATCAATAAATCCCTTAAAAAAAGCCAAGAAAAAAAATCAAATATATGAAGGAAGAAGTTCAAGACTTGAAAATTGAGATAGAGGCAATAAAGAGATATAAATGACCAAAAATATTTGGGGAAAATCCAACATTCTTAGCTATCAGGGAAATGAAAGGCAAAATTCCTTTCAGAGTCCATCTTTTCATAGTCAGAATGTCAGTTATCAAGAAATCAAATGATGGCTTGGTGACTAACTGCTCTTTCAGAGGACCCAGGTTTGATCCACAGCACCCACATGGCAGCTCACAACCACTTGTAATTCTAGTTCCAGGGGATGTAACACCCCCTTCTGGCTTCTGTAGGCACCAGGTACAGATGACACACAGAGATACGTACACATAAAATTTTAAAGAGACATCCAATGACAACATAATGCTAGTGAGAATGTGAAGAAAGACAAAGCCTTATTCATGGCTAATGGGAAGATAGGTTGGTTAAGCCTCCTTGAAAGTCAACATAGAGGTCCCAAAACAAACAAACAAAAACAAACCAACAAACAAAAACCTGAAAGTAGAATTACTGTATGATCCAGCTATGCCATTTCCAGCTCAACTCTCCACTACCCACTGTAGCTAAGAAACAGGACCAGCCTAGCTGCCCATCGGCAGGTGAACAGTTGAAGAAAATGTGGTACCTATGCATGATGGTGTTGTACTTATTTGTGAAGAAAAATAAAATCCCAACATTTGCAGGAAAATGGGGGCACTGAAACACATTACTCTAAATGATATAAGAGTCTCGTATGTAGACTCTAGACTTAAACGAGGGTGCTTGTGTAGAGGAGTGTGGGAGGAAGTAACATTAAGGGAGGAAGGAGGAAAAGAAAAGAAGAAAGTAATGGAATACGTGTGAAATGCATGCACCACAGGGGAAGGGGACTGCAGTGGGTGAAGCAGGCAGTAGCAAGAAGAGCTGGATGGGATGAGAGAGGGCAATGGGGGAGGGGATGAATATGGACAAAACAAATGGCGGGTATGTATGAAAATGACATGATGAACCCATTGCTTTGCATGCTAACTTAAAAAAAATTAAACTGCTTGCTAAAGAACAATCATGTTGTTGAAGCTCAGTGGAAGCCAGTGACACACCTCTTAGTGACAAGAGCTTAGGATAACTGCTTGGGAAATGGAGGTGGATTTTGTGTGTTGTTTTTAGTGGGTTTTGTTGCCTGCTCACTCTCTCCCATGAGAAGTTCTGCATACTTTGAACCTGAAGTACCATGTGCTTACATATTGGCCCGTTTATCCTTGGGAAGCTGTCAGTAATTAGATTTCTTCTTATGCATGAGAACTGAAGTGCAGTGCAGAAGAGCTGGCCTCACAGGAAAGCCATATTCCTACACCACCACCCCTCAACTGGATACAGTCACTTCCCTGCTGTGGACTGGGGTCCAATGCAGATGTTCCAAATGGCTGCTCAATCTTGACTCACTTCTTTCTGGATCATTCCAGACTCTGGGTCCCATGAGGAACTGAGTTTCTAAAAAGGAATGGATGCCCTGTGTGTGCTGCCTAAATTTGCAGGTGAGGGCCAACTGCTCTTAAGTAATCCCTAAGGTACTCTGTGGAAACTTAGCCCAGAAGTGTATTTGATACTTAAACAGAAAATGAAAGAATAAAGGATTGTTGAGACTAGGCCTGGATGGAAATGTATGAGTCACTCCCTCATTCATTCATTGATTCATTCATTTGATCGTTCGTTCACTTAAAGCTTGCTATGTGGGGTACACTATGCCCAGAGCACCTCTTAACTCCCAGGAACACCTGGAACACCCCTTCCTGCTGCCTTTCGATGGATGTGCTGTCATGGCTTGGATCCATTTCTTTTCTTTTGAAGGCCCATCATCTTTGCACACTATGGACCCAGTTTAATCTTGGCTTAAAAATAAGCTCATTTCTCTCCCCATTTATGGAGGGGATTCTCCACAGGGGAGAGGTGGTGGCGCTGGGTGGGCTGAGGAAGAGAGACTGCCTGAGATGGCTTTTTTCCCCTCTGCAGACTCTGAGAGTCCCACTTGGACTCCAGAGTCCCATTGAGAGCATGACAGCAATGTTGATGTGCAATTCTAATGCTGGTTTTAGCCGCCTAAGTGCTTTTTAATGCATAGCATTACAGCAAGTGGGCCCTATTCTCTCAGCCTCTGAATAGCTGTCTGGAGGGGCGTAATTCCCAGCTCGGCCTCCAAGCACAGTTATTTACAAGCTCCCTTACACGTTCATGTCGAGTGTGGTGAAAGCCAGGATGGAGATGGGTTGAGTTTAAAGCCATTTAGCAAGTCTTTATGCCCTGCATAATCACTCTGATGCTTCAGCTGCCCCCACCTGAGTTTCTGTTCATGTATGTTAAAGTGAGCCTGGAAATTTGGGGAGACTAGCTGCAGAGGGAGTATTTCTTCTTTCTCCCCATCTTGCTCTGAAATTGCCCCACTGGCCTCCTAGCTGTGCCTTGCAACTCTACTCAAGATTACCAGCCCAAATCTGCACCCTGGGGCTATCTACCATCTATCTTTCAGTCATTTAGTCAGTCCGTCAGTCAGTCAGTCAGTCTGTCTGTCTGTCTGTCTGCCTGCCTGCCTGTCTGTCTGCCTATCTCATCCTCTCTAAAATGAGTCTTTAAAGTATACTTTCTGTCCTATCCCTGCCTCCTCCTTCCATTGCCTCCCAGTCCCCCATTGGTCCAACAACTTGACATTTTTAAAAGAAGAAATCATATTTCAAAACTACCCTGCTGAGCTTGGCATGGAGGTGCATACCCATATTCCCAATGATTGAGAGGCAGAGGCAAGAAGGTTTACAAGTTCAAGCCCAACCTGGGCTAAAGTGACCCGATCCTAACACCTACACACAACAAACAAACCAACTACTCTGCCAATGTCTTCCCACCAAGTTTAAACTAAAATCTAACTCCTTATGAGCATCTAAACACAGCACAGGATTTGGCTCCCACCCACAAGCTTCCCTCACGGTATACATTATAATCCATGCACATTGCCCTTGTGGCTGTTACTCAAATACGGGGGGGGGGGGGGGGGGGCTTTACTGAACACAGGGCACTTGAATGTTCTATTAACTCTTCCCCTCCCACAACTCAGCCCTCTGTTATTGGAGTCTAAGCTCAAGCCTTATTTCTTTCAAGATGTCATTGCTCTAAGAATCTTTCCTTCCTCTCCTCTCCTCTCAAACTCATTATCTTTTACTGACATCCAAGCGATGTTGTAGGAAAATTTTTTATATGATTATGTGTTTCTTTTTCATCTACTCCACTAGAATATAAAATCTGTGAAAGCAGGAAATGACTATCAGAGCACGTGGGAAATCTGGCACATAGGGAAATGCTCGGCAGCACTTGGTGAAGAGACCTTTCTTACTCAAGTGTTAGTGGATATACACCCTATTGCAACTGTCCTGTCCTGTCCAAAGCCATTGTCTTGGTCATCTTGGGATCTGTGAAGCTGGGACAACATGATTTATTTCCTTTTCATTTGTTTCCTTTCCTGTTTTGTTTATTTCAAATCCAACTTACACAGTGCCCCAAACAGAAAATGTCAGTTAACCTTTAAGGCAGTGGTTCTCAACCTGTGGGTCATAACCCATTTGGGGGTCAAATATCAGATACCCTATATATCAGATATTTACATTATGATTCATAACAGTAGCAAAATTACAGTTATGAGGTAGCAGCAAAACAATTTTATAGTTAGGGAACAACATGAGGAATGATAGGTCAAAGCATTAGGAAGGTTGAGAGCCACTGCTTTAAGGTATGTGGGTAAAAACCTAAAATAAAGCAGCAACTTCCTTACCCACATCTTCCTCCCAGCACTTCCTTCTCCTGTGTTAGCTGGATAGTTTGGAATTTTCTCAAAATGCTCCTAAATAACATATCTGCATTGTTAATTTATGATATTTTCAGTTTGGGGAATTAATTGTTGGCTTTCCTCTAAAAAAAAAAGTGAAAATCTATTGGGCTTTGTCTATGAGATACGGTATTAAGGGCCTCTTTCCTACTTCCCAAAGTATGAATCTTAGCTTCCCACCCTGAGCCTTCCACTAGAGTTAGTCTTCATTTTGGTTGAACTAATATTGCATTCCATTATGACTATTTAAATACAATTACAGCTCAGCAACACAGCAAAATAACTGCTCACCAAGCTAGTCCCCAGGCATTCCTGTTCAGCCTCCGTCTACCAGAGAACTGGGAGCCCTCCTGCAATTCTGGGGCCACGATGCAGCTTGGAGAGTCTTTCCGTGGAAAGGAAATAGAAAATTCTGCTCAGGTCTCCCTGGGTCTCAGGATGCTGTCTTGGTCCCCTCAATGAGATCTGGGAAAGCAGGTAGATCTCCCTTAGGACACCATCTGATTGTCTGTCTCATGTTTCTGTACTCTGGCACCATAATGCAGTGTGCCTCTCTGGTGGCTCTCCTCTGTGGCAGCCTAAGGTATCGAATGATACTGACAACTGGTTTTCTAGAGGTACAGCTTGCAGGACAGCTTTACAGAAGCTTCCACATTTAGGAACGCTCATTGTAAGAGATCTGAAAAAGGGTCTTTTGGTCACCCTACCAGAGTTAAGCATAACTTACTGTAGGAAAGTTCCTTGCCCATACATGGCAAAATCTTTCCCCTAGATTCTTGTAGCTATAAATACACACATGTACACACACACACACACACACACACACACACACACACACACACAACTGTATTGGAGATGGGACCTTTAAAGAAATAAATAATTAGGTGAAGCAAGATTATAAGGATGTCTTCTATACGGAAAAGTGGAGGTGTTGGGACAGACGACACAAGCAGAAAAGTCTGAGGGGAAAAAAACATCTCTCCTGCCCTGATTTGAGAGTCCACTCTATGGAACTGAAGACAGGACATTCCCACTGCATGAGTCACCTCAGCTGCAGGACTTCCTGTGGCAGCCCTGCTTGGCCCGCACACATGGTGATGTTCACTACATTTTGGAAATGAGAATGACTCACTCTGGAAGACAGGAACATGTATTCTGTCTAACTTGGTGTCCAAATTTCCTGGACAGGCCAGCCCTTTGGGAGACAAACCTGGGGGGGTGTGTGCTGAGTGGAATTTAGAATTCCTTTCTTGCCGGCCTGGGTGTGCTCAGCAGCTTCTACAGAGGTGAAAGAAAGTATTTCACTTTTAAGGCTCGTCTTGATCCCTTGGGATTTACATGCTGGGTTACATCGAGCTGAGGGAAAGCAGAATTTGTATGGACTTCATGCCTCCACCCAGGTTGGAATTTACAGCGTTATAAAAGCTTTTCATGGTCTTTGTAAAGTTTTAAAACTGTTAAATTTTAACTTTAACAACTCAGGTTGTAGGTTGATAGAGACACCCTGTAGGGATTCTCATAATGAGCAATGAATTTTCTCCTGCAAATGGAAAGAAGTTCATTCTGCTGGCTACAGACTCGTCTTTTCTAAGGGAGCCATTTTTCATTTGTCAGAGGATTTGAATTTAAAAAAAAATTGTCTGCAGTTATGTAGCATAGGTGTCTTAATCATAAATAAATTGGCTCCCGAGTGTCATTTACATATTGTTTCTTTCATGCCTCAGCCCGAGTTGTTTTTTGTTATTGGTTTTATTCTTTTTATCAGTGCGATACATGCACATGTTTTTAAAATTACATTTTATCAGGAAGAAAACAATGGCTCTGTATCCTGCCCTTCCCACCCCCATGCCCATTCCCCTGATGCCAGCACTTTTAACATCTTTCAGGTTTTTCTTCTGGTTCCTTCTACACTGCCAGATAATGTGCTTCTACTATTATTTCCTGATTTATCCACTGTCGACATTATCTATCGATTACGGTGTTAAGATGAATGAATACTTAACTCTCTCAGCCTGTCCCCTCCTCACCTGTCCACATCCTCCTAATATAGTTATCTCACCATCTTTGGTGAATCAATAATCGGTAGTTTACATCATTGTGACACAGTAAACAAGGCCTCTGCAAGCCGAAGCCGTCCACGTGATGGTTTTGTTTGACCTGGTGTCTGACTGACTCCCTCAACTCCTGCTGTCCTTCTGTTACCAACACACCCAGGCCAGGTCTTTAGTGACTGCCACCGGAGGAATCAACTGCCTTCCAGCTGAATCTGAGGCCTGCTCCACAGGAAAGAATCCAGGTCTGGCACTGTAAACCTGGTCAAGAGCTCACGGCTGGGGAGTTCATAGGCCCTAAGAGAAACCTAGTGTTGTCACTTTGCTAAATGGACACAATCTCAACATGCCTTCTGAATCTTTTAGTTATACTCTTAGATTTGGGCTGCTGTCAGGTTTGACCAGAGAAGTTTGTTTTTACGGTGGGTGACAGTTTCTGCAGAGACTCACCACTGGTCAAAGTCTTAACAGTAAGTGACGAGCCATCTAAATCACCTACTCCAAGGCTCGGGGAACTCCATGGAAGAAGGGACAGTACGAATACAAGCTAGGGGGTGGGAAGATGGCTCTGTGGGTATAGGGTCTGCTGTGCAAGTATGACGACCTGAGTTCAGATCCCTCTAAAACCCACTTAAGACCAGGTAGAGCAACATGTGTCTGTAACTCCAGCCTTCTTGTGGTAAGACAGGAGGTGGCAACAGGAGAATACCCAGAAGCTCAGAGTCCAGCTAGTCTGTGCAGCAGTGAACAATGAGAGGCCCTGTCTCACTGTCTCAAACAAGGTGGAAGGCAAGGACTGACTCCTGAGGTTGTTCTCTGTTCTACACACACACAATAACACAATGGGGCATGTGTGCGCTCTCTCGCGCTCTCTCTTGCTCTCTCTCGCTCTCTCTCTCTCTCTCTCTCTCTCTCACACACACACACACACACACACACACACACACACACACAGCGGTGGGGGCATGTATTTTTAAAAGAGAATGCAAGAGCTTGGGGAACAGGACTCCTGTGGTGGAATCTGTCATCCAGGGGCATAGCAATGCCATTATACTCATAAATTCCCAGCAGCTGTTATTTCCTGAACAAGATCAGGCCTGTCAAGGGCCCACCTCTCCCTGGAGGTTTATAGACAGTTAAATCATTGCTGGGGGAGGGAAGATATTTCTTCAGTGATGTAGCCACTGGTAAGTTGGCCGGACTCCTGCAACTAAGCTCATCTAAGCATGATCAGAATCAGTGGATCAGCCTCCAAAGGGTCATGAGAGTAGGAGAGAAATCAGTTGGGGAGAGGAAGGGGGTCAGTAAAAGTGGGAGAAGGACAAGAGAGGGTGAAGATCGTGGATATGACCAAAATACATCATATACAGGAATAAAAATGTCACAAACTCATTATGATATAGGATCGAGACATACTGATAAAAAGATTACAAAAGAATCCTGTACTTTTAGTACACCTTTTGTCTAAATATTTCAAAGAAAAGAAAATAGGGGATGAAGCAAGCACATACAGCCTTTTCTCCCCACATTTGACTGTGATCTGGAGGGGACCCTGTCTTCCTCAGCCAGGAAGACCTTCACCGCCTTCCAGAGCACAAGGCTGCTGGAAAGTGCGAGCCTGTCTTGACTCTCTTTGAGAATTCTCTTCTCTCCTTCTCCTTGGAAACATGGAAGATCATCCTTCATCCCCGGGCTTTGTAACAGGTCTCAAGCCCTTTTAGAACCTACTATTTGAAGTTCTTTGAGTCAATTATCAATAAAAGTCTCTGAGCCTGTCCTTCCACTTTGAAACATTTTCTTGAATTTATGAGTGACAGCTCAATCAGTAAGGTGCTATGAGCACAAGGGGTGGAGTCGGATACCCTAGGGAAAAACCGGAAACGATAGCATTGATTTGTACTGCTAATGCTAGAGACACGGACACAGGCAGGTCATTGGGCTCTCTGGCCAGCCAGCCAAACCTACACAACAAGCTCCTTGCCATTGAGAGACTGTGCCTCAAAAATACGAGGTGAATGAGTCCTAGGGAATGACACCCAAAGTTGACCTCTGGCTTCTAGACACACCCAAATGTGCACCCAAATGAACTAACACACACATACACACAAAACTATCCTAAACATGTTATTCCCTCTGTGTGAAAAGCTATAGGGGAATTTGTAGAGGCAGAGAGCGTGTTGCTAGATGACAGGAGAGGGTGGAGACTGCTCAGTGGGCTTAGGGCTTCCTTTTTGGGTGATAGAAATAATCTGGAACTGGAGCGATGAGCTTGAATAGCCTTGCTACAGTCCTGCCATTTTCTCTCTGCACTACACACCTTAAAACTGTGAAAACAGAAAGATTTTATCATGCATGCTTTATCACAACTAAAATACACCTAGCCAGTGTAAATCAGAGCCATGAAGAACTTATAAGATCTTCACAATGCATGTTTGTTTCAAACGATTGAGCTCTCCGGACCCTCATGACCAGACACCAGTGAAAATATGCTCTATATGTGAATTAAAGATGGCAGTTTCCCCATTCACATTTCAGAAAGTGAACTCAGGAGTAGTACACTCTTGATTCTGAGTGTTCTTCCCACACATCCTCTCGATATCTAATATCTGGGCCACTCATCTATTCTGAAGCCCCCCAATAGATGTCTTCTTGTGCACTGCAAGAATAAACACACATAGTTAGTTCAAGCTGAAAATATCAGAATCTCTTGTTGTTCTACAAAGATCCCAAGTCATTTCTGAATTTCTTCTCGGCCCTGTGTTTGGAAAGTGTGGTACTCAGCTGTTAATAAATAACTGAATTTAAAATGGCAGCTGTGTATGAAAAGTTCTTACAAAACTGAGAGGAAGCAGTGATTCTCTGGACAAAGCATGCGGGATTTCCTGACTCTATCACCCCAGGCGCCATAGATGACAACTCTCTGGTGCTGACCAGAGGCCAGCCACCTAGTTTTCTGGCCAATGCTGTCTCTAGGTCACCCAAACACTGCCTTCAAACTAGCAAATATGGACCAAGAATGCTTATGCTAATAGCTTTGTGTGGATGGTTTTACTGAAACCTGACAAAATTATTGTTTCCGTCTCATAGATGAGAAAAGTGAGGACTGGAGAGACTAAATAACCTGCCCAAAACTTTGTAGGAAGGTAGTGGCAGATCCTGGAGTCAAATGCAGGCTGACAATTCTAAAGTCCAACTGATGACCCATCAGGTAATACCTTGTGGTGCTTTGAGTAAGAATGAACCCCATAGAGCTCATATATTTGAATGCTTACTCACCAGGGAACGGACTGTTTGAAATGATTAGAAAGATTAGGAGGTGTGGCCTTGAGGTTTCAAAAGTTGAGGCTAGGCCCCATCTCTTACCCTTTCTGCCCATGGAGCAGTATGTAAAGCTCTCAGCGACCACTCCAGCACCCTGCCTGCCTGCTTGCCACAAAGCTCCCCATTGTGATGATAATAGAAGTGAAATTATAAGCAAGCCCCCAACTAGATGTTTTCCTTTATCATAGTTACTTTGGTTATGGTGTCTCTTCACAGCAATAGAACAGTCACTAACATGTATCTCCTTTCTCAAGCTTATCTTTACCGTTTGGGGTCCTCTGATTATTGCACTGTTTATAACTGTTAAAAATAAATGAATCCACAAAACTTCAGGAGTAGCAATTATCGTGAGACCCCAGTTTTTCTTACAATATCATATTTATATGTGATGCCAACAAAATAGAGTTGTCAAGAGGAGGAGGGGACCAGGTGCAACTGTGGTTATGACAGACAAGGGGCAACAGTTTTGTGAACTTCACTATAACCATGACCCTAATAGAATGCAGTTGCTGTATGCCACAGCCATGTATCCAGACCTTCACAGGCTGCTCATCCAACAAAGATGGCCTCATGGTCCTGTGGTGGGACCCCTGGACTAGCTTCCCTCTAGTCCTGTCTCTGGGCTGCTTTGTTTTGGAGATCTCCTGCATGGCTCACTAGATACCCTGAGTGCCTCCAAATGAGGAAGTCAAAATAGTATATTACTAATAATGGAAGAAAATCCTAGAAGCATTTTGTGAATTGTCTTAGCTGATAAAAGCAATACAAATTATTGATCAACTATATTTAACTTGAGACTGAAAAGAAATTACTCTTTTTAATAGTCTAGGGCAGTGGTTCTCAACCTGTAGGTTACAACTCCTTTGGCAAACCTCTATCTCCAAAAATATTTACATTATGATTCATAACAGTAGCAAAATTAGAGTTATAAAGTAGCGACGAAAATAATTTTATGGTTGGGGGGGTCAGTACAACATGAGGAACTGTATTAAAGGGCCACAGCATTAGAAAGATTAGGAACCACTGTGCTAGGGAGATTTTTCAGCGTTAAAGTACTTGCCAAGCAGGCATGAGGATCCGAGTTTAATCCCTAGAACACACACAGAAGGGTCTGGTGAAATGTACTTTTAATCCAACCGCTGGGGAGGCAGGAAGAGGAGGATCCCTGAGGTTCACTAGCAAGCCAACCTAATCTACCTGGGAAGTTCCAGGCCTGGTGGGTGGCTCCTGAGGAACAATACCCAAAGTTGCCCTGTGACCTCCACACACATCTGCACACATGTGAACACTCATACACACATACCCAAGTAGACATGCACTTAACAAGTGTGTACACACCAAGAGAGAAAGAAGGAAATGCTGTACCTTTTCATTTGTGAGTTGACACAGAACCTTCACTGGGTATGTGTGATCACATGTCTGAGGACCTCACAGGTCCACAAAAGAAGAGAGTGAGGTCCTACAATGCAGGCAAAGACGCCTTCACTTACTAGGCATTTAATCCAGGTGTGGTGTATGTTCTTAAGTGCCCACAGAAGTAGAGATACAGATGAGATCTCATCTCTGTGGGTGGAAGCACACACCAACAGTGGGAAGGTGTAAACCCGTGTGCCTAGGACAAACTTGGCAGCAGCTGCAGCCTAGGTCAAGAGTAGCGAGAGAAGCAGGTCTGACATAAAGCTGGCGTTACGTGTGAAGATGTGGGAAGGGTACTGTTAGCATTAGTTTTATACTCACTATCATTTCAATCAAACCTCACACCAGGCATGTATTATAATCTCAGCCAATACCTAATGGTAAACTATCACATTAGAAGAAACTTTACAATTCCTTGAAAATCATTTAAGTTACAGGAGACATTACATAATACTTTTATAACATTTTATTGGACTTAATAAAAAATCTTCAAGGATTTTCTTGAAATTTGTTACAGGTGACCCTATTATCATTCCTAAGTAACTGAGAAAATTCAGACTCGAATTTATTTTGCTGATAGAAAGATAGAGTGAGTGTCCTCCACTTCAACTAAAGTAGGGAATCTTAGCTCAGCTGATTCACCAGATCTTTCAAAAGAAATACAAACACCCCCCCTCTCTTTCTCATACACACACACACACACACACACACACACACACACACACACACCCCACATCAGGCTCCTGTTTTCTAAAAGTGTGCTTCTAACCCAAACATACACCTCTTTCTTTACTCCCAGTGTATGTTTGTATTTCCTGATGCACTATGCTTCCAAAACCATTTTCCTAAGTGCTAGAAAAATACCTACCAAAATCTGCTAAATATAGTCCAAGAATGTACAAATGAATCGATCATTCTATGGATGGTTGATAAACCCAAATAAAACACAGGCCAATAGAATATAATAACTCTTTTAATGATCAAGCCATGAAAAGTGTAGAATTATTTCAGGAATGGTAGGATTAAAAAATTAAAAAGTCTTCTCATACGATTCACTGTAATTAGTAAGATGAATGATAAAAAGTAATATGATCATCTTGATGGATGTAAAGAAAGCATTGGGTAAAATGCAATATGAGCCACAATAGCAATTCTTTGTAAGCTATAAATCGATGGAAATGTCTTTAACTTGATTAATGTACAAACATGTTAGCATGTACATATGCAAATGTGTGTATATATGTGAATGCTGATATATAGGTGCATTCATAAACACTCTCTTCAAAAGCCAGCATTCTGGTTAATGTCAAAACACTAGAAGACTTTTCATTGTAACAGATGGGATAGTATTTTTTTGGTTCCATGATGGTATATTTGAAAGACCTAAGTTAATCAACTGAAAGGTGTTAGGAATATGAGCAGGCATTAGTAAGATAAATAGTTGCAATGATAATATTAAAAGTAATTTGCTTGTACTCAAATAATAACCAGTTAGAAAACATAATAAAAATGAAAATATTCCATTAAGTATTAGAATCAAAATCATCCTTTTGTTTCATCCCTTCAAGAAAGGAAAACCTTGTTGTTTAATAGATAAATTAATGAATATAATTAATTCTTCCTAAGAAGATCTCAACATTTAGTGTCATTCATATCAAAATGCTTGTGGAATTTTTATTCAACAAAATTACACTGAAATTTACTAACAAAATTATTAAGTACAAAACCTTGGGGAAAACTGAGAGATATTTACCCCATCATATATCCGAAGACATAATCAAAGTAAAAACTATAGTCATTAAAACTTGCATCAAATTAGATCAGAGAATTCACACACACACACACACACACACACACACACACACACACACACGGAGACAATACATGTAGGGGTATTGTTCATTTCAAATAAGCAAGAAAATAAAATGGAGTATTGAGTACACAGTGACAACCAGGAAGCCATTGGGGAAAAAATAAAACTTGATTCTTTTTAATCCTTATGTTAAGATGAACTCCAGATAGAATGAAGATTTAAACATAAAACCATAGAAATACCAGAAGGGAGGTGTGTGTGTGTGTGTGTGTGTGTGTGTGTGTGTGTGTGTTACTTTTTGTTGGTTGGTTGGTAGAGGGAAGGTTTTTCTGAGCATGACACCATCACAAACCATAATGGAAAAAGATTAGTAATATTGACTGTGTATACCTAAAGCCTCTAAATTTAGCAAATTATTGAAATTTTAAAAGACTATACACCCTGACCTAGCAATTACAATTTTGAATTTATCCTCAAGCTATAGTTAAAAATAAAATGTGCTCAGGAAGAAAAGATATTTTACCATAACAAAAGAAAAAACTTGCAACAACATCATACCCATTGATAAGGGCCCAGTTACCTAAAATGCAGTACAAGCAGGTGGTGAGCCAGACACAGCCATTGTAACGGGACATCAGAGGTCTGTGAGTGTGGGAATGGAAGGAATCCGAGGCACTATTAATTTAATAGAAGCTGCATGCAGATTGGAAATGCAGTCCCTTTATTTACTTACAGAACATGAGCATCTGCCATTTGGATTCTATACTCTGTAATCTACGAAAACTTTATCTGCATTAGATGTCAATTCTATCTCCTTTCTCCTCAGATCACAATCCTTTTTTTTTTTTAAACTGGCTTTCTCCTCTCAGCAGGAGGAGTATGTCAGAGCAGCCTTCCCCAGACGTCTCCATAGCACGACCCATACACAACATAGTAGTGTTTCTGTGGGATATCAAAGGAATGAGATGAGGCTGCTTTAGAAGTAAAGGAGCCTCCAGGGTGGACAGGCCACCCAACCAGTGGCCAGCATCAACCAGTACTTCCAGCTATTCCAGTGTACAGGGCACAGGAGCCCCCTCTGGCATCCTAGCAGTCAGGCATAGTCTGCAGGAGCAGCTTAGCCTTGAGGAAGGATATAAGGGACCCTGTCCTGGTGGATTCTGGGTTAAAGATGGAGACTGGGTGAGGATCAAGAAGGAGCTGAAGAGTGGCATCTGAGGTCTTGGACACATAGCAGCTCCAATCCTCAGGGAGAGATGCCAGCTGTGCCCCTTCCCAGCAACCTCAGACACATTGGCACGTATTAGACTGTGAGATCCCATCTGGAGATGAGCTGACTCTGTCAGCGTAGGACATTAGCACACATGGGTGGGATCCCGGCTCTGTCACTTATTAGTTGTGTGACCTTAAATACGTCACCTTATCTCTCTTGGCAACCTATGTGTAACCTCAGCAGCAATACCTGATTTCCAGCTACCTTGGAAGACTGGGGAAGAGAGGAAAGAATAATGTGCTGATTTTTATGTCTTGTCAAGAAAAGAAGTTTGACTTCAAAGCAACCCTTCAGTCCGTTACATTGGAGCTGACAACTTAGCTGTTTAACTCTTTACTCATAGGTTCAAGTTCTTCAGTTCAATTCCCCAAGCATAAACAATAAAGTATGCACAAACCATCTGATTCCAGTGGTGCAATGTTGCTTCATCCTGCCACATCTGTCTCTATCTATCCAAGATCACCAACACCTAAACCCCCTTTAGTTCACAGAGTCTCTCTAGCCATCCACATTTCTTCTTATGCATTATTTCTCCTACACATCCCCTACTCCCCTATACTCCTAATTACAGAGATAGAGTGCAAAACACAAATACCCAGGGGCAGAAGCAACACAAGATGTTCTACTCACCCTCTAAAGTGACCATCATCCTCCAGAATATATTCTGACTTTACCCGATTTTCTGTTTTTCATGGTCCAGGCAAATTGTGCTTGGTGGGACCTCAGTTTGTTCTAAAATCTAGAGCTGAGTACTTCAAGTCCTAGACTGAATCTAACCTTCGGGATCAGGAACACAGCAAACTCTTACTCATGGATTTCAGGCAACTTCCCAGAGCAGCTGTCCTATAGGGGTGATCCCAAAACCTATACTGCAGCCTCCCTAAAATCCAGGCCCCTCCTCTCTAGAATGCAAGGGTCCCTCCCTCCACACTCACCATAACAGCAAGAAGAATGCATGAGAATAGCCAGAGCTCTCCCAGCTCTTTGTTAGCTCAGTCTGAAAGCGATGTCACATCTCCTAACAGACAGACCATGGACCAGAATGCAACAAATGATATGTTCTAACTGTTGGAGGTTAAGGGAGGTAGAACCCTTGAGATTTCTGAAAGGAACAGACAATTAGACATTGGCAGCACTGATGAAAGATTTATGGGCTATAGATGCCAACAGAGATCTTCTGTCTTTATTCTCAGCAGATCCCAGTAGTGTGTAGACAGGGGTAGACTTTCATCAAGGTTACACACAGGGGCAGTCTGGTACTGAGTGCACACTTCCACCCAGTCTGCATGCTAGAGATGTAAAGGAACCAGCCCTTCTTTGGGCAGTTTGCATTCTGGTGCAGCTTCATACAAGATCTTGGTTTATTTGGATAGCAGAGCACATTTATAATTGGTTGGATCCGCAGATTCCTTCAACTTCATTTTCTTTTGTGATTTGAAATGAAGTGCACACAAATCCTGACCCCAAGCTACCATGGAAACATCGACAACTTCTGATCACCAGGGATCCTGGTAGCAGGAACTGCTGCTCTGAGCTCAATGGCTGTGTCAGCAGCTGGGTGAGAAGACATTTTATGAGGAAAGCCCAGTGAGATGCTTAGCACCAGACAGGGCTCCTCTCACTGGCTGAATCCTCTGTGTTTGCCTTTGGAGCGCTTCCTGGACTAGCAGTATTAGAGTCACTGGGAAAGTGGATACAAGTACACATCCCCAGACCCACTGCAGGCCCTTCACATTCAGAAACTACAGGTGGGGCTCAGAGATCTCTGTTTCAGCTGGAGAATTAGTGGCATGCCAAGTGAACACCACTTCTGACTCCTGCTTTTCATGTGCCTGCTCAAAAGAGTGCCTTGTTTATGGCTTTGAGAAGGCAGGGGAAGATGTTAGAAATGCTCAGGCTTGAGTCTTCATCTAGCTACTTAAATTCCAAGAGATTTTAAAGAAAGACTATCCTGGTTGTTAGAAATCCCAAATTCAGATGAGAGTCACCTTGGAAAATTTTTTTAAATAATATATTTACTTACTCTTTGAAAATGTCATGCATTTCATACAATATATTTTTAATATATTCATCTACCACTACCTTCCTCCAGGCCCCCTATACCCCTGCCCTGTCTTCCTTCCAACCTCATATCCTCTTTTTTTGTTGTTGTTATTGATAACCCCCAAGTCCAATTCATGTTGCCCTTACTCACATGGGTGTGGGACCATCCACTTCGTGGACAACCTATCAGGGGCCAATGCAGAGTAACTCCATGGGAAGTTTTTGAGCATCTCTGTACTCAAGCCCAGCCTCAGAAACTGATTCCATAAACTCAGGCCAAGTCCCAGACCTGCACAGCATTTCAAATGTTCTCCTGGTGGCTTCAGTAGACAGCCATGTTGAAGAATACTGTTTCAAAGGTTAAGTAGTAGGAGCAGTAACTTTCATCTCACAGGTATTGACCCTACATTTCTGACAAGGCAGATGCATTTGGGTAGGATTGTGGATCTTAGTTAATTCCCACTGAAGGTTATATACATGTCTTCTAAAATATCCGTGAGAGAGCACAACGAAAAACTATAGAAAGTCCTGAGTTCCCTTCCCCTTACCGCTAGCTCCTCCAGTCCACCATAGAATCCAACATATGCTGCTGCTTTGCATGGGGCTAGCACTCAGACTTTCCCCTATCTGGGTAGGACAAACTTCTTGAAGATGTGAAGGAGCATCAAATTAATATTAATATCAAATCAAGCCCCCTCAGTAAGAGTCACTCTGGTGTGACAAGTTCCATCTCCAGTCCATACCAACTCCCAATTCAGCATATTAATGCTGCGCTGACCTTCCTAACCCTATCTGTGCAATCGGCCAGGTACCATGAATAATAAATAGACAGGACCAGAAGAGAACAGCATCCTGGCATCTGGGACAAGAGTCTGGGCCAAACTCTGCTGTGATCTGGCCTGACCCTTCCTAGCAAGTTGTGGATTTAGATATTTTTTTTCCTGGGGTGGATGTAGGGGTCACCAGAGTGTCCAACAACTTATGTCATCATAATCAGATACCTTCTTGTACATTCACACACACACACACACACACACACACACACACACACACACACACAAGAGGAGAGTGTTGTGACTGACCCCTTGAAGACATTAAGGGCCCTACTAGATGATGGAAAGTGTAGCCTGATGTACCCCACCCCCACCCCGCGCCCTCAGATAGTTGCATAAGGGAACATAGGTAACCTGAACTCATGTCTTTCTTTGCTATTCTCTTGAGGAGGATTCCTTAAAGAGGATAGCTTGAGAAAACCAAGTTTTTCCTTTTTTCTCTTGGAAGAAATCAGAATCTGCATTCAGAATCTTCCTCTGTGGCCAGGCACCAGAGTACATGTCTATAATCCCAGCACTCTAGATTTAGAAAAAGGAGGATTGTAGGTTCTAGGCTAGCCTGGGCTAAATAGTGAGATGTCCATCAAAATAAAAACATCTTTCTATGTGATGAGGCAAGGTGTCTAACCTTTTTTCTTGTCAATTCTCTCATCTGTAAAAAAGTAATTTGTATTCGACTCTATCTCATGAGCTCATTGCATGGATTAAGATATGGGTGGTGTGAGCTGGATTTAGTCACTACTTAATAAAAGTCATTGCTATATTCAATTGCTTATCCACAGTTATCTTGGATATGATCCAAAAGATTCCAATGATGTGGAGGTTTCGATGGCACAGGTATCACCTGGATGCATGGACCTATTAGAATACAGTCATGGGGCTCAGCCTCGCAAAGTCTACGGATGCATCTTAGAGGTCTACCAATCCACCCAGCATTGTATTCCAGACCACAGAAAGGCTGGGGTGCCTGAGGAGTATGGCTTCTCATCCTGTCCCCAGGTCATAGCCTCACACTTCTTACTGGCAGGTGCCCTCACCATTTGCTGCTCAGAAGGTGGCCAATGTTGGTTCTTCTATCCCAGCACTAGCATAAGGCATGGCCTAAGACTAAGGCTGCACTGGCTTACCAAGCATCCTCACCTCACAGTGGACGACCCCCAACACACACACACACACACACACACACACACACACACACACACTCACACCATCCCTGGCCTGCTTATCCCTCAAGCCTCTCCTTTCCCTTTGTAAAACCTAACGCTCATCTTGCCTTTTTCCTTTAAGGCATTTTTGTACCCATGTCTCTTCAGGGTTCTTGTTAGTTATAACTGATGGTTAGGAAAATGATGCTCTGTCCTTAGGAATCTTTTAGAGGTCAAAGGCAATCCAACACAGTAACTAGATGTACTGAGAATGTCCTCCAAACCATGCACTAATCCTTCTTGTTTGAGAACATACATGTATAGACTGTTTTGATCAAATCTACCCAAAATCCCTCCCCTCCAATCCTCCCTTATTCCCAAAGCCAACTCTTCCCAAATTCACCAAGTACACTTGTGTGTGCATGTGTGCAGGGCATCTGCTGGAGCTTGAGAAAGCCAGGCACTAATCTTTAAGATCCACATATTAGGGAATTTATTCCTCAAACCAGCTATGCAAGATGGGGATCATTCATCTCACTAGTGTCCAGGTGAGGGAACAGGCACAAATAATAACTGTTCAGCATACAGGAACAAATGCAGGGATGGTATCCATCCTCTGATTTAAAAGTTGAGAGAATTCATTGGTACCATAGCTAATGCTCCCCAGATCTGTGGTCCAGCTTTGAGTTGAGAAATTCAAGCCCAAGTGCAAGCTTATCTCTCTTCTTTCCTCCTCTCTTTTCTTCCCCATCTGCCTCCCTTATTCTTGTCATTGAACTTGGGACTGACCTCAGTTTTAAGCGTGCTAGGCAGGTGTTCCACCACTGAGCTACATTCCCTCCAGCCCTTGTTCTTTGTTTTGTTTTTAGGCAAACTTTATGCTGCATAGCCCAGGCAGGCTTGGAACTCGATTATCCAACTCAGGATGGCCTTTAACATGTAATTCAACAGTCCTGTCTCTGCCTCCAATATACTAGAATTGTAGGCATGTAGCACCATGTTTGACAAGCTTATCATTGTCTTTCTGTAAACCTTCTGTCCAAGTAAACAGCAGTCATCCTAGACAGCCTCATGAAGTTGTTATTCCCATCTTTACCCTGTCCTGCTATTAAAAGTAACCATTACTAGTAATGTAAGGACCTGTAAGTATCTGCTGTGACCTCTGTAGCCTGGCTTATTGTCCCCACATCCAGAGTCTGAAGCCCAGAGATGACTCTCTGCTCATGCTGCCTTCAACAGCCTTCCATTTCTCACACTGGCCGAGAAGAGCGCACATCTGGCTAGTAATGACATGTGAAGTTTCCAGGCATTTTTGCTTTGCTATACAAATCAGAACTAATAGAGTAAGCATTACACTCAGAGGTGGTGGGCTGTTTTCATTATCCATATTTCAAAGGCCATAAAAAAGATAAGAAACAGAACTAAAAACACAAAGCAAACATTTTAAAATCTCTGAATCCAAAGTCTATGTGGTCTTCTCACTCAGTGATGTGTGCATTGTCAGAGAGCAGGAAAAGCGGCAAGGTGTTACTTTTAAATGTTAAAATTCACCAAACCTTGCTCCCAACTGATCTGGATGTGTTAGTATGGTGCTTTGCCATAAAGTCCCAACTACAAAGGAGTGAAAACACAGCCACATGACAGTTTCTTTGTTGATATGACAAAAATTCATGTAAAAAAAAGAAAAGAAAGTGTCTTAGGGTTTCTATTACTGTGAAGAGACTCCATGACCATGACCATGGCAACTCTTAGGAAGGAAAAACATTCAATTGGAGTGGCTTACATTCTTGGAGGTTTAGTCCATTATCATTATGGTCAGACATGGTGGCGTGCAGGAAGACATGGTGCTGGAGAAATAGCCATCTGTCTTATATCTTCACTTGCAGGCAACAGGAGGTGATCTGACTCACTGTGCATGGCATGAGCATGTATGAGACCCCAAAGCTCACCCCTACAGTGACACACTTCCTCCATCAAGGCCATACCTCCTACTAGTATCACTCCCTTTGGGGTCTATTTTCTTTCAAACTACCACATAAGGAAAGAAAGAACCCAAGAGAAGCAGGGTTTGTTGTGGTTTGCAGTTTGATGGCACAGTCCAGCAGGGAGGGAACATGCTGTGTGAGGGACCCCAGCTGCGGTGGCTGAAGTGTGAGGTGGTGGTCACACTGTATTCCCAGTAGAAAGTAGAAGGAGGTGACTGCTCCTGTTCCATCTGCTTTCTCAATTTTATTCCGTTTCAAACTCCAGCCTGTGGGATGGTGAGGTCTTCTCTCCCTCAGTAAACTGCTTTGGAAACACCCTCATGGACACACCATGAAGTGTGTCTCTTAAGTGTTCCTAAATTCAGTCAGGTTGACCGTGAAGATTAATCATCATACATGACTCATCACAGTAAAAGGCCAAACCTGCTTGGGCTTTGTCCTCACCACTGACACTCATTAACTGCCCGGCCTTGAGCATCTCTGGAAACCTGTTAGTGTCCCCAGTCTTCTCACATGACGGTGATGTTCAACCCCCATCCCGTGTGGTCGGTGTGAGGAATGAAAGCCTCATCTGTAGAACATGTTCCTTGTTTTACTTCAAGTCTTTCAAAACCAGCTGGGCCAATCCCTTGTATCACATTTCCTTTGTCAAAATGACTAATATAGTTCTGTTTTCTGTCTGGGCCAGGCCTGCAGAATAAGAATTAAAAAGTAAATAAGCCCAAAACTCTGTGTGTTTAAACATTATGTTTATGTTTGTATGTATGTATATGTATGTATATGTATATATACATGTATGTATGTATGTATATATACATATACATATACACGTGTGTCCAGGAATGTATGTGTGTTTGTGTGTATGTGTGTGTCTATACATGTATATGTGTACATAAATGTGTGTATGTGTACATGTGTATATATGTGTTAATTTTTATGTCAACTGGGCACAAATCTAAATATATTTGGGAAGAAGGAATCTTAATTGAGCAAATTACACCATAAGATTAACCTGTGGCAAGTCTTTGGGGTATTGTCTTGGTTAACAATTGCTGTGGATGGGCCCAGCTCACTGTGGGCAGTGCCATCCATCCCTAGGCAGGCAGTCCTGGGATGTAGAATAAAGAGCAAGCCAAGGGAAGCAAGCCAGCAAGCAGCACTCCTCCATGGTCTGTGCTTCATGTTCCTGCCCAGACTTCCCTCAGTAGTGGATTGTGACCCTGTCATAAGATGAAATAAACCTTTCTTCTGGCTGCTTTTGGTAGTGATGTCTTATTACAGCGATAAAACCCCAACTAAGACAATGTGTATGTGTGTATCTACATATGTGTGTACATGTTTGTGTATGTATATATGTGTTATTGATTAAGTGGAAAACACTGAATATGCTGCTATTGTGAAGTAATTAGTATGCGTTTTATGATATGAGTACACTCATTATCATGAACAGGACTGAATCCTATTCTCCTGTTGAATAATAAACATCCCCGAAGCTTGGGAATTAAAATAACTATTTAGTTCATGATTTTGTGGGTTAGCAATTTATACTGGGCTCGGTTGTACAATTCTGGTTCCAGCTATTTATGCATGTGTCTATAGTTGGCTTCCAGTCAGCTAGACAGCTCCACTTCAAACTTGATTCTCAGCTGGGGAAACTAGGACAATTGAGCCACATGCCTCCATGATCTAGCAGACCAGCCCTTGTTTACATCACAGCCTAGCCAGAGTTATACAAGGGAAAGGAGAAGCCAAGGGCTTACTTAGCTCCTGACACTATCTGTGCCCCTATCTGCAGCCTGCTCTTGGTTAAGCAGGTCACAAGGTGAACTCAGGTTCAGAGTGTATGGAGTAAATGCAACTACCTCGTACTGGGAAGAACTGTGGTGCCACACTGCAGCAATGTGTGTACAGCAGGAGTGGTGAACTCTAGACAGTTCTGCAATCTACCATAAACATTTATTTAGCGAAACATACTTCAGATTAATTACAGTGAGTTTTCCAAGGTTTACATAATTTATTACACATAGTCACCTACTCCTAGCTTTCCATGTCTTGGAAGACTTTGTTTTAAATAATATTTTCTTCTATATTCAAATATCGTATAGCCTACAGATGAATACGATGGAAAATGGCTTCTTATAAAAATGCTTCCTAGAATATTCTTTTGCTCCTAGAATTTCAAGGACATGGGTACTAGATCAAATCAGGAAATAGCAAGCAGTAGACGTTCTCCTAAGGAAGAAAATACTGTGGCTTTCAGCTCTAGAAAGGCCCTGGTTCTATAGCTGCAGTGGTCCTATAATAGGCTTGGAAAGGTTACCAAGGCTCCTTCAGCATGAATGTAGGTAAACTCCATTACGTCCCAAATTCTGGAAGCTGGTACATCGTTTAATTGAAAGATGAAGCTGTTGTCACATATTAATGTTATCAATATGTGCCTCGGTGGCATTTACAGCCACACTTAGAAGAGAAGGAAGAACAAATGTATTCCACTAACAACATAACATGAGAATTTACTCCTGGGTATCAAGTTTGCCCATGGTCTAACTGAATCCTGTCCTTAATCATGCTTTGTTTTGCCTGCTCAGGCTTCTTTGGAAAAATTTTACTATCAATTCCTGGTGTGTCACAGTCCACCATTACACCAGACTTCTTTTGGCGTGTCAGAAGAAGTACCTTGGTGTCTCCCCTCAGAGTCTCTCAACAGTCTAGGTTATATCACTTATCTACTGTGTATATCAGCTGCGTCAAAGCATGCCAGAGGTTAGTCTTTGTGTAACTCTCCCAGGAGTTCTTCACAGGGAGGAGTTTCTGAGCCCAGGAAATTTGTTAGGGTGTCCTTTCTCCTTTTCTTTTTGGCCATTTTCTTTTCTCTGTCCCCATCTCACCTGTTAACCCCCTTCCCATCCCGTTCCATGCTTCAGTCACTTGAAGTCATGTACCGCTTTTGTGTCTTGCCTCTTGGACTGTGTAACACAGGAGCACTGGGGATTGGAGAAGGAATTGAGGTGCCTGTCCCCACCATATCAAAAGCTGAGTTCATAAGAGAATAACATTTTTATTCAATAAAGAATTTACATGACACAGGAGCTTTTAAAAGAAAAGACTCAAAGTTCCAGGGTAAACATTTTTTTTGTGTGTGCTCATATGGATAAAAAATGGACAGCTGTGTAGCACGAACCTTAAAAGGTCTTAGTAATAAAAACAGACCTGGGGCCAGATATTGGGGTGAATGCTGGAAGATCAGAGAAGCAGAACAAGCCAAAGCCACCTCACCTCTCCATTTCCTCAGCTGATCCTGTTTCCTCAGACTGGAAGCCTCTGAGTCCTCACCTGAATGGATCTCAGCTGAACTGCTGCTTAAAGCCTAAAAGCTTAACCAGGCTCTAGTTCCTGGCCCTCATGCCTTAAATACCTTTCTGCCTCCTGCCATCACTTCCTGGGATTAAAGGCTCTTGTTACCTCACCTGGCTGTTTTCCAGTGTGGCTTTGAACTTACAGAGATCCAGACGGATCTCTGCCTCTGAAATGCTAGGATTAAAGGTGTGTGTGCCACCATTTTCTGGCCTCTATGTCTAGTGGCTGTTCTGTTCTCTGACCCCAGATAAGTTCATTAGGGTGCACAATATTTTGGGGAACACAATATCACCACACAGCTGTGCAGATAAAATGGAGAAAAGTGGATAAACTAATGGTAGTGGATAAACAGACTGAGGGGAAACCCAGCAACGTTCTTGGCCTCTCTGTCTAGCATTCCCCTCTTCAGGCACAGGGTGGGGAGGGGGACTGGAGGGAGAACAAGTGGAGGGAGTGGAGAAGTGAACTTCCCAGGTTACACAGTCTTCAGGGTGGGTGAGCTGTAAGGTCTGTGGCCTACTTAGGAAGGAGGAATTCTAGTTTCTAGAAATGGGTTATTGAGGAAAAGGAGGAAGGGAACAGGAGGCATTTTGCTTTCATTTCTGAACCTCAACACTTTCCACCCCATCATCATCATCAGTGATTCTGAAATCAGTGATTCACCTCAAACTGAATTATTCTGTTCTCCAACAAGTCATGATTATTTCAATAAGCATTTATACTCCTCACACACAGTAATTATATCAAATGATATGAAAAGAATCAAACATCCCCCAGAGAGAGAAACTCAGCTCCTTTACATCACTGTCAAGTTCCAAACAGAGTGGATAAAGTGCATTCAGTAGAGCAGGCTCTCAGCCCAAAGAAGAAAATGACCAGAGAAATGATGTCCCAGGAAATCCTTCCTTGAATCTCCTCTGGCCCTTCTCTGTGGCTTTTCTTTCTATACTCAATTATTTCTGAGTTAGCCACCTAACAACGTCCTGGGGTGGCTCCTTGGAGACACATGCTTGTTTGTCTTTTCTAAGCCACTTACCCATGGTGCATTTGCACAAAGGAAAAGACTAGGCAGACCAAAAGGCCCACGCTACTAACTTCTCATATTCCTAGAAACTCAAAAGCTAAGTCCCATTGTGACTCCATTATTTCACTGTTTTATTTTCTCCCTGAAACATTTTGTTGACAATGATGTTCTAGGGGCTTTTGGTTTTGTTTGCAAATGTTTAGTAATTTAATTACACTATGGTTTAAATAAAACATATGGACCTACATTTCTAAGATAGTTTCTACAAAGCAACTGATTTACAAAACTTTAGACAAATAAACAAAATACTGGTTACAGGATGGCGATATCCTTGTCTCACCAAAGTCTTGAGAAGCAGAGTCTAATATGAGAATTTATGCTAACATGATTAATTTCAATACATGATCAAGAAAGAACCAGTAAAGGGTAGGGATGGAGGCCAGGAAGAGAAGGAGAAGCCAAGATGTCCCCTATTAGCCATGGAGTAAGTACTAAATAAACACTTTCTGCAGCTGTTTGCTGTAATTTCTTAAAGGGATTGCAAATATGGCTTCATAGAAACCGTCTTTGCAAAGAAATAAGGCAGTCTCATTGTTCCACAGTGTGGCCTTTAGTTTGAAATCTGAGTGTCCTCTCTTAGTCTCCTCCTTCCATTTCTGTGGATGCTAGTCAGCATCCATGGCCTGGCACTCATTTTACTTAGTTTATGGGATGCTTGAGAGGGTCCAGGGTTTTGTTACATTCATAACTCCCTCAGAGGTCAGTAGCATTGTTAGCCTCATTATAAGTAGACATTTAAAAATTAAATAAGCTAGTAAATGAAGATGGGGCTAACCTTTGCCTCTCTTCTTCATTCCTCTAATTTTTACCCTCTTACACACACACACACACACACACACACACACACACACACACTTCAATATCCATTCATTTTAATAGGAGTCACTTGCAGAAATATGAAGTCAAAGTGAGTTTATCAGGGAGGAAGAGAGCGACCTCAGTTACAATAACATTGTGCAGTAGAACAGAAAATAAGGCGTCACGGCAAACTAAACATCTTCGCTTTCACAACACGGGAAGGAGATGCTTAGGTGCAAAGTTAAACTAGCTGAAAGTTGCCAGAACCTTCAGGGGGAGCTAGGTGTTATTGATTTTTACCCACCTGCTCACCTGATACCCAGGAAGGTCTAAAACATGGGACAGGGTACCCAGGCTTCCTCCCCTTGGCTATCCCCCAGGCCCTTCTCTATGCTCGAGTCAACTTAGATATTTGTCCAGAAAGTGAAGATGTTTAGTTTGCCATGACATCTTATTTTCTGTCTCACTGCACAAGGCTATTTTCACCAGGGCAACCAAGCTCTCTGATAAACTTGGAGAACATTTGAGCCAGCTTGACAGAGAAAAGAGTCTGTGCACTTCAAGTTTTATATATTTATTTATTTCACTTTATTCCATGTTTAGTATGACTAGGTAACCAGTCCGATGAAAAAAGGCAGGATGGAAAACTGGAGTGGACTGTATAATAAAGCAGCCCTGGTTACTGCCGACTATAGCCCAGCAGTTCCAATATTCCTTTCAAAGAACAGATTCTTAACACAGATAGATGAAGTGTGATGGGTAGCTGATATCTCACTCCAATTCACATTATGGCTCTGAATAGGAACAAGCAAGGGTGGACCTCTTCAGACTGGCAGAGGTGCATGGCTCCCAGGACCACAGTAACCAAGCAAGAAGTGATAGAAAAGGAGCCCCAGCAGGGCTCCAGCTAACTGCCACAAGAACAAAGACATAAAAAGTCTGCAACCAACCTCCTTTCTGAGTTATGACAGAGCTAGCACTTATCCCACTGATTCACCAAGAGTCACAAGAAATCAGCCTGGCCACTCACAGTCAATGTCACTGGTGTCTGGCACTTTCAGTCCTAGTATTCAGATGGCTTCTTTTGAACTTCCTATTCCATTTGGGAGAAAAATAGACTGGAAAATTATTTTTATTTCCCTGTCTTGAAATCTGGAGACAGAGCAATACAGAGTGAAGAAACTTGAGAACTGTGCTGTGGAATAATCCTCTTGTACACTGTAAAGATTTGTCACTTGAGGGGTTGGAGATTTAGCTCAGTGGTAGATTGCTTGCCTAGCAAGTGCAAGCGCAAGCGCAAGGCCCTGGGTTCGATCCTCAGCTCCACACACACACACACACAAAAAAAAAAAAAAAAAAAAAAAAATTGTCACTTGAATTAGTTTAATAAAACACTGATTGGCCAGTAGCCAGGTAGGAAGTATAGGTGGGAAGAACTAAGAATTCTGGGAAGAGGAAGGGCAGAGTCAGCCAGATGCAGACAAAGCAAGATGAGAAAGTCATACTGAGAAAAGGTGCCAAGCCACATAGCTAAACACAAATGAGAATTATGGGTTAATTTAAGTATAAGCACTAGTTGGTGATATGCCTGAGCTACTGGCCGAGCATTTATAATTAGCATTAAGCCTCCGAGTCAATTATTTTGGAAGTGGCTGCTGGGTATTTGGGAGTTGCTGGCAGGACAGAAACTTCTTCTTGCAGAACTGAAAGGAGCTGAGGAGAGCCAGAGAGATGGCTCGGTGGTTAAGAGCAGTGGCTGCTCCTGCAGAGAACCCTGCGTCCAGTTCCCTACACCTATATGGTGGCTTATAACTGCCTATAACTTCAGTTTCAGGAAATGGAATGCCTTCTACTCACCCATGAGGTATCATGCAGTGCATATACATACACTCAGACACACATAAAATAAATTTTGGGAAAAAAGAAAGAAAGAAAGGCATGGAGTGGGTATTGGGCATTCCCATCCAACAACCCAACCCAAATACACTGTCTTATATATCAGTCCACAAATTTGTTAAACAGTGTTATCCCTTGTAGAGTTTCTACCTGTGTGATTTTACCTGGTGTGTGTGAGAGAGAGAGGAGCAGGGAGGGAATGAGAGAGCCCGTATGTTTCATCCCTTTATTACTTGGAACACTTTCTATCAATATTACCACTCCACATGACATAACTATTTTATTCAGAGACTTTTCTCAGCATTTCTTGATGGGATTGCTTGTCCAGAATTCAAACATTGAAGTTTTACTCTCTAGGGCCTCAGAATATGACTTTGGAGGTAAGTCCTTGAAATGGGTGATCAAGTTAAAATGCCACCTTTAGGGCGGTCACTAATAGAATCTGGCCAGTCTCTTATATAGGAAGGAATCTGAACATAAAAAGAGACAATATGGGGGCAGGGAGCTACTCAGAGGAAAGACCAAGTGGCAAGAAAGTGACCAACAGCAAGTCAAGGGGAGGCTTCAAAAGGAAGCAAGCCTGCCAGTGCCAGAACTGTGAGAAAGGAGATCTCTGTGGTGCCTTTTCACGTAGTTCAGCAAATGTATACAACTTCCATGTAGAAAATCCTGACCAAAAGTTCTGCAGTTTTCTTTATTCTCATAGGAGAAATCATTATCTCAATTAAATCAGCTAGATTCCCAATGCAATAATTTTGTCCATATGAATGTTATTTCTGATAGCTGTATATACTCATTCATTTATTCAACAAATACTTCTCTGTATTTCCTGTTAAAGTAAAGGAATTTCCATAGGCACCGAGACCTCAGTAAGAGGCCACTGTCTGCTTCTTTCTCTAGGATTCATAAGGAACATACAGTGGCACTATATTTTTAACCAACTCCCAAGTTGGAGGACTATGTGGATAAGACATATCTGGGAATTTCCTCTTCCTAGAGAGAACAGGAAATAAATATACTTAATAACCCAAGTGCAGAGCTATGAATAAATTTTTTTCACTGAGCAAGAGGTAGAAGGGTGCCTGAGTGTGTGATGGGAAGCAGACCCAAGAGAACCAGGTCAAGCTGGACCATCTGGGATCCTGTGAGCTTGCTAAAGACTGGGAATTTTTTGTTCCCAGATAGTAGAAAGTCACAGAAGGACTCTAAGCAAGGAGTGATGTGTTAATATTTACACTGTCACAATCTTTATGCCTCTCATTCATCCCCCATCAGCACAGGAAGCTAAGGCTTTCTCCCTTCTCTTTCCTTCTTTTAATGTGATATCACAATCATTGAAAAAAAAAAAAAAAGGAGCTTAAAACGTAAAGTGTCCTCTTGTTCCTCGAATAATCTCTCTTCTCCAGAGGCTTTGGGTGAGAATCTTCCTCATTCCCTTTGTGTATGTGTGTATGTGTGTGTGTGTGTGTGTGTGTGTGTGTGTGTGTGTACACGCACACACGTGCAAATGTGTCGATCCAAACATTTTTTTATCCAAACGAGATTTTTTTTTTGAGCTGAGGATCGAACCCAGGGCCTTGCACTTGCTAGTCAAGGGCTCTACTGCTGAGCTAAACCCCCCAACTCCAAACGAGATTTTTTTTAATATATCAGTATAATAACGTGTTTTGACATGCTTCCTCACGTAGCAGTATTTCTCAAGAGTTTCCATAACCGATTCTTAGAGGCGTTGCTCACTCTTTGTCGACAGTACAGTGCTCTGTACTACAGCTGTCCCGTAATTAACTTTGCCATGCCTTATGGCTGAATATTTAAATTGTCACCAGCATCTGCATATCAAGAACCATGACACAATAAATAGTTTTGTACAATTTTTATCTTTACCTTGCAGGTGAGGAAAATGAAGCTTAGAGAGCTTAAGTGAACCATGTAAGTCACATGGGCTGGCTGTTGAAAACTGAAAACTGGAATCGATGCCTGAGTTTTCGAGAGCTCAGAATCTCCCATGTTGGGTCACTTTAGCACTGTATATAAACATCTTGAGCTGTTTTTTTTTTTTTTTTTTTTTTAATAGATTCTTTCGTATTTAAAAAACATTGGGCTTCTCTCTCTCTCTCCTAAGTGTGTATGTGTGTGTGGGGGGCATCTGTGTGTGTATTAGTGTGAGCACCTCTGTGTGTGTATTAGTATGAGCACCAATGTGTGTGTGTGTGTGTGTGTGTGTGTGTGTGTGTGTGTGTGGTGTGTTTGTGTGTATGTGTGTGTATTAGTGTGAGCACATGTGTGTCCACACTAATAGCAGGACCTCTCTACACAGTCAGAGGACCAACTCAGGTGTCAGTCCTCACCAGCCACCTTGTTTGAGAAAGAATTTTGTTTATTGCTGTGTATACCTGGCTAGCTGGCCCAAGGATTCCTGGTGATTCTCCTGTCTCTGCCTCCCATCCAAGTGCATGTGACTGTATCTGGATTTCATGTAAGTTCTGGGGATCAAAACTCAGACTATCAGACTGCCCTATACCCTTTTCCATATATATATATATATCATATCATTTGAATTTTACTCTACAGCAGTTCGGTGGTTTGACGTTTTCACACGTGTTTGATTTGGGATACTCCCACTGTGTCTTCAAGTCCATTATGTTTTTTCTGTGTTGTCTTTTCTGCTAAAATTCCCAGGCCTCGCATCTCTAGTTTCATCTCTTGAATTCAATGGGGTTCTTTATCTTGCATGTGCCTGTTTCTGCCTTCTTGGACATAGAGTTGAATCACAACAGCCTTCCTGTCTTTCTGCTCATTTTCTCACCTGTGTCACTTTTGCATCTGTAACCTTTGATTGACCTTTCTCCTACTATAGGTTGTAGTTCCCTGCTTCTTCCCACGTCTAACACCATTTTAATAGATGCCACAGACTGGGTTTGTGGTGTTAGAGGCAGGATTTTTCAAAAGAAAAAAAGTATTTTGGCTCATACTCTGGGCTGTAGCAGCATTACTCAAACAATGTAAGTTTTCCCAGGCTTTTTCTTCTGTTTCCTTCTTCTTCTCCTCCTCCTCTTCCTCCTCCTCCTCCTCCTCCTCCTCCTCCTTCTCCTTCTATTTTCAAATTATCTTTGATATTTTACTGTATTCTGTGCTGGCAGTGAGTTGCACATATTGCATCCATGCTCTGTAATGACGTACAAGTAAACATATTCTTCAGCTCTGTAGATATCAAAATCAGCCATAGCAGAAGGGTTCTTTAATTTTCTTTTTATTTATTCTTTGTGTTATTCACTTCATGCATCTCGATCCCATTCATCTTTCATCCCTTCATTTATGTCCTCTACCCTTCCAACCTCCTCCTTTAAATAAAATAAAATCAAGCTGTAGTGTGACACAGTGAGTCACACAGTTTACCCTTTAGTCCATATATCTTTACTTCCAAGTGTTCATTGCAAAGAGCCATTAGTCTGGTTCCAGGCCTCTGATTTCTGCTACACTATCGATATTGGGCCCTCACTGAGACTCTTCTTGGATATTCCGTTGTTGCTGGCCCCTTCATGTGTTTCAGCAGATCATAGATGGGGTGGATGTTGGAGTGGGCCAACTCATAACCCTAGCTCTGAGCCTGGGTAGTTGCAGGGTTGGTGAGCCTGCCAACACTCCCCTATCCTCACAACCAGGGTGAGCTCTCCAGCATTGCCCTGGCTAGTTCACCCCTTGCAGTGATGAGCCATGGGCAGGGCCACTTCTGCTTTCACACCCTCGGGTTTGGCTCTTCCACAGCTACACCAGCAGGGCCAGCTCTACTGTGTTGCCCAAGCAAGGTGCAGGAACCACTCTTCCAAGTGCTGCAGTTGGTGAGGGGCAGGGGCAGCTCTCCCACTTTTATGACCTCCGGGACAGCTCTTTCACTTGCCTCAGGTGGGGGGGGGAGGAGTGGCATCTCTGCCTGCCCATGCCATCACATGGCAGAGGAGGGGTAGGGCTCATGTTCTCAAGGCCAGCTCAGGAGCATGTGTGTGTGTGTGTGTGTGTGTGTGTGTGCGTGCGCACACACACACACACACACACACACACACACACACACACACACACACACACACATCAATAGGGTCAGCTCCACTGTGCTGCCCACGGGGTACAGGGCCCACTTTCCCAAGTGCTGCAGCTGGTAAACATGAGAGTCAGTTCCCTTGCCAGCTGTAGGCAGTAGGGCAAGGAGGAGGGCATCTTTCCCCTGCCACCACCACCACGCTGCTGGTGAGGGAGGCAGTACCAGCTATCCCACTCTCATGTCCTCAGGGCTGGCTCACCTTTGCCCCTGTCAACAGGGTCTACTCTACTGTGCTGCCCAGGAAAGGTGTAGGGCCGCCTTCCAGAGTGCTGCAGCTGGTGAGGGATTAGATCAGCTCCCCCTGCTTGCCACAGGTGTCCAGGGGTGAGGAGAGGGGTACAAATTTCCCTCATCCATGCAACCACATGGTAGAAGAGAGAAACATGACCTGCTCTCCCATTCTCATGTCCTCAGGACCAGCTCACCCATGTCCCAACAAACAGGGACAGCTCTATTGTGCTGCCCAGGTGAGGTGTAGAATTCTCTTTCCTGAGTGTTTCAGCCGGTGAGGGGCAGGGCCAGTTTTTCCTAGTGTTGCAGCTAGAGAGGGGTGGGGCCAACTCTGTACAGCCCTATCCTCTGGGCCTTGGGTGATATCAGGAGCCATAGACTTCAACACAGACCTGTAACAGAGTCATGAACCCAGACTGGGCCCCAGCAGCAGCCCAGACCCAGATATCACCATTGCCCTGGATGACAATCAAGCCACCCACCTCAGCCTACTTCTTACCAGTTTCGTCTCTTTAGATATACCTCTGTCCACAGAAAATGAACCATTTTGTCTCCCTCTTTCCCATACCATACATTTGCTCACCATAGTAGTGCCCTACTCACCAGCACCACAGGAAGGCCCATGTTTTCTCCTCAGAGACCAGAACAGATTGCCCTGGGCATGTCTGTGGGTCTCTGTCCTTCTCAGTCCATCATGGTGCTGGGTGGGACCAAGGTTTCTCTTCAGAACTCAAGGTGGACCACCCCAGGCATGTGTGTCTTCTTCTCCCACTCAGTCCATCATGGCACTGGGCAGGAACATGCTTTTTCCTAGGAGCCTGGGGCAGTCACCCAGGCTTGCTTTTAAGCTTTGTTCAGTGGGCCCACTCTGTCCTAGGGATACTTTGACTTAGTTTTGTTGCTCAGAGGACTGTATGAGTACCCACTGTGTTGAGAGGGCTTGCTGCTCTGGGTGAGGGAACCACAAACTACTCTCAGGCCTGTGTGGACTTAGCACGTTCTGCCCACTCCTTCTCTATAGGATTCTATTCAGCTCTCTGTTGTTCACCCTCCTTCTCCCTGAACTCTGTGTTGTTTTCTGGACTCCAGTAACCACTAGATTCAGGGCTCACCTTCTTGCACTGGGAACCCTAACCCTAACCAATAGGCTGGGGGCAACGATAGCCATTTTCTGACTAAGGAAGAGAGTGGAAACTATGCAGGATGCATTAGTTAACCAGAGTGACCAGGGTCTACGTTCATTTATAACACTTCTTATATGACTGTCTACATGCCAGGCTGACTGCTTTGGAAAATGGATGGCGCTCACTTCCTGCCATCCTTCCAGTCCTCCCAAGGCTTTTTACTTTGGTTTGGCTTGGTTTAATTTGGGGTGTTTTAAAACAGGGTCTCACTATTTAGCCCTAGCTGTTCTTAGAACTTACTACATAGACCATTCATGGGCGATCATACTACCTCTGCTTCTTATGTGCTAAGATACAGGGCTGTGTCACCATGCTCTGCCTTCTTGACTTTTTATTAAAAATTTCTGCTTCCTTAGAGCTGTCCTAAGAATTGCCAAAGAGAAAAATTATCTGAGGAAAAATGGGTGGAGTTAGCCCTTAACTATGGCATCAGAATCCAAACATGGATCTGGATACAATATTGGATATGGAGGAACAGGAACATTCTACAGGAACAGACTGGGTCGAGCTAGTTTCTATTTGGGTGGACAGCTGTATTTGGAACCTAGCATCTGAGTTCCAGAAGTAAACGTACCTCCCAGGCCACCATTCTTCCCTCTCTTTCACTCCTTTCCTCCCTTTCCTCCACTCCTTGCCCAGATCTACTGCTCATTCATGGAAGTCTCACACCTACAGGTGTTGGGCACCAAGTATGGATTCTGCCTGGGCCCTGGTGTATTAGGCTTCATCTTGGTCACATTCATTCTGAAGCTTTTCAAGGAGCAAAAAGCTTAGGCCCCCAAAGAGGCAATTACCATGGCCATGAAGAAGAGGATGAGGTTCAAGACAGCTCCACAGAAGAATTACGTGTTCAATCCAAAGCTGTTTGACTCAGTCACCTAGGGTAACCCAAGTCATATCATATCACTGCTTGAAGGGCACCTCCTACCTCTCAGGCATCAAATGAGCCTATTTCAGATCTCT
The DNA here is from genome assembly GCF_903995425.1 of Onychomys torridus. Taxonomy (NCBI): domain Eukaryota; kingdom Metazoa; phylum Chordata; class Mammalia; order Rodentia; family Cricetidae; genus Onychomys; species Onychomys torridus. The sequence goes on along the minus strand of NC_050449.1, from coordinate 92,549,513 downwards.
CAAAGCCTCGGGGATTAGCTGAGCCACATACCCTTCAGTTCTGCCCCCTCCTCCACTCCACTGCTACATGTGTCTAAATACTTGTTTTAGTGAGTGAGAAGAAAGAATAGGAAGTAATTAGTGCTTCTTGTACGGTTCCATGTTTAGTTCTGTAATCCTTCTGTCAGGTTTATTTTCATGTTAAGCAAAGGAGGTCCCACTGGGATAGTATAATCTCTTAGTGTTAGCAGAAAGCTGTGGTATTTAAATTAATAAAAAAAATTTTTTTTCAAGGAAAAAACGACACTCTTGAGAGTGTCGTTAAAACAGGATTCCATTCTTCTGAGCTCTTCTTGTCTCCATGAGGCTCGGAGACATAGATAAGACCCTTTCTATGAAGCTGGTTAGGTGTTTGAAGTTTGAACTGTAAAATCTACTCAACATGGCATTCTACCCTAGCTAGCCCTCTTTGTCCACAGGGTCTCACACTGCTACATGGTGTGTGCAGCCTCTAGCCACGTCCACAGGGTCTCACACTGCTACATGGTGTGTGCAGCCTCTAGCCACGTCCACAGGCTTTCACACTGCTACATGCTGTGTGCAGCCTCTAGCCACGTCCACAGGGTCTCACACTGCTACATGGTGTGTGCAGCCTCTAGCCACGTCCACAGGGTCTCACACTGCTACATGGTGTGTGCAGCCTCTAGCCACATCCACAGGCTTTCACACTGCTACATGCTGTGTGCAGCCTCTAGCCACGTCCACAGGGTCTCACACTGCTACATGCTGTGTGCAGCCTCTAGCCACGTCCACAGGGTCTCACACTGCTACATGCTGTGTGCAGCCTCTAGCCACGTCCACAGGGTCTCACACTGCTACATGGTGTGTGCAGGCTCTAGCCACGTCCACAGGCTTTCACACTGCTACATGCTGTGTGCAGCTTCTAGGCCACTTTGGTGGCTTTTTGACTTGGCTCTGAACCTCTGTTTTGCCCTTTGCCCTCTGCCATGGTGAGCCCCTTATTTGCCTCAAAGCCCCCAAGGCCTCTAAACTGTGAATGTGGATATAACTCCATAGTAAAGCACTTACCTAGCACAGGACCACCCCAAAACAAACTCTACCCCAGTGACCAAGACCTAACTCATCTTTTCTCCCTAACCTCCAGTATCCCCTTTCACATACCCATTCCAGGGGAAAAAATCGTGCTTTTTTCCTTTAGCCATCTTGTCCTTTCTTCCTCCTGCCTCTGTCCTCTGCCCATTTCAGCCCTGCCAGGCTAGGTCTGGCCCAGCTTTATCTAGAGGTCGCTGCCTTCAAGAACTCTTCTATACCCCTCACAGCTGGAAGTTCTCTCTCTCTCTCTTTCTCTCTCTCTCTCTCTCTCTCTCTCTCTCTCTCCCACTCAGTGTATCCCATAGACATGTGTCTGTCCACAGCATAGACTGGAATTGAGGCAGGCACATATTCTCCTTTGGAGAATCTGAAACAGTGCCAGTAAAGCTTGAGACTCTACATTCTTTTAATCCCTCCTACCCAGAGATAGCCACTGTGATGAAGTTAGGATGCTTCCTTTTAGATTTCTCTCCATATCCGCACATTTATATCCATCCACATGCATACACACATGCAAAATATGTAGCACACAACTGTATATGAAAGCATGTAATTCTATCACTTACCTTTAAATTTTTTCTTGCATTTAGCGTGTGTGTGTGTGTGTGTGTGTGTGTGTGTGTGTGTGTGTGTGTGTGTGTGTGTTCATGTGCAGATGTGCAGATGAGTGTGGAGAATATTTCAGAGGACAACTTGAAGGAATCACTTCTTTCTTCCCACCATGTGGGTCCCAGGGTTGGAACTCAGGATGTCAATCTTGGCCTGGAGTTCCTTTCCCTCCTGAGCCATCTCTCTGACTGTCACTTGCCTTTTGAACTAGAATTACTTTGGGAGATCTATTCACATTCACATACACAGCTTCAGAGACCTGCTTCTATATTCTGTGTGACCTCATCATTTGATAGCACCAAGTTTATATCAGTTCTGCTTTATTTGTAGACGTTCTGTTCCCTCTACCTGGAGGGGTTTTTTGTTTGTTTGTTTGTTTGCCAGTTAGACTCAGTCAATGAACACTTAATGGTTCCCTCTACTACAAAGTCATTTTTGTCCCCATCTCTAATTTTTATGTCACATCCCTTCAATTTACACTACCATGAAGATTTGCATTCTAGTCTTACACACTGTTGCACTAAGAAATAGCTCCTTTCTCAACTCCCTCACATTCAATGTGCAAGGCCGCTAAGGCTCAGTTTCTACTATGAATATCTGCTCTCTCCATATGCCTCTCTGTCTCTCTGTCTCTGTCTGTCTCTATCTCTGTCTCTCTCTTCTCTTCCTTCCTCTCTTTCCCTCTCCCTCTCCCCTTGACCCTACTCCTATAACCATGGAGCAGATTTAAAAAAAAAATAACATACTCAGCAACTGATACACTCCTTTATTTTCATGTGAGCTCCCTGAAGGAGATATAAGAGAGCCTAGCATGGACCCAGACATACAGTAGATTTCCAGTACATATATGCATATATGCTGAATCAACTGTCTTATATCTCCTGTATGACTATGGGTTACATGAAGTCTCTAGATTTATATCTGATTCATTTCCTGTGCCCTCTAAGTTCCTCCATGGGTCTTTACCCATATGTGCCAAATGAATATTGAATGAATAACAAAAAAAAAATTCAACCTCCCTATTTCAGAGTAAGAACCACTGTCTTTGGATAAATGGGTAGGAACTGAACTGGAAAATCATCTGGTCAGTCTTTGACATAACCAAAAAATAATAATATTTCAGAAATGAGATGATTCTGGGAGCCTAGAATGTGCTTTTAGATGGTACCAGAAGCCCAAGCTTTTCCTTGGCTTCAAATCAACACAAGGTTCTAATCTTGGGCCTGACACAGTAGTGTTGTGCACTTCTGTTCCTGAGTCAGACCATTTGATCAAGGCCGACAACACAGCTTACAAAGGTACTTACAGGGATGTAGTTCTTCAACTTGGTTTCTGCACATTTGTTCTCATGCAGAACTCTCCTGCTGACTGTGAAATGTTTCTTAAACCCTTCTGTTAGTGCTGCCCTGAATTTAGCCACAGTGCTTTTCCACAGGGCAAGGTCTCCTGATCCAGGGTCTCCAGCATCCTGTCCTGGTCTCTGAAAAGTCTCTCCTTGTACAGAGGCAAGCACTAGCCCTAAGGACGTCTGAAAATGATCAACTTGATCTTTAGGAGTCTTGTTATACCAAGATGGTACATATCTGCCTCTCAGAGCTGTTCACCTACCTCTCTCCTTATGTCAGCCCCTATTTAAAACCATCAGTGGCTCCTGATGTACCTTGGGTAAAGCTCTGGAATCCTTGAGTTTGCTCATCCCTCATCTTCCTTCCTGGCTGTCTGTTCCAGTAACCTGAGACTCCTAAAGTTTCCTGACTATGTGTTCTCTTCTTCTCCTGAGCCTTTATGCTATGCAAACAGTTCCTTGAACACAGTTCCCTTACTCTCTTCCTATACCTTTGTGCATCTCTTCCTAGGTGTCAGCCTTGAACATAGACCTCTCTCTATGAGGTCACCTCACTATATGATCCTATGGACTCATCCATCTCCACTGTAGCTATTTGCACACCATTTCCATCTGGATCTCTTCAGTGTCCTGCATCCATGGCATACTGCTTTATGTAGAGGAAACACCTAGCAAGCAGCTACTGAGAAATGTAATCGAAAGACTATCTTGTCTTCTGTATCCCTGGCCCTCTGTATCTCTGCCTGGAGTTCTTCCCAAATCCTTTTGTTGACATGGAATCCCTGAGAAGGAGATGATTTAGAGTCTTTTCCTTGAGGATTGCACCATGCTTTAAGAAAATACCTATTCCCAGCTGCACAGGTTAAGTACATAAAATTTGAATATTGCAATAAATACTTGGTCCCATGAATTTCCAGCCTGTTAAATAACAGGACTTAAAATGCTAGGTAAGAATGTAAAAGAAGACAGCATCATAGATATCAGAGAATTACAGGGTGGTGATTTTTCCCCTTTGATCTTGCAACTTCCACCACATGAAAGACTGGTGGACTCCAGAGACTTGGTTAAGTTTTCCCTGCCTCAATTGCTGCTGATTAGTTTGGAACTTGGCAGACACCAACTAGGATATCTGCTCACATCACAACTAATCTTCCCTCCCTATGAATGTCTCCAGGTGAAGGGGAGGGCAGCTGAGGACTATCTTTGTGCTGTGTGAAAATGGTAGATTGAAAGATAGAATCCTGACCCCTCTTCTGAAACTTGAAACCTAAACAGTCCTATATTTTTGTAAGCTGGAGTTAATAGTCTGGTAGGGCCTGAGGAAGGCTATTTACTGATCCACCCCATTGCTGAGGTCTCCTGAAGCATTTTCACTGGCTTTCACTCTTTGTGACATCTGAGCTGTTCTTTGTCACTCCTTGACCCAGGACCCTTTCAATACATCATCCTCTCAGATACATTCATAATCACACCCCTCCTAATTTATCTACTTAATCCAGCTAAGGAGATTCATTGTTAAACATCTCCTCACTTTCTCTAGGGTGTGTGGTCTCAGATTGATCTACAGACTTGGTGTGACTAAGCAGGACTAACCAGGAACTCTCTATAACACCAAGAGGGGACATCAGCCATCTACACCTCAGTGGAAAGGCCTGTCCTACTAAAATAAGGACACATGACCTACCTATCTTACAATTATTTTGTTCCAAAAGTTGAGAAAACAACAAATATAATTCAGTAGTTCTAGTTTGCTAATCAATATGAGAGACAGCCACCAGAGATGAGCAAGGAGCCCATCACGTCAAACATGTGAGCAGAGAAACATCCAGGACCTTAGGAAATTCAGACTCTGAGTGTTCTGAGGAAATATAGTGGTGGCTACAGTGCTGTGCCTTGAAAGGAAATATGTATGGCTCAAGAGGCTTTCAAAATGAAACTCTATCAAATCACAAATAACTCCAAAGAGGAAAGGCAAAGAAAAGATAACCAGAGAAACAGTGTGGTTTCACAGGGAACTCCCTGATAAGGCTAGATTTTAAATATGAAAGAACACAGTCCCCATACTCAAGGACATCACAATCTGGTGGAGAAGATAAAACTCAACTTACTACTTGATATCCAAAGGAGAATGTGCTAAGAACCTTGAGAGAAGGACAAACCACTGGCCACTGGGAGTAGCCAGGGACAGCAGCCACTTCCAGCTAGGGAGATCATATCTTATCCTGGTCACCATTTCTCATAGGCTGGGCTGGGCTCCTCACCACACTGCCAAAGCCAACAGAGTTCTTTCCATCTTTCACTCTCTCGTGTCTTTCAGCACATAGTAAGTTCTCAGTAAATAATGCACTATCTGAGTAGCCAGCCCATCCTAGTCTCATCAGATGGAGGTTGCTGGCATTAGTGGAGTCATAAGTAACTCTCACCAATTGCCTGCTAATTGCAAGACACTTTGTAGACACTTACATTCTGTCTTTTCTTGCACAATGTTTTAGAAGAGTTATACTCTTCCCATTAAAAATATCTTTCGGGGAGAGATTAGATGACCTTCCAGGATCAGAGTGCAGAGTCAGACCCTGGAGACTTCCCATTCTCTTTTTCCTATTATGAGAAGTTGCAGAGTATCATCCCAAGGTCTCACTTTACATGCAGGCAGAGAAAGGTCCACTAGGGCACAGACATCCCAGGATGAACACCTATGTCTGCCTCCCATAAGAAAAAGATGTGGTTGAAATAATGGTTTAAAACCCCAGTCTATGGTTTTGGTGAAATAAAAACAAGCTAATCACCATGTCCAGCTTCTGGTACCGCGTTAATTAATGCTTTTGTTTTCTTGACTGTTCATCAAAACTAACCGTGTGTGTGTGTGTGTGTGTGTGTGTGTGTGTGTGTGTGTGAGAGAGAGAGAGAGAGAGAGAGAGAGAGAGAGAGAGAGAGAGAGAGAGAGAGACTTGTCGCATGCTTCATGGTTCATCTATGACTGCTAGTTATTTCTTTTTTCATTATAATTTTAAGTCCTTGAGGTCAGTTGCTCTAACAGAATAAACACTTAGCATGTGCTTGTTCAATAGGATCTTTTTTGTTTTGAAAAGGCTGGTTCAAATGTAACACACTTTTTAAATTTAATGCTTTGAAAGGGGGCTAATTTTGTAAAACTTTCTCTGAACACTGTAAGAAATACACTAAGCTTCACTATTTGCTATGTACTCCACCCTGAAATACCCTAGAACCCATTTTTTTTCTTAGAATTTTATGCTAGCCTTCATGTAGCCCAGGGCATTCCCACAAAATTTCCTTCCAACTTGATGTGAGATTCTTCCCACAGAGACAGAAAATATAAAAACCCAAAATAAGAAGATTGAAAAATCATCAAGTCATGCCATCAAATGTTCAATGAGGCATATTTAGAAAATGGAAATTTATTTACACCTCTATGGAAAAGAATGGAGTATAGCTTCGTGCTGGATTATAATGAAGCTTGAAAATGTTAACTAACAGAAGCCAGACACAAAACCCCTATCTTCTGTGGTTTTATTTATATGGAGCATCAGAACTACCAAATATATAGAGACAGATAACAAAAGAGTGGTTGTCTTGGGCTTGGGGAAAGGGGATATCTAGTGTCAGAGCTAAACAGTACAAGGTTTCTTTTACTGAGATGATGAAAAGATTTTAAAATTTTATTGTAAATCGTTAAAAATTTATGAGTGCACTAAAACACTAGATTATATGGATGAATGGCATGGTGTGGATGGGAATATAGCTGTTTCAAAAAGTAACAAGTTTTAAGTTAATTATTACTCTTATTTCATTAGCTGAATTTGTTTCTCTTACTAACTTTACTCTTCTCCCCCAAGCTCTGCCAGAAAAAGCAAAGAACTGGGCCAGAACCCCACTATTCTCCCTCAGTTCTCAAGGTCAACCTTCTGCAAGAAATACTGCCTTTCATTTACTCAGAAAGAGTTTTTCATATTAATCTGGAGATTATTTAGGGTATTTAGAACACAAGATGTCCCACTGAAAGGCCACATTTCCAGAAGCCACTGTGGAAAAGGCCTCTTGATAAACAGATACATGACGGGACCAGAGAAAGCAATTGGGAAATCAAACCTGCAGCCAACCCTTTCCATGAAAACAACCAGCTGTTCTCACTGTTGTGGCCTTCCTGTTGCTTGTACATTTTATAATAGAGACTTTCTTTCTTGTGGTATCAGCTAAAACACAGCTAACAAAGTAATGGCTGCTACTGTGTTTACCTTTATTTGGTCCTAGACTACAAAAGACATCTAAGTTTCCCTTCACAGCATAGCTCTTGGGCTTGTTACTGATGAATCACTCCAGCTCTGTGTCTGTTTGTTTTTATTGAATACAGCTCACATTTCTGTAATCCTATAGACTTCCCTGGAGCTCTCTGTTAAATGTTCTAAACGATCAAGCCAAAGGCTTCGCTGGTCCTCGTTGGACAAGAGCTTTCAAGGCGAGGTGGTTGGATTCAAGCAATGCGAATGATAAAGCTTTAGAGCTGGGAGGGCAGCATGCAGAAGTGATGCATAATTCATCAAGCAAATTAATCTAGTCTCCTTTCCTGTGCCCACTACAATTATGGGGAACATGCAGCCAGCGGCTTCCTCCTCCTCCCTCCTCTCCTCCCTCCTTCCCTGGCATTGCCTGGCATTGGCAGCTCCCCGAGAAGCTCTGGGATAGATCCTAGTTGCAGGCTGCTCCTGCTGCACACACTGGACAGAGCAGTCCCTGGGAACATGCCCCTCTGTTCCTCAGCTTAAAGGAGGTTTTCTCCAATGGGTGGGGAGCTGAGGGAAGCACACGCAGTGGGGTTGGTGTGCAGCAGAGCAGAGAGTGGGGACAATTAGTTTTCTTCATGCTTGGCTGAGCCTTAGTGCAGGGATGGACCAGCTTAGGGGGTGAGGCAGATCGCAGATAATAGAAGCTTCATTTCCAACTGACCCTCCAAGCGTTCTGCAAGGCCCAGGAAGGAGGAACAATGCTGACCTCCTCAAGAAATGCTGGCGTGGAATGTGGGGGTGAAGACACCAACTAAACAGACAGGAAAAAAAAACAAAAGGGACAGACAAGGCTTTGCTTTGAAATGGTTTCTATCCTACCCACTGAAAGAAAAAGAAAAAGCTCCATTGAGGACAGAAAATGAAGTTTGGTGAAACATGTATCTTTCACAATAAGCATGCATGCACTGGTGCACACACACATACGTACACATACACACACACACACACACACACAGAGAGAGAGAGAGAGAGAGAGAGAGAGAGAGAGAGAGAGAGAGAGAGAGCTTTGTGTGAACAACTCCCTTCTGACTAAGGATATGTCTTTGAAGGAGAAAAAACATTTCTTCTTGCATTAGAGTCATCACTATATGACTCTGGGTACATCAGGGTTACCCACATGGTCTTGTGCTGTGAATGAAGTCAAGGCATAAATAGAGGAAGCAACAAAAAGACTGTTCCAGGGAGGAGGGGTCACACCAGTCATCTATGCTCTTGACATCCATTTGATTGTGGTTCATGGACTGCTGGATTAGAATTTCCTGCAAGGCTCAGTTGGGTGACCTACTGGCTTTGTGTAGTAAACCAAAACCCTTTTTAAATATTCAGTTGCCACTGGATGTTATGAAGAACCAAGATGGTTGTGTCTATCTGTCTTGTACCTAGAAAACCAGGCTCAACCAGGAATGTCAGCCTGGTCACCTACATGTAGCTTCATCAACGTGGCAGCACAGCCTCCAAGGAACGGACACTCAAGTAGATAGAATGTGGTGGCCACTTCTTCAGGAAGAGCATCATGTCTACCAGATTCTGTTGGTAAAAGCAGCCATGGAGCCTTCCAAGGGACACAGATTTCACAACCAATGGTCAGACTGCTAAGAAAATGCAGTGTGTAATCCACCATGCATTTCTTCATTATGGGAAGAGGAAGAGAAACCAGGTTACAATGATTCCTTGTACTGTAATACCTGAGAACACTAAACAGAGCAAAGAGAACCATCCTTATGTTTACTGCTTGTGGTGGTTTGAAAGAAAATGGCCCCCAAAGGCAGTGACACTACTAGGACGCGTGGCCTTGCTGGAGGAAGTGTCTCACTGAGGGGGTCGGATATTGAGGTCTTTTTTCTCAGGCTTCCCTCAGTGTGACAGTCAGTTGACTTCCTGTTGCTTGTAAGGTGTGGGACTCTCAGCTCCAGCACCATGTCTGCCTGCATGCTGCCAGGCTCTTCTTCATGATCATAATGGACTGAATCCCTGAAACTATAAGCTAGTTGCACCAATTAAATGTTTTCTTTATAAGAGTTACCATGGTCATGGTGTCTCTTCATAGAAATAAAAACTCTAAGATACTGCTTAGCACATTTCTGGAAAGGGGATTCTAAGTAAGACTCAAAGGAGACCCAGAAGGTACACAGGGGCAGAGTACCAATTCCCAATCAGTTCCTCAAATGCTAAACTTGGGAAGTTTCCTCCCTTTTCTGCCCATACCCTAAACTCAAAGGTATTTCCTCTATTTTATATCTTAAGACCATCAGCATTTTTTGATGGCTACTATCTGAAAGCAGGTATTTCTTCAGTGAATGGATAAATGAACGAATTTAAACAGATTTCTCAAGGGCAGAAATGTATCCCAAACTCTAATCATCAAGAACTAAGTAGTATATGAGGAATCCAGGCATCAGCCATATTGTTTTTATGTTTTTCTTTGGTTATTTTTTTTTCAGTGCTGGGCACAAGCTATATCCATGCTAAACAAGTACTCTACTACTGAGCTACCTCCCCAGGCTCCCTTGGCTGGTTTTGATTTCTCCATCCCAATATCATCATTGGAAGGAATTTTAGCCCAGGATGACTTGTCCTTTATTGCATTTTTTTGCTGGGGATTTTTCTTGGTCTTTGTGGGATAGTATTCTTTCCTTTCCCTGTGTTTTCTACTTTGAGTACAGAGTTCAGTATCCCCCATTTACAAACAGCTCGGTGTCATGGGAACCCTGTTTCTAGTAACAAGGGAGCGACTAACAGCAGAGCTGGGAATTCACCTCTTTTGTTAGTGTTTTGCATCTGCCAAATGCCAATTCAGACTTCCATCAACAAGCATATTTAAAAGGATGCATGTTAGGGAAATTTGTTATCCATGCAATTTCAATGAGAGCCAATTCTATTAACTCCCCTGAAGCCCGCGCATTATGACTAGGCTTTCAGGAACAAGCCTTGAATAAACTTTTCAGTGATTTCACAACACTTCCATTGTGGCTGTTTCATTATGAAGCAGATGAACATTTCTTGAACAATTAGAAGGGGTTGTATAGAATAAAGAGTGAGGTTTGCCTGAGATCATGGAAACCTATCTGCTTAGGTGATTCATTTTCTTCCAACAAGGCAACCCATAATAAGCTTTTCTTCTGGAGTGTTGTCTTGTTTCCCATTTCAATTAGTGACAATGACTGGAGAATGGGAGGAATGTCTTCTTCATGTCCTTGTGCCACAACAAGGCTGGCCAATAAGAATAATGAGGTAGCAAAGGAGAAAGCAGAGTGGATTGAGGGAGCAGCTGGAAGCAAAGCCAGCCTGCTTTCCCAGAGGACGTGGCAGTGTGGTCTAAAGTCTGGAGGAATCAGATGACAAGGCTAAGATGGGAAAGAAAGAATGTCCACCAAAATGAGCAGGAGACAAGGTCCCTGTAAAAAGAGTAACAAGCCACCCTGGCATTGAGAGTCACTGCCCCTTCTCTCCATGTCTCAGGATTGATCCATGGTCCTTGGGCCCTGGTGTTGGGTGCAATGAAATCACATGTTATTGACTGTGTTCAACCCATGTTACTATTTTATACAGTCAAGAGATTTCATTATTTTCTTCCATGGGGCATGGACAGGTGCCCCATTGTGATTCCTTGGACTCTAATGCTGGCATGGCCCAGAGGCCCATCTGTACTCTGCATAGAGAATGTGCATCGGTTAAGCAGTCTATGAGATTCAATTGCACTTTCAGCCCCCTTGTCTACAGCCAAACAGAAAATAAAGGCCCAAGATGGCTGGGGTGTAGCCTAAAAAGCAAGTTAGAAATATGAGTAATGGTGCAATCACCAGTTCAGAACCTAGATTACCTCCCTTAACTATGCTTCTTTAAGATTTAGAAAGTAATTATAGATTGAGCATATGCAAAAAAAAAAAATGTCTTTCTATTATAACCAGGTCTCCAAGTCTCTCCTTTGATTGAGACAATCTATCTGATGAGAGAAATTTTTCTAATATGTGTGTAATAATGGAGAATTTCTCACTCCTAATAGGATTTATGACTAGTGCTTTGCCACCATAAAACCTAAGGTTTTGACATGTACTAATTGCTACCCTTTTCTTGTCTCTCTCTTCCTTCTCCCTCCCTCCCTCTCTGCCATCTTTTCTCCTCCCCTCTCTTCTGCCTGCAGTAGGCTTTCACTGCTCATGTATTGGGTGAAGGGTTTCCATGTCCCAGGAGCCACAGGAAAGGAGCTGGACTCATAGCCACTCTTGCTTCCTCTGTGACTGAGGTCATCATGTCCTACTCAGCAGGATGGGGAACAGGGGACTTTATCTGGGCATTTGACTCTGTAAATATGGGAGCTTCTGTAATTTTTTCCTAGGGTAGGAACATGAAGAAAGGAAGCATAGCCCATCCCATGGTCATATATGAAATTCTTTTGTATCTATGTATGTACAATGCATTCTCTGTCACTTTAGTGCTTTCTCTGGCAATACTGACTGCCATGATCTGTTTGTGTCTCTCTCAACCTCAAATTCATATTTCAAAACTGAGTCTCCAATGTTACAGTATTGGATAGTGGTCAGGTTGTAAGAGTACAGTCATGAGTGAACTTAGTGCCCTTATAAGAGGCTGAAGAAACCAAAATCTTTCCATTCTGTCACATGTACAGGTCACAATAAGAAGACATCTGACTACAAAAGATGCATGTGCTCCTCAAACTGAATCTTCTCAGCCTCTATAAGAAACAACTTTCTGTTGTTTAATTTATACAGTTTAATGTATTTTAATATAGCAGTCCCAACAGACTAACATATTGAAAATACTGAAATACTGAAGAATGTAGACGAATTTCCAAACAGTCTTATTAAATAAGAAACACAGAGCCAAATACAGGGGTGCAAGTCGTAAAGATTAGAGCAATAAAGATAGCCACCAAATTAACCTTAGTTCACCACACCACCATTGTTTCCCAAAAGAACCTCTTCCTGTCTAACCTGCACTTTTATTGCCTTCCTGTTCTACCTTCTCATTGGCTCTTATCCCAGCCACCTCACTTCCTCATCACTATCTGTCTATACAGACCTCCAGGTCTCTATGGTTGGTACTGGGATTAAAGTCTGTGCCCTTGAACACACAGAGACTCTGCCTGCCATGTGATAGGATTAAGGGTATGTGCCACCACCACCTGACTTCTGTTTATGGCTGGCTATGATTAACAAACAAATCACAGAAGAACACTGGTTTTGTAGAAGAACCCTTCTGAGTTTTCCTTTCCATGGCTCTCAGCCTTGTGGAAGGGGTAATTCACTATTGAGCAGGGTTTTTCTTTTTCATGGAGAAAGCTTTCTGTGCCATCTGCCAGATTATACCTATCAGTCACTTCCTAAATTACCACATAGAAACATATTAATTATAAATGTCTGGGCAATGGCTCAGTCTTATTACTAACTAGCTCCTACATTTAAATTAACCCATTTCTGCTGGGGATGCTGTGAATGTGTTGCTCTGATTGACTGATAAATAAAATGTTGATTGGCCAGTAGCCAGGCAGGAAGTATAGTGTAGGCGGGATAAGGAGAGAGGAGAATTCTGGGAAGTGGAAGGCTGAGTCAGGAGATGCTGCCAGCTGCTGCTGCCATGAAAAGTAAGATATAAAGTTCTGGTAAGCCACAAGCCATGTGGTAACTTATAGATTAATAGAAATGGATTAATTTAAGATATAAGAACTAGACAGCAAGAAGCCTGCCACAGCCACACAGTTTATAAGTAATATAAATCTCTGTGTGTTTACTTGGGTTTGAATGGCTGCAGGCTCCGGCAGGACTGGAGGAATCTCCAGCTACACAATTCTATTAATCTGTGCATTGCCATGTGGTGCGCTGGCATTTTTCTCCTTGGGTTGCTGCTGGCATCTCTCTGACTCCACTCTTCTTCTTCCCCTCCTTAGTTTGATTCTACTGCCCAACCTTATCTTGTCTTGCCATAGTTCAAAACTGCTTTATTATTAACCAATGAGAGCAACACACATTCATATTGTACAGAAGGACATCCCACAGCACTTTTTCTTGTTCTTTAAAAAAAATCTTCACACACACACACACACACACACACACACACACACACACACACACACCTGTGCACATGCCCTAAGGCATGGGTGAGTTCAGAGGACATCTCACAGACCTTAGTTCTTTCCTTCCACCATGTGAGACCCAAGGATCAAACTCGGGTCATCAGGCTTGGTGAAAAGAACCTTTACCCACTGTGCCATCTTGCTGACCCACCACTGAGTTTTCCCCGAAGCTTCTACCCATCATGGAGCTGATGGCAATTATTTGTTTTATGGATACTATCTATGGGAGCATAACTGAAAGTATTGAAGTATATTGGCCAGCCCCATTTCCTAGCCAATCTTCAGACTCTTGAGTTTTCCAAATGTCCCTGCCTCTCTGCAACTAAGCCCTTACTTACCAAGAAAGAATGTGAAAATCACTGTCCACTAGACCTCCCATCCAGTTCTGCCCGGCAGCATGCAATTTACTGCTGATAAGTGAGGCACTGTTATCAGTCCACACTCAAAATGCTACTCCATTCTTACTTCTTAAACATATTCTCAATAGCCCACTTCAGCTCTAAAAACTGCAGATATAAGTGGGTTATCAGACCTCACTGTCATAGAGAATGCAGGTTCTCCCTGCAGCTTTGCCAGTACGGTATTCTACCCACAACCACCCACTATCCTTCTGCAAAAGCATGTATGTGACAAGAAAGGCAATTGCGCCTAAGCCAAGTCATGACAACAATTGAATAATCATTCAACTCATGGCACCATGCTTCCTACTTGCCATGCAGGTTCTGATCTGGCTCCTCTCTTTCAGAGCCCAGGCATGCCCAAATTCAACTCTGAGTGAGGAATTGTATAAATCTCTCATCAGACTCCCAGTGTCTACTTGATTTCCTGGGACAAAACGTAAGGCTGGAGGTGAAGATCCACTGACATGATATTCAACAAGCAACAGCACAGAAAAAAAAAAAAAAAAGGTTAAGTCACCAGCACCAAAGATTTTAGTCCTTACACCCCTGAAGTCCTTACAGCCTGCCATCCTTCAGAGACACAGATGCTTCTAAGCATCCCTAACCATCTCCAACCCTAATGCACTTGACCCTACTCTACTTGCACTGTCCCCCTGACCCCACTCCCCAGGCTGGGGACATACTCCTTTATGATCTGTCTCCACACTTGATGTCCCCTGCCTGAAATGCTGGTCCCTTTTTACCCCTCAGGCCCCAGATTTCTCAGAGAATTCTCTATTGTTCTCCTTACCTACCACAGACCCTTACCTTCTCTATCTTTCAACTCCTTACCTCTATAATTTCTACATATGTAGCTAAATGTAGCATCGTCTTCCTCTGATTCCTTCCACCTCCTACTACTAAACTTTGCAGAATGTTCTTTGAGCTTTGAGTTCTCCATCAAGTTTCATCTGCGTTCTGACTTGGATGGAGCTGTCTAGTCTTTGATAAGCTGACACTGCCCTTTCTTGTTTTCTAGGATGGTTATTATGATTTCAAGATATTTTCTGTCATTTCTTAACATTTTAAAGTGAGGAAAGAAGGCTGCCATGTTTGGTATGCCACACAGACCATTTTCCCACTATTTTTACAAATGCAGAAGAAGAAGTTCAGAGCAGCTAAATAGCTTTGCTGCATCCCACAACTATTTAGTACTGTAGCACAGATATATACCATGATGATAAGGCAAACCCCCAAGGGTTGGCATGATGATGGTGGTAGGAGTTTAAGGTCTCAGTTTACATGTTCATTTGATGCCTCCCCATCTTCAAACAATAGCTCCTCAGCTTACCATGGAGTACATCCTGACAATCTCAGCATAAGTCAAAACAGCACTCAACACACCCAACTCACACTACATCAGCATTCAGCCACAGGGCACACACTATGTATAGCTTTGGGTTGTCTGCCCCTGTGATAGCCTGGTTGACTAGTGGTTCACTGCTCCTGCCTGGAATCACAGACAAAGAAAAGGTCCAAAGTCAAAGTGTAGCTGGGAGTAGCTGCACATGTCTTTGAGAGGCAGAGACAGACAGATCTCTGTTAGTTGGAGGCCAGCCTGGTCTACATAGGAGTTCCAGGATAACCAGAGCTATATAATGAGATCCTGTCTCAAGACAAAAACAAAAACAAACACAAAAAAAATCAAAGTATAGTTCTGTTGAATGTGTATCTCTTTTTATACCATCCTAAAGTCAAAATAATCATAAGCATATGCTGACTTGACCATTACATATTATATACAGGTATCAAATGATTATACTATACTCCTAAAATATGTATAATTAAAATAGAAAGTTAATTAAATAAAAAAATGTAAGCAAAACCATTGTTTTTAAGTTTCTGACTGTCTGCAGAAGGTCTACGTTCCTTCTCAGCATGGTTCTCACAGTTGTAATGAGGAGGTGTAAGCTCCTGACACTCTTTTTATCCAACATGATTCAGCATCTTTCATTAAAACAGTTCCTCTTATGATGATTACTCAAGCAGAAAGACCAGCTTTGTGCATATATCAGCATCGCACGCTGTGTTATGAGGGAGCAGAGTATAGAAAGATAAGTGACTTTGGGATTAAATAGATCCATTCCTTATTGGCTGTCTGATGGTAGGTTTTATACAATAGGGATTTTAATTATTGCTTCTCCCAGTTAGAGGCAATGTATGATAGATCATCATTCATTGATAGTTATTACAAACAGTGATGGGAAGTGTCTCTCAGTGAAATAACATAGGCGCCTGTGGTTCAAGTATGATTTTGGACCATCTTGAATTTTGCTTTGGAGGAGAAATTCTTTTGCATTCTGAACTTTTCCCAAATAACCCCCATTTTACTCCATCTTGTTTGAGCATTCCACATTTCTGCTATATCTCTCCTAATTTTTACCTCTTGGAAACCTGGAATTCCAGTCCTGTGGGCTAGATAAGACATGAGAACAGCAAGTTCTCCAATATACAGTTAATAAACTCACATTGTTGTCAATCCTAAGGAAATACTAAGCAAAAACCTTTTTCAAAGAATCAAAACCCACCATAAAACAAGGCCTGCCTACATTCCACACAACAGTGCATTAGAAGAATTGAATATGTAGAAGCCACTAAAGAAAAGGACGCTATGGAGAATGTTTTCATGAGAAGGAATGGTGAGATTTACAGAGGATATTGAGAATGCAAGTCCTTGAACTGAGACAGATTGGAAAGAAAGTATGGAAAGATTGTCTGCAGAAATAATAGAGTAACTAGCGACCTTGAACACAGAAGGAGTGTAGAATAGAAATGAAACAATGAAGTCTTTTTAGAACAGAGAATAATACTCATAAGAGGCAATTTTTAAATGAAAGACGGAATGCTCTACAATAGAAATATTGGAGGCCCTAACCACCTTGTAATTCATAGAGAGGGCAACACCAGTGACCTTGCCTAGAAGCCCCCAGCTAAGAGAATGGGAAGCCACAGAGGTAAGATTATTAATTTCCTTAGAATGAGGCTAGTATGACATCGTTTTGCAAAGCTTGGCCAGAAATCTTACAAGATCACTTTGAACAATGAAGTCCAGTGAATACGTAAAAACAAAAGCCAAGGCACATCTGGTCACATCAACAAGACAGAGTCACTTGCTCTTTAAAACAAAGACATCCTGCTATTTTGTCTTCCCTGACTTTGTGACAGTTTCCTCAATTAATAAAGAAGTTTCAACCAGTGTGATACATTCTGAAGTTGTATGGGGGTAGGGGAGTGGGTTCAGTCAGTAAAAGCTCTTGCCATACAAGTGTGAGGATCTGAGTTCAAATCTACAAAAGCCATGCACAAGCCACATACAGCACAAGGGCCTGTAACCATAGTGTTCCTCACAGAGAGATGGAAGGTGGAGACAGGAGAATGCCCAGAAGCTCCTGAGCCAACCAACCTGGTCAGAACATAAGGAGACCCTGTACCAAGAAGATAGAAGTTGAGGAACAGTGCCCAGTTGTCCTCTGACCTACACACACACACACACACACACACACACACACACACACACACACACACGCACACACCACTAAATAAATAAATAAGTAAAATGCAATAAAAAAATTTAAGTGAGTGACAGAGAACACACGATGATTTTATAGGCCTCTATTTGAAGGCAGTTTAGAAAACCATGGCAAACTTTTATTATTTGTATCTACCCAAGATCCTTCCCCTTTCCCTATCTTCTTCCCCATCCTGCCTCATCTTTGAGGAACCACATCTGCTGGAATAGGTAGACAGATGTCTCTAGCCAATGGCCACTCATGTGCCTCTTTTCTGTTGCTTAAAAATGCCTTTTTTTTTTGTGCTGCAGACTAGGGACTTTGAAAACGCTTCAGTAGAGGGCGTGTAACAGGACTGCTCTGAAGGGAATTGAACACTAGTGGAAAGCTGACGAGGTTACCTGTGAAAGATGCCTTCTGGCTCCTACTCCGGACTCTGGTTCAGTTTCACAGACTAACACATTAAAGGCAGATACAGTGTGACATGAGTGTCTCTCCTCCTCTTCCTCGTTTTCTTCTTCCCCCTCCTTCTTCCTGCTTTGTTAAGCATAACTGACATGTGTTTATGGTATATGATGGATGTTCTGATATATGTAACACTAATTTGTTTGAATCAAGTGAATTAGCATATTGAGTACCTAACCTGACGTTTTTGCAGGGAAAACATTTAAGATCTGCTCTCTTAGCAATTTTCAAGCATATAATCCATTATTTTTAATTATAGCCATCATGCTGTGCAATAGACCTCCAGACCCGCTCCACACCTTGTCTAACTAAACCTTTGTACTCTTTGATCGATATCTCCCCAATGTCACCTCAAGTTCTGGAACCACTGTCTTGGGTTTTATTCTGTGAGTTTTGACTTCTTAGTAGCCCACGTGTAAGTTGTCTCTCTTTACCTGGCTTACTTCACTTAGATAATAGCCTCAGGTTCATCAGTGTGGTTACAAATTACAAGATCCCCTTCCCTTTAAGTTTAAATAGTTCACTATGCTGTGTACATGAATAGATTCATACACCTCTTTGGGTAATTCTGTTCTTTTTTATTTTGTTAAGGATTTGGGTGCCAGCATTCATTAAGAATATTGGCCTGTACTTTCCTGTGGAGGGTTCTGTTTTTCTGAGTTCAGTGTTACCTTCCTCAAACAAGCTGAGAAATGTTTTATATCTACTTCAAATGAATTGAAACATTCTCTCAAGGAGGAAGGGGGAGGCTCCTGAGACTACACTGAGAAGCAAGCACACTTCATATGTCTGGGAAAGCTGAAACTTGTAAGATTTGGGAGCCTCTCTCACAGGGCCAGAGAAGCAGAAAGGGGCACTGGAGGAGGACAGGCAGACCAGCCAAGCTGCCAAGAGGAAATCTGTGCACCTGTGCAGCTGCCTGAAATTATGCAGAGAGCTGCAGGGCTGCAGCTTTGGAGAGGGATCACCCATGTTGTTTGGAGTGATGCAACTGCTTTGGAATCACCCTGCTTCTCTGTAAGTAACCCCTTACTCATACACTGTTAGAAACCCCAATAAACAGTCATTGGTTCACCAAGTTTAACTCTAGTGCAATCACTGATTTGATCTTTCATAAGTCCCCACTCT
This sequence comes from Onychomys torridus, assembly GCF_903995425.1. NCBI lineage: Eukaryota > Metazoa > Chordata > Mammalia > Rodentia > Cricetidae > Onychomys > Onychomys torridus. Next base: position 92,530,533 of record NC_050449.1, on the reverse strand, counting down.
GAGATGAGTAGGTGTGTGTGTGTGTGTGTGTGTGTGTGTGTGTGTACACTCAGGAAAAGTTCTCACACAAATGATCCACTTTATTTTCTAGAGGATATTTACAAAATTTGTATTAATTTCCCTTTAAACATTTGGCAGGATTTTCCAGTAAAACAAACTGGATCAAGTGATTTCTTTTTTGAAAAGTTTTACATTTACACTTCAAAAGAGTTGTCCAACCAGCCACATTACTTCACTGTGTGAGCCTGTGGCCATCTGTGCTTCTCAAAGTATTGACTCATTTTACCAAAGTTGTGAGGTTTCAGTGTGTGAGGTCAATCACAGCAATCCCACACAGTCTCCTGATGTTAGTGGACCTGGGCTTTATAGATTTGTCACATTCCTGGAATGGGGAACTATCTCCTTGCTTCGTGTTAGAGCTGTCTGGTTTAGTATCCTCATAAGAAATTGGCATGTGGCTTTCTTGATATCTGCATTATTTTCTGTTTATTGATTTCTGCCATTTTTATTTCTCCTTTCTTGTTTTTGTTTGATTGTCCCCTCATTTCTCTCTGTCTTTAAGATAGGGACTCAGACTACTGATTAAACACCTTTCCCTTTTGCAGATGTAGTACCAAAAATCTGACTCTCAGCTCTGAGTTCCATAGATTTTGATAGGTTCTATATTATTTATCACACAATATTTAGTAGAATTTTTCTCTTAAGAATTACTCCTTTACCCAGAGTTGTTTTGTTTTGTTTTTGTTTTTTGGGTTTTGTTGTTGTTGTTGTTGTTGTTTTGGGGTGTGTTTTTTTGGCGGTTTGAGCCTCTATATTTTTAGAGATTTTTCTATTATATTTCTGTTACTAAGTATTATTTTGAGGCCTTCAGAAGTACACTGTGTGAACTCAGTTTATTTTTTATTTGTTGAATTCATTTTATAATGCTGGCTATCTTGATAAATGTTACATGAGCAGTTGAGAAGAATCTACATTCTGCTATTACTGAGTGGACAGTTCACAGGTATAGAACAGCTCACTAAGTTCAGAATGCTAGTCAGCTCTTCCGTATCTTTGCTGAGTCTCTCTTTAGTTGTTCTACTTATTACTGGGGGATGGATTTGGAAAATGCTACTTTGTGCACTTGTCTCCCACCATCCCCAGTTCTAGTGGGTTTGTCTTTTATATTCTACTGCTTTGTTTGGTGCGTAAACTTGTAGGATTGCTGTATCTTGGTAAGGTGAATCTTCAGTTGTTATATAATACTCCATTGTCCCTAGTAATGCTTTTCCTCTCAATTCTATTCTATTTGATATAAATATAGCTATTTCTGTTTTTTAATGATTAATGTGGGCTGGCATATCTTTTTTCCATTCTTTTACTTTTGACTTTTTTGTAGCATTATATTTGAATTGAGATTTATATAGATATAATATAGGTAATGGTTAGTCTTGACTGGCAACTTTATTGGCTTGAGAAGTGTATAGAAGAGGACTGGAGATGTGACTCAGTCTGAATTTGGTTCCCAGTACCCATATTGGGTAATTCACAAACACATTTAACTCCAGATCCAAAGGATCTAACACCCTCTTCTGGCCTCTGCAGGTACCTTCACATATGTGGCATACTGGTGCATGCACATGTGTGCTCGCACATACACACACACACACACACACACACACACACACACACATACACACAGAAGGGGGGAGAGATAGACACAGAGAGAAAGAGTCTAGGAGATTAAGATTAATGAAAGATACCACTGTACCTCTGGGTCAATTAAGGGAGCAGACAGATCCTGAACGTGCATGGAACCATCTAGTAGGCTAGGAACTCAGCTGGAATAATAGATAGAAGTCAATTGGTGCAGGCTTGTCTTTCTGTTTCCTGATTCCTGGATACCATGATATGACTGTTCTAACCATCACAATTCCTTGCCATGACAGGCTGAAACTAGAGCCAAAATATACCTTTCCTTCTTTAAGTTATCAGTTAATATTTTGTCATGGCCACACAAATCTGACTAACATGGCATATAATCAGTTTGTGTTTTCTAATTCAGCCTTCCAATCTCTGAATTTTAATTGATGAATTCAGATTATTTTCATTTATACTATAGCCATAGATACTTTTAGGTTTTGCATCTGTTATATTTGTTTGGCGTGTGTGTGTGTGTGTGTGTGTGTGTGTGTGTGTGTGTGTGTGATGCCCATTCCACAGCACACCTATAGAAGTCAGCAGATGGCTTGCAGGACTCAGTTCTTTCCATTAACCATGTGGATTTGGGGAGTTAAACTCAGGTTGGCAAGCTTGGTAGCAAGCACCTTTGCCTGATGATTTTATTTTTTATTTACTGATCTCACAAGGTGGTCTTATTTTTTTTTATTTTTTTATTTTTTTACTGTCTGTTTCTACTGTACCTCTTGTACTCTAGGCTTATTTTACTTATATTTTATGTGGGACATTTGCCAAAATGACTTATTTTGACTTCTTTTTTCCCCAAACATTTAGGGGCATTACCTACTCTGAGTTCACTGTCGAATCTGTTCTGAGACTGACATATTTTGAACCACTTAGGTCATTTGAATGTAAATCAAAATTTGTGGTTATAAATTCTTGAGGAGACATTTTCTCTTCACCTCTGATTCCATGTGATGATGCTTTGGTCGATCATGAACCATGCAGTCGTGTCCTCAAATATCATAACAGAGCTGAAAGTTTTCGATTGCCTGGAATTTTGATTGTGTCAGACAGATAGAAGAACAATGAACTGGCACAGGTATTTTAAAAAGTAAACTGTCAAAACAAAAGTGCAACACAAAAGTACCTATATGACCAATTCCATGTTTAAGGTATTTTTATAGATATACTTATCCAAACACATACATTTTTTTTTTTCAAAAAAAAACCACTTAATTAAAAATGGTGTTGGGGGCTAGAGTGATGGCTTAGTGGTTAAAAGACACTGGCTGTGCTTCCAAGGGACCTGGGTTCATTTCCCAGCACATGGTGGTTCACAAACATCTGGAACTCCAGTTCCAGAAGATTCAACACACTCTTCTGGCCTCTATGGGCACCAGGCATGCACATGGTGCACAGACACACGTGCAAGCAAAGCATCCATTTACATAACATAATAAAATACTAATAATAAAAGACTGTGTTGGGCTTGCAAGATGGCTCAATATATAAAGGCACTTGCCACCCTGTGATGTCATCCTGATTCCGGAACTCACATAAAGATAGAAAGAGAACTGACTCCAAAAAGTCATCCTCTGACCTCCACACATATACTGTAGCATGGACACACACACACAGGTATCATACCAAGCACATACACTATAATAAATAACACAGAAAATTTTAAATTATATAAAGACCGTGTGATCTAGGAAAAGATTCTGGGAAGAAAACTCTCAGTGTACTCATGAAATAAATGATTGTGCTTCTAAGATCTGGGGTGTTAGACAATCATTTTAAACTGATGCTATTTTTTACATATCGATGTCCTTGGATTACAGGGACACATTTTTAGGTGAAAGCAGAAAGTTGAAAGATGGCATGATCAGGAAACTACCGATTGTGTGAATTGAGCAGCCAAAAAAGAGGACGAATGCTTGATTTTTGCTGTTAACTCTTTCATGGTCTTGGATTTTATTTTTAGTGTGTTTTAAATGATTATTTCTTTTGTTTTTGAGGTCACAATATAATTATATTATCTCCTCCCCTTTCATCCCTCCAAATCCTGTCATATTCCCCTCCTTGCTCTTTTCCAAATTCATGGCCACTTTTCCCATTAATTGTTGTTACATGCATATATGTATACACATATATATTCCTTAATAGAACCTGTTTGTCCTATATACTCTTTCTTCTATGTGTGTTTTCAGAGCTGACCATTTGGCGTTTGAGAATCAGTTTGTGTGCTCTTCCTTGGGAAAGACTGTTCCTCGCACTTTCAGCATGCCTTAGTTGCCTGTAGATCTTTGTGTAAGCTTGAGGCTTGCTGGACTTTCCATGTCAACTTTGGCATGTCTTTTGGTGTGATCTTTGTTCAGTTCATGTTTAGTGAGTCATGTTGGTGAGACTTTATGGTGTAGCTTCTGAGATCACTAGGAAACACAATCTTGCAGCACACTCTCCGATCCTCTGGCTCTTATAATCTTTTTGCTTCCTTTTTTTCAATATTCTCTGAGCCTTAGGTGTGGGAGTGTTTTGTGGGTATATCCACCGGAACTGGGGGCCACAACTCTTCATGTTGATTGGATGTGGTCTTCTGTAGTGGCCTCTGTTCTGATACAAAAGGAGGTTTCTTTGATGAGGGGTAGGGACTACAGTTATTGACAGGCTTAAGGACAAACATTTAAAGTACAGTTAGGGATTATGCTGGTTTAGTTGAGTGACAGTTATAGATTCTTCTCCAAGATTCATGGCTTCACTAGCCCTGGGTTGTTGGTTAGGTTTCTGGCGTTGGGCATGATTTATTTCTCATTGAGCGAGTCTTAAGTCTAATTAGAGCACTATTGGTCACCAGTAAGGAATGCATGCTACTGCTGCACTCTTAGGGTTATCGTGCCATGTTAGTCATTGTTATGGTTTACAGGCATCAGAGCTGGACATGACTGTTGATTGCTTCCCTCCTTCTGGTACCAGGAGATCTAGTCATCAGGGAGGAAGCATTCAGGTCAGTTGTAACTCAGAGGCCTCTGGGTTCTGCATCTGAAGTGCATGGTGCCCTCAGCAATACAGTGTTACCTCTTGGGGGGCAAATATTGATTTTACAGAAAGAAAATTATATAAAAAATGGAGTTTTTTCCTATTCCTTGTGTGTGTGTGTGAGTGTGTGTGTGTGTTTGAGACAGGTCTTACTCTGTAGCTTACTTTGGAACTCTTTATGTAGACTAGTCTAGCCTTGAACTCACCTAGATTCTCCTGGCTCCTAAGTAGTGAGATTAAAGGTGTGTGCTACCACACCCACATATTTTTTTTTTAAATCAGAAATGGGCATTGCCTTCCTTAAAATTACTTCATAATACTAAATTATGTTAATATCCTTGCTTTTACATGGTCCTTCTTATGATTTCTATATCTGTATTCAGAAATACAAAATTTTAAAGTTAATTTGTAGTTCAAAATTGTGAGCTCATTTTTGTGATATTTTTAATTTAAATTCTACCTGAAAAAAAGAGATTGAGAAAATTTCTACATTTTCCCTGTAAGAATTTTAAAATCTAGGAACTGTCTGAATTTTGAAGATTTTATTCAAACCTAGACAATAAATAATGATCGCTAGATATATGCTTATAAATCTTGTGTGTATGTGTGTTTCTGTGGGCATATGTATGTGTGAGTATTTGTGTGTGTGTGCGTGACACTAAAGACTGAACTTAAGACCTTGCTTAAAAACTATCCTCTCAACCACTGAGTGTAGCACGAATTGTTAGAAGGTCTTATTAATAAAAACAAACCCAGGGCCAGGTATTGGGGTGAATACTGGAAGATCAGAGAAGCAGAACAAGCCACAGCTGAACTCACCTCACCAACTTCTCAGCTGATCCTGTATCTTCGAACTGGAAGCCTCTGAGTCCTCACCCAAATGGATCTCATCTGAACTGCTGCTGAAAGCTAAAAGCTTAACCAGGCTCTAGTTCCTGGTCCTCACGCCTTATATACCTTTCTGCTTCCTGCCATCACTTCCTGGGATTAAAGGAATGTGTCACCATGCCTGGCTGCTTCCAGTGTGGCTTTGAACTCACAGAGATCCAGACCATTCTGCCTCAGAATGTTAGGATTAAAGGTGTGAGTGCCACCATTTTCTGGCCTCTATATCTAGTGGCTGTTCTGTTCTCTGACCCCAGATAAGTTTATAAGGGTGCACAATATATTGGGGGACACAATATCACCACAACTGAGCTACAACCTTAGCTTATTTTGGTAAATCTTTTATTTTTCTTTAATGTTTCTTTTGTTTGTATATACACTATATACTTTCCATATACACTATATTTTCTTAGGCAATTTTGGTAACTTAGACTTTTCTGAAGAACTTACAATGGTCAGTATACTATTCTGCATTATGTTTAGTTTTTAGGTGTGGATGTGGATGCATTTTAAATGTATAACTCGATAGCTGTTTCTGTAGATGTACAATCGTGCGATTTAAATCCATGGTGACACATGATGTTTCACTTTTTCACTTCAAAACATTCAACAGCCTGCCAGCTAATGCATGGCTGTACATCCCGTGGAGTGTCACCAGGCTCTGGAATTTGTATCACAGCATAAGCTTTGGAGAGATTTGGCTATAACTGAGTAGAAGACAAGAAAGCATCCAGACAGTTGTCCCTTCTGATTCTAGACCCCTGAGTAGACAAGTACACATCTCTTCCTTCAGTATGGCCACCCATTTAAAAAAGTCCTGCCACCCCTTGGTACCATAGACCCAGGGGAAGACTGGGTTCTGACGGAAACCAGCCATCTTGTATTCAGATTTTGGTGCAGTTCCCAAAGATGTTTATTATGCTTCTCTTCCTGAACATTCTTCTAGCTTCTTCTAGTGGCATCTAAAATACTCTTGGGTCTTAATTAAAGGCACAGTGGCCAGTAGAAAGTAAAACAGGCTATACAAGAGTAAAGTGGTCTAGGGAACTCTCACTGCTCTGCCAGACGCTGTTTGATTGATGGGATTTGTTGTTATTGGAATACTTAAAATAAACAAACCATAGTCCTGTGCCTTCTCTTTTAGACTGATTTCCAGCATTAAAATGATTGTAAGGGGGAAGAAGTCTTCCATTTTAATTAGCAAGACTCATATCAACTGACACCTGAATATGAAACCTCCAGCAAGCCAGCCTGGGTCAGTCTGTCTGTATGTATGTATGTCTGTCTATGTTTCAGCTTGTAGTACAGTGAATTTTCTTAGCAACCCCTCCAAACCACGTCCTAATCCATCTTAAGCCAAACTTTTGCATTTCCTTGTATTCCGCTTCAGCTGGTGATGACACATGGGTTCTACAGCACACAACTGATTTGTCCATCAGTTTCGTCCAGATTCCATTAATGTCTCATGAGTTCTTCGGAGTTTGAAGTCTCTTCATCATGGTCCACACCATTTCCTAAAGCTGTCACTGGCCTTTTTGTCCACACTGGGTTCAGAATCTTACTACATCTTTAGAATGTGATGGAGAAGAGGAGTGATTATGTTGATTTAATTTACCAACTACAGCTGGAAATCTGACATAAATACATTTCAAACAACTAAAAGGCCCCCAGAAGGAAATGCTTCATTAGCAGCAATTAGCTTGATGTATTCAAACCTTTTCAGAAAATGCTTAGCTCGTGGTCCTTTTGAATTTAGGACAGAGAATCTAATTGGCGTTCATCTGATCAAAGCAGTTAGACAATTTATAGAAAAGGTCGTACCAAAGAAGTTTATATTTATCTTACTTTTGAAGTCTTTAAGAACATTCTAGAGGAAATAGACTTGATTCAGATCTTTGTTTTCACCACCTAAGACTTACCAAATTTCTACTTTGTATCAAGGTTTATGTTGTCCTTGATTTTCACACCACAAAAGATTAAAGATAATACCAACAATTATAATATTTACAAAAAAACCCCTTCCTGAGAATGACCTGCCACTGGTATTGTTAGATAAAGACCCTGGGAAATGGCTTTGCTAATTTACACTCATTAACAGGAGAATGTGGGAGATTAAAGGTAGCAAGGGTGAATAGCCCCTCATTTTCGTAAAACCTGTACAACCTTTTATGCACCTACCAAGGCCATTATTATGTAATAATAGAGAAGGAGGTGTGCTGCCTACATGAACTCAGAAAGGGTAAAGACACAAGGGGCTATTTTCCCTCGAGAGAAATGTAGTGTCATAGATTAAAGGTGGAAAGGTAGTCATCATTTAAAGCAGCTCACATCTCCAAAGGATATTTATTCACAAATTGATTAGAGTTGGAAATGAAAATGATTTAGTTGGTGGGAACATTACAGCAGCCCTTTAAAGTGTGATGGAAAAGATGAAAAGGATGCTCACTTACCCTTTCCTTCGCATGCAGGCGGAGATCAAAAAGACCAGCGTCCCATTGACAGACCTAATGAGACTGCTCTCCTCTTTGCTTCGGTTATTTCCAGTACTTGGGAGGCATGTTCTGTCTAAAACCCCTGACTACCACATTACTTGAGGCAGAGTCCCACTTTACGAATCTTTTGGTGGTGGGGTAGGGAAACAGGTATTGGTGGTGGTGGTGGTGGTGGTGGTGGTGGTGGTGGTGGTGGTGATAGTGGTGGTGGTGGTGGTGTGTGTGAGTGTAAGGGGTGAGATAGGGGTGGTAATTGGGTTGAGTTTTCCAAAATTGTAACGGGAACCAGTTATATGTCCCCAGACAAAACCCTACATGCTTTCCCTAAAGATTCATCTTGTCTTCACTGCTACACATCCTCAAACTCCGAATTGCATCTTCCACGTCTCACTTTCTCTCACTTGTCCCATGAAAACTAGCAGGAAAGAGGGGTGGTTCTGTCATGAATCTGACTATCTCTCACCCTCCACTCATTCATCCCAAGTGCAAGCATTCTCTGTCCTCTGGTGTCATTAAAATTGCCATCTCAATCAGAAACTGAGGGCTCTGCACAATACATCCAAGTCAGTGCCACAAAACCAGTTTATATGCTAATAATTTCTAGTCAATGAGACTATTAGTTTCTGTATATAACTCTGAAATGGTCAATCCTAGGTGGGGGAAGAGGGCCAACTTTGAAGACTAAAAGCGCAACCAAATAAAATTAGTTTCCTTTTATATCGTATCCAACGACTTATTTCTGTTAAGGTGCCAGTTCACAAAGTCATGTGTCCAAACCCCTATACATAAGGGTGCTTCATTAAATCTCTCTTCACACATAGAATCACTGTATGGGAGAAATACAGTATTAGTGGGCTTATTTTTGTGAAATGCTCACATTCGTGTCTATACCATCTGAGGGTGCCACAATTTCTAACACACACACACACTGTTCTTCATGACTTTGAGGGATGTGCTCTTTCTATTCCTGACTCTTTTTGTCTGTCCTTACAGACCACAGAAGTGTACCTGAGACTGTTGTAATGGCTATTTAAGCAATTTCCTTTCCTTCTTCTTAGATGGGTATTCTATTTATATACAGTGGCTTACTATATAAAATAGGGTTGGATCTTGTTGGCTTCATATCAAACTTTTATATTACATGAGGAAAATTGAAATTTTTTGGTTTTTGCTGTGCCACGCATCTGTGGTTCAGAGAAGATTGGCCATAGCATTACAGACTTGGAAGAGATTTCATTAAGCTTCATATTTTTTGACAATTGCATTCTCCACCATGCCTGGTTACTAATTCATTTGTGAACTACACATACATCTTATCAATACAGTTATGGGCTATCTACTCTCTACACAGTGAGCTTCTACTCTAGATTATGTAGGTGATATATACTGTGAGTTCAGATTTTTTAAATCAAATCCTTATGCAGTGGTCACAACATGAAACCTCTTTTACTCAATCTGAGAAGTTTCTTTATATCGAATTCTGTAGTTAGATTATTTCTGTATTTCCTGTTGAGTGCCATTTGTCTGCCTGTTCCCTCACTAACAACATGCTGTTTTCATTATTGCTACCATATCTTATTTTCTTATGTCATTTCCCTTCTTTTCAGAGTTTCCCTGTCTTCTATCACCTTTTCTATATAACTATTAGTTACAGCGCACAGTAGGCTGGGTGATGACCTTGGTGACCAAGAAAAGTTTAGATTTAATTCTCAGGATACCCTGCTGAAGATTGCTATCCAATAAGCATTAGAAAGATTGTAAACATACAGACACACGAATACACAACTTACACAGAGTGTAGCATTTATGTACATGTATTTAGGGCTGACCACTTGGGATTTGACGACCTATCACAAAACTTGTCTCTGGAAAAAACTGATCCTCGCTGTCTCAGCAGCTGTATAGGGGTGGGTCCTTGTGAAATTTCTCCCATTCACATTGCATGTCAGCTGATGTTGTCATCATGCAGGTCCTGTTTAGGGAGCCTTGTTGAGATTTCATGGGTACAGCTTCCCTGTCCTATCCAGAAAGAAGGCTCTAGGAAGCAGATGCCCCAGTCTTCCGGCTCTTAACACTGTTTAAAAACTTCTATGTTTCAATGAGCTTGCAAAGAAGTGACTCTCTGTAAGACTCCCTGTACATCCTTAGTTCTGATTACTCTACTTCCTCTTTCTCCCTATTCCTCACCCCATGACCATTTAAACCTTTTCATTCTCAAATATTCCTTCTTTTACCTCTCCCTGTTCCTTACTTCTGCCTCACTATATTGTTAATTCATTTGAACTAATACTTTGATTCTCTGCCTAAATTAAACAAGTTTTCAAGTTTTAAAAACTCAATTGTCAATATGTAATAAGTTGTTTCAGTAACTTTTTATTGCTATATGGTATTCTATGCATAAAATACAGTTTAATGTGGAGTATTTACAAATAAACATATATCTAAGAAAGTAATATTATGGCTATAGAGATGGCTCAGTGATTAAGAGCACTTAAGAGCTCTGGCACAGGACACAAGTTCAGTTTCCAGCACCCTATCTAGCAGCTCACAACCACCTGTAACCCCAGCTCCAGGAGATCCAGGGCTGCCACCTCCTCCATCCATGGCTGCTTATACTTTTGTCCACATATTTACAAACACACACACATACAGAGAGAAAGAGAGAGAGAGAGAGAGAGAGAGAGAGAGAGAGAGAGAGAGAGAGAGAGGACTCATATAAAAAATTAAAAATAAAAGAATAAAAGAAAGAAACATCAGGAGCTCACTGTTGCCAGTGTAGAGGGTTGGGGATGTTTGCATTTTCTAGCACAGAACTCTGACATACTGAACCTGCCTCCTGCTGCAAATGCTATCAAGCAAGATATATGGGAGATATCTGTACTTTCACTGACCTGTCCAGAAAACATCCCCACACTGCATGATTTTCCCCAACACTTACTTAGTCAAATCTTCGCCATGTTTTCTGTGTCTGCAGAAGTACTTGTTGACAAAGGGAAGGGGTCACACCAGTTTGTCACCACGTGATATTATTACTATTAGTTTGGTTCTACCATAGGAACTTACCTTCCCAATACCATTCCTCCTGTGGTATTCACTCCCAAGGAATTCACAGAGATTTCTCAATTATTTCTATTATTAAATTTAAGTTGAAAATTTTAAGCAGTATACCAACTATCACAAACTTTGAGTACTTCTGAAAATCATTTTGAATATATTTGGGGGGAAAATCATAAAGATCTTACCTCGTGCTCATCAAATACCTAGAATTTATTTTTTGGAGTTGAGGATCAAACCCCGGGCCTTGTGCCTGCTAGGCAAGCGCTCTACCACTGAGCTAAATTCCCAACACCATACCTAGATTTTATGAGTTGCTAGTTTTTAGTTCTGGTTGACATCTCAAGGTACAACATGGGCAATGGGTTTTTTCTTTAACTGAAGTGAGTATAATTCATATCTCTCATAGTCTGTAATTTGGGTCTTGTGTTTGCCTCTCTTCCTTTCATACTTGATTAGATCTTCATTCTTTTTGCCTCATGTGGTGACTGATGAAGCACTCATCCAAGAGAGCAGGAGGGAGAAGGGTTGCTTAGTGACCTCCATGTTCACTTACGTTTCTATTGCAAGCCACAGTTTTAGCCCTCATTTCCTATTTAATTAAAGTCACATAACATTACCTTTACATTATGAACTGGCACTCACACAAGGCAGTGCTGTGTGATGAATGACAATCTGCTCTCCACTTCTCCCTTCCTTCCAGCCAGTTTACAAATGACCCATGGCAAAAGACAATCAACTGAAGACACCAGGGCCACCAGTGACCCTTCCCGTCATGTCCATTCCACTAGTGGACACACATTTACAGAAGATGGAGTTCCAAGGTAGGAAGAGCTAGCCTGACCCTATGTAAGACAGTGGTCTGGGGCTGTAGATAGCACTTGCCTAGCATCCAAAGGTTGGATCCCCAACACTATAGCAATCAGATAAATTTAAAAAAAAAAAAAAAAAAAAAAGCAAAACCATAAAAAAAACAAGACTGTAATACCTTGAGACTATTAGTGATTCTACAACGGTTAGTTTAATCATACATTTTACACAGTATGGAATCACCTAGGAAGAGATTCTCAGTGAAGAATTGTCTAAGTTACTGTCTTAGTTACAGTATCTATTGCTGTGAAGAGACATCATGACCACAGCAATGCTTACAAAGGGAAACATTTAATTGAGGCTGGTTCAGTGGTTTAGTCCATTATCATCATGGCAGGAAGCATGGTGGCATGCAGGCAGATGTGGTGCTGAAGAAGGAGCTGAGAGTTCTACATCTTGATACTCAGGCAATAGAAGAGATCCCACCCTTGGATGTAGTTTGAGCATATAAGACCTCAAAGCCTCCCCCCACAGTGACACACTTCTTTCAACAAGGCTACACCTCCTAATAGTGCCACTCCCTGTGGGCCAAGCATTCAAACACATGAGTCTACAAAGGCCATACCTGTTCAAACCACTGTGTTCTGCTCCCTAGCCCCCATAGGCTTGTAGCCATAACAAAATGCAAAATGCATGTAGTCCAACTTCAAAAGTCCCCATAGTCTATCACAGTGTCAACAATGTTTAAAAGTACAAAGTTCAATGTCTCTTTTGAGATTCATACAATCTCTTTACTATAATCCCTTATAAAATCAAAATCAAAAAACAGATCACATACTTCCAACATATAATGGCACAGGATATACATTACCATTCCAAAATGGAGGAAAGGGAGTATAGTGAAGAAATAATGGACCAAAGAGAGACCTAAAACCAGCTGGCAAAGTCCAAGCTCTACATCTCTATATCTGATGTTAAAGCACTCTTCAGATCTCTGATTCCTTTCATATGTGTTGACTGTAACACACTTCTCAGTTTTGGGCTGGTTCTACTCCTTGTTAGCAACTCTCCTTGGCAGGTATCTCCCAACTCTGGCATCTCAAACATCTTGGGGTCTCCAAGACAATCCAGGACTCACCTTCACAGCTTTATGCAATGACCTTTCTAGGCCTCCATGCAGGGACACCCCTGCCACATACCTTGCCTCAGCACCATTCTTTAGTCATGGAGGGAGATTCTATAACACCCTTCTTCTATCCTTGACTCTAAAGCCAAAACCATGTGGCTGAAGCTGCCAAGTTCTGCTATTTCCTGGGGCTGGACCATGGCCTACTTGTTCAATTACATCTTTACCAGTTTTCTGTTTCATGATTTTGTTCATTGCACAAGCTTGGCTGTCCTGGAACTTGCTCTGTAGACCAGGTTGACCTTAAACTTAGAGATCAGCATGCCTCTTTCTCCTAAGCACTAGGATTAAAGGTGTGAACCATCATGCCTGAACCTAAACTGTTTTTTAATTTCTTTTTACAAGTTGGAAGTTTATCTGGGTAAGGTCTTGCCCTGAGGGTCTCTACTCTCTTTATTCCATTTAACATCAGGCTTTTCTTTAATCTGTTTATCTCCTTGAACACAAAACTTAGCTGCATTCCACTTCCTGGTACTCCTTTTCTCCTCAAATTGTACATTTTGTATTTTTCCTTGCTCAGTTTGCGTCTTTTCATTATAGATCTTCATATGATCTATATGAAAGATCTTTACTTCTCCACCAAGGCTACATCTCCTAATAGTGCCACTCTCTATGGGTAAGCATTCAAGCACATGAGTCTATTGAGACCATACTAGTCAAACTACCCCAATTACCTTGGCCTGTGGACACATCCTTAGGGGATTATCTTGATTACTTAAAGAAGTGGGAAGACCTACCTACTGCATATGGCATCATACCCCAGGAAAGGGTCTCTAAACTTTATCAGAGTGGAGAGAAAGAGCTGAGCACTAACACACATGTGTGACTGATCCTTTTTTCTGAGGACCAGTTGCTTCGATTTCCTCCCTAGGTGAACTATAACCTGGAATGGCAAACTGAATAAACTCTTTCTCCCTTAAGTTACTTTGTCATGATGTGTTATCATAGAAACAGTAATAGAACTAGAACATATAAACACCATAGTGAAGGATTCTAGAATTTAAGAAACACCAGAAAGACTGTATAGAAAGGGAAGGTAAAATTGGAAGGAGGGACTTAAGCAGATATTTGCACTCATGTTCCCAAGTGCATTGTTCATATAGCTGCAAAGTAGAAAGAAGTCAAGTGTCCATTAGTGTATGATAGAAACATTATGTAAGCACATATCTGCAATTGTATGTGTAGAGAGAGAGAGGGATGAAGAATTATTTAGTCTTAAAAAGAAATGGATTACATACTACCACTTGAATAAAATTTTAAGACATTATGATAAGTGAAATAAACCAGTCACAAAAGAACAAATAGCGTATGGTCCCATTTATACAAGGTAACTACCATGGTCTGCATAGAAACAGAAAGTATAATGTTGAATAGGGAGTGGGATGCTGATGTTGAACAGGCACTAGATTTTAGTTAGAGAAGATGAAAACATTCTGGATATGAATGGTGATAATGATTACACAAAAGTATGAATGTAAATGCCACTAAACTATATATTTTAAAGGTAAGTTTTATGCTATGTACAAATTATAATAAAAAGTTACTTTATTATTTTAATTACATTTATTTATTTGTGTGTGTGTGTGTGTGTGTGTGTGTATGTGTCTGTGCTTCTTTGTGTATACAAACATGCCATGGTACACCTGTGAAGATCAGGGAAAAACTTATGGGAGTCAGTTTTCTCTCATCTGGGTCCCAGGGAATAAACTCAGGTTGCCAGGTTGGTAGCAAGTACCTTTACCTGCTGAGCCATCCTGCCATTCTTTTAAAAGAAGTGTGGGAATCCTTGAAAGAGCCACAAATCAAGATCACCAAAAAGCTCAAAACACTGACATGGCTCAATTGTAAGATATTTAAAGCTACAAAATTCTTTCAGATATGATGGGCTAAAAGCCATCTCTATCTTACCTGGCGGTGGCAGAGTAAGAAACAAAAAAAACCTAACTATTTCAAAGAGAGAAAGAGCTTTAGGAATTCAAGAAGGAGGTAGAGATATGCCTGGAAAATGGAGAAAAAGACAAGTGATACACCAGTAAACATCAAGCTGAATCCAGCTTCAGCTGCATGGCCCTCTGGTGCAGGAAGGGAGAGCAGAAGCTGCCCTCCAAAAGTAAGCCAAATGGAGATTAGTAGTCTTTCCATCAGGTCAAGCCTCAGCTGTCATAAGCTTCAAATCCAATGGTGAATTTCAGTTAAACAGCAGACAGATTCTCTCTCGTTATTGTGAGTGTTTGTTTTGTCAATTTGACAATGCCTAGAATCATTCAGGAAAGCCTCTAGCCATGCCTGGGAGGGATTTTTTCCTTGATTGGGTTAATCAAGATAAGAAGACCCACCTTAAATGTGGGCAGTGCCATTTCATGGGCTGGATCTTGGACTGAATAAAAAGGAGAACGAAAACTGAGAAAAACATCCATTTCTGTTTCCTGACAGTGCACACAAAGTGGCCAACTGACTCAGCTTCCTGCTACCATGTCTTCCCTGCCATGATGGATTATACCCTTGAACTGTAAGTCAAAATAACACCTTGCTCCCTTAAAGTTGTTATGGTTGGTGTTTTATCACAGAACAGGAAAAATAACTAAGATGTAAAATGGTTATTGAAAGTGGGGTCGTTCTGTGATAACTCAGACCCTGTGGTTCTCCGGCTTTTGGAAATGGGTTGTGACTAGAGTATGGAAGAGTTTGGAACTTCAGGCTAGAAGAGCCCTAGCATTCTGGAAGTGGGCTTTCTGAGCCACTCTGGTGGGGTATTGGAAGAAAAGAAGGGTGAAAGAAATACAGACAGTGGAGGTCCAGCTCATGAGCTTTCAGGGTTGACAAGGACTCTATCAGGACCTAGACTATTGGTGCAGTATTTTGGCCAAAAATCTGGTTTCATTCTGACCATGTCCTGAGAATTTAAGTGAAGTTTAATTCAAAGATAACTAAATTCAACAGTGCCAGGGGTGAAGTAGCCAGGGCAATGCTGGAGAGCTCACCCTGGTAGTGTGGACAAGGAGAGCTGGAGGGCTGATCAATCCTGCAACTACCCAGGCCCAGAGTTATGAGTTGGCCCACCCCATCTATGATCTGCTGGACCACATGAAGGGGCCGGTCTTGCAGACCCAAAGCTGCAGGATCTCCATGGCACAGAGCAACAACAGGATATTCAAGAGGAGCCCCACTGAGGGCCCAGCATCGATAGTGAAGCAGAAAGCAGAGGCCTCGAACCAGACCAATGACTCTTTGTAATGAATACTTGCAAGTAAAGATGTGTGCATAAAAGGATTTAATGTTTGATTCACTGTGTCAAACTACAGCTTCAGTGATAAAATTTATTTTCCTTTCTTTTTCTTTTTTTCTCTTAAATTTTATTTTATTTTATGGGGGGGGGTTGCAAGGGCAGAGTGCAGATACAAAAGGACAGGAAATGAATGGGATTGAGATGCATGATGTGAAAGAGACAAAGAATAAATAAAAAGAAAGTTAAAAAAAGATAACTGACCAGTTTTTTGTAAGTGAAATTTTAAGACAGAAAAGCATGCAGGCTGTAGCATAGTTATTTTTTACTATACTTACCTAAGTCTATAGTTTTAAAAAAGAGCAAAAGAATGAATGGAAAAACACAAGAATTTTGTAATTTGTTGAGGATGGAATGGATTTGAGCAAGATAAATTTTACACTAAGGCAAATGCTTGCAAAGAAACTTTAATTCTAAAAAGAAGAAGAAAGAGGAATTAGAAGAGGATGAGAGGGGAGAGGAAGGAGAAAGAAAAAAAACTTGCTGTGGGATAATGCTTTTGTACACTGGTTTAATAAAACACTGATTGCCCAGTAGCCAGGCAGGAAGTATAGGCAGAATAAGCAGACCAGGAGAATTCTGGGTAGAGGAAGGCTGAGTTAAGAGATGTCAGCTTGTCGTCCAGGGAGCAGAATGGAATGGCACACAGGTAAAGCCACAGAACATGTAGTGACATACAGATTAACAGAAATGGGCTGAGTTTAAGTATAATAGCTAGTCAGTCATAAGCCTGAGCTAATGGCTGAGCAGTTTTAATTAATATAAGCCTCTGTGTGTTTACTTGGGTCTGAGCAACTACAGACTGGGCAGGACACAGGAAAACCTCCAGCTACTACCCCCTGCTCTACATTGAGAAGTAGAAAATGTCCTGAGGTCAAGATCACACTCATCAAAAACTACAACTTGTGTGAAAGGAGAGAGTCTGAATCAAGGGCTCAGTTGAGGGTTCCATGCTCCTTGAAAGCAACTGCCAAAAAAAGTATCTCCCCAGCATCAGCATGCATGCTGATGTAGCTGCAACCCAAGGGGGGAAGGCTATGCCCTGACCTGGCAGCAGAACTCAGCAACAGCATCCATGTTGGCACTGGATTTTCAGGCATGAGAGATTCAATACTGAGGGTGGTCACAGAGTCTTGCTTCATCATTTCAGAGAGCAGCTGATGACAGGCAATGTGTGACAGAGTTAGACTCCCTATAAGGAAGTCCTGAGAGGTTACTGCATGAAGCTGTAAAGGTGAAGCCTTATATGCAGTGGAAACTCCTGCATGCTAGAGATGCCAGAACCATATTTGTCTCCACTCTCTCCCCCAAAACACAAGCATGAACACAATGTACCTAAGAGAGAGCTTGTAAAGGTAGCAGATCTGGAGGCATGTGTTGGCAGAATAATGAGATAAAAGGGTAGATTGTTTAATCTACTTTAATTCAAAAAATAACAATTAACTTTAAAATAGTTTACATTGGTATGGATTTTGGTATATTTATACAAATTTAAAGTTAATTTTGTTATACTGTATGTATGTTTTTACTCTTGTTGAGAGCATTGTGTTTATGCAGCTCATTTAAAAATGTAATATATAATTAAGAAATATTGTGGTGACATATTGTGTACCCTAATAAAATTTGCCTGAAGATCAGAAAACTGAACAAGCCACTAGATTAAACATAGATGCCAGGCAGTGGTTGCTATGGGATATTCAAGTATGTCAAATGTGTTGTTCTGATTGGTTAAAATAAAACACTGATTGGCCAGTAGCCAGGCAGAGAAGAGAATTCTGGGAAGTGGAAGGTGGAGGGAGAGAAAGACCAGCCAGCCACCTCCATGACAAGCGAGATGTAAGGTACTGGTAAGCCACGAGCCATGTGGCAAAGTATAGATTAATAGAAATGGGTTAATTTAAGATAGAAGAAATAGATAACAAGAAGCCTGAGCCATTAGGCCAAACAGTTTAAATAATATGTGTTGGTGTGTTTATTTTATAAGTGGGCTGTTGGACTTCCAGGCTTGATGGGACTGGGAGAAAACTCTCCAGCTACAAGTGGTGGCACACACCTTTAATTCTAGCACTTGGGAGGCTAGACAGATCTCTGAGTTCAAAGCCACCCTGGACTACATGAGATTGACTCAGTCTAGGATAAAAAACAGAGCCAGGCAGTGGTGACACACACCTTTAATCTCAGCACTTGAGATCTCATGTATTTGCTTGGGAAGCAAATATACCTTTAATCCCAGCACTAGAGAGGTTGAGATAGGAAGTGATATGGTGGGTGGAGAAAGGTATATAAGGCGTGAGGAGACAGAAACTAAAGGCTTTTTCAGGCTGAGGAGTTGGAGAGGTAAGGGGTGGTGGCTATGGCTTCTTCCTTTGTCTCTCTGATCTTCCAGCATTTACCCCAAAATCTGGCCCCAGGTTTTTTATTAAAAGACTATTTAGAATTTCATATTACAAAATACAGATTAGTAGTCATCTATAATAATCAAACTTATAGCCATGTTAGGTATGTTTTCAAGGTCATAAGCAAATATATTTAGATATATAGATAGGCTTCAAATACTTCAAAGATCTACAGAATATAGCATTTAATATGTTTAGTAACCTAAGGCTTTTCATGACAGAGAGACATGCCTGCTCCCTGCACCATCATTCTACTTCAGAGAAGATGATGGGCATCGAATAAACTCCATATGCAATTTGTTTTCTTTATGGAAAAAGCTAGCCATATGGGCAAAGAAACTGCCCTTGCCTCAAATACTGACAGTTACGATCCAAACTGGACCAGCAAAAAAAAATAAAATAATTTTTTTTAAAAAGACAACTTCGACAAGACAAGGTAGGGCAGTTCTTCAAAATTCCTTGTTTCTCAAAAAAGTCTGTCAGTTATACTAGGCCTGTAAGCCAAAGATAGATGCCCCAATGTTACAGAAGAACTTACAGTGACTGTCCAGACAGCCAGATGCCCTGTCATTAGATAACATTTCAACCTTCTGGCATCTATGACATATTTGAAGACTAGACAGTCATAGTTAAAGTTTTCCTTAGTTATGATAAAAGGTAAATTATGTATAAAACTTTACATGTCATAAAAATAAGATAAATAGTAGAGTATTTTCTCTAAATTTGCCAATTACAAATGGACTGGATATTGTAACTGTAATTCTTACTTAATAACTTTTTTGTTATATATAGTTTTACTATGTTAATGTTAAAACCTTCCTTTTTAACTAGATAAAAAGGGGAAAATGCTGTGGAATAATCCTTTTGTAGACTGTGAATATATATTACTCTCATTGGTTTAATAAAAAATGACAGGCCAGTAGTTAGGCAGGAAGTATAGTCAGGGCAACCCAACTAAGGATGAAGAATGGCAGAGTCAAAGGAGTCTCCAGCCAGACACAAAACAAGTCGGAAATACAAAATGAGATAGAGGTGAAAACCACATGGCACAATGTAGATAGAAATGGGTTAATTCAAGTTGTAAGTGCTAGTTAGTAATAAGCCTGAGCTATTGGCCAAGCTTTTATAATTAATAGTAAGCCTCTATGTTGGTTATTTGGGAACTGGCAGGCAGGACAGAAACTTTCACCTACAGGCATAGGACTTCTTAATCCCTTTGGAGAACAAATGATTCCTTCATAATTCCCAGATGTTGGATGTGGTACTGCAGGGTTTGCTCTCTGCTCTGATGGATTTTGATCCGGCTTTGGTCCAGTCATTCTCTGCTATGTTCTTGTTTCTCTTTTCCTTTGAAACCATAAGCATTCTGATCTTCCACATTTCCATCAGAATAGCCCACTGAGCTCTGCTTATAACACCTAGAACTTCTCTAGCCCACATCTCCAGATTTCCATATTTCTCCCACAAACCAGTTCAAGGTCAGGTTTGCCACAGCCACAGCCTTGCTCCTCTGTACTGGTTTTCTATGTAAGTTACTTTTCTCATCTCTGTGACTAAATGCCTGGATGGGATGGGGTGAACTAATGGCTCATTTTGACTCATCCTTTATGGGGATAGAATCCATCATGGCAGGGAAGACATGGCATCAGGAACACATGAAAATGTGTCATACTTCATTCACAGTCAGGAAATAGAAAGAGACAAGTTCCAACACTCAGCTTTGCTTTCTCTTTTTATTCACCCTGAGATTCACACTATGAGGTGATGCTACCCACATACAGGGTACAATAAAAAAAAATCCTAGAATCAAATGAAAATAAAAGTGAAACTTGACAGAGAACCTTTGTAATACAGCTAAGGAAACTTTACAGCTACACATGCTTAATTAAAAACCATAAAGGTCTCAAGTAAACAATCTAACAATGCAATTAAGGTCCCAGAAAAACAAGAACAGACCTAACCCAATAACAGTCCCTGTCAAGAAATAGTGAAGATCAAGGCAGATGTTAACTGGAGAATTAACAAACAATACGTCAATATACTGAATCAATGGAACAAGGAGTTGGCTATTTGACAAATAATAATAATAATAATAGTAAGATTGACAAATCCATAACCAAACTAACCCAAATAAAGAAAAAAAGACTTAAATTCTTAGTATCAGAGATACAACACAGGTTACCATGGATTCCAGTGAAATCCAGATAATAAGGAAATACTTAAAAACTTTTTCAAAACTTGAAAAACCTAGAGGAAATGTACAATTTCCTACTAAAACATACTAAATTAAAACAAAAGGTTAAAATCAACAGAACCACAGCATTCAGCATGCTCAAAGCAATAATAAGTCTACCCATAAATTAATTAGTTAATTAATTAATTAAATCCCAACAAAGGACATGCATATGAAATGCCATAATAAAATCCATTCCTTTTTTATGTCACCTTTAAAAATGAATTATATTACATACAAAATCAAAGCTATAGTTCCATGTGGGAGAGTGTTTGGCACTGTGTCAATGAATGTCATGGATGTGACAGAGCACTCATTTAGGATAAGCTTTTAGCATCAGAACATGGCTCTCTCTCCTGCCTTATACCTAAGTTCAAGCATGAGGAAGCTCAGAAATTATCTTTTGGTTAAAAGTTTTCCAAAGTTAGTCGGGCAATGGTGGCGCACGCCTTTAATCCCAGCACTTGGGAAGCAGAACCAGGCAGATCTTTGTGAGTTTGAGGCGAGCCTGGTTTACAAAGCGAGATCTAGGACAGGCACAAAGCTACACAGAGAAACTCTGTCTCAAAAACCAAAAAAGAAAAAAAGTTTTCCAAAGTCATAAACCCCTAAGTTGAACATTTATGTAACAGTTGAACATAAGTATGTAAAGTAAATGCCTTCTTCAGGGGTCTAAGCTAGCCAGGTGTGTTTTATTTCTGGCCCCTTGATCCTATGCCCCTCTGTGTGACATAGAAGGAAAAAGATCCTTGAGATGGTGCTTAAGAAACAAGAACAATTGAACCAAACCACTGTTCCTAAGGAACAGGGGAAAGAGAGCAGAGCTGACTTGGTTCAGTCCCACAAACGCACAAGCACAATATGGACAGTCCCAAGGGGTCCCTTATTATAGAATTTCCAAACATTCTAATACAGACTAACCTACTTATCACCCAGCTTCAACAAAAACATCTTGTCAATTTTATTCCTCTACTCCCACCTGTGGTTAATTCCCAGCATCTTAAAGCAAACCCTATATGTTACTTCATTCATTCATTTCCATACTATTTTTAAATGCATTGTCTCCTTAAAGAAAAGAACAATTGTTTAGAAAAAGAATAATAAATAATGTAATGTTGCTCATCTGAATCAGCTGTAAGGTTTGTGTAGCTGTTCCTATCAAACAGGCAGTGAGACTGAGTCTAACCAAAGAAAATAGGAAACTAGACTGAAGGGGATTCTGGTGTGACTCAGCCAAATTCTGAAACACGCTGCTCACCTTCAGTCCTCAGCAATTTGGTTCTGTCTGTATGTGCAAGATACAACCACATGGCATGTGCAAAGGTCTGAGCCAATTGCACAAATCTCATCTAAACAATCAGTGTGACAATTTCCTGTCTTTAGGAAGAAATAGCAAAATGGAAGTCTCCTGTTTTCATGAAGAGTATGTCTTCCTGCTAAAGGCAGGTTCAAACAGAGGAGCCAGTGAGAATCAGGAGGCTGCCTGAGCTGTGAGCACTGCCAGGATGCTTACATAGACAGATCACATGTCCTCCCCATCATGGGCACCAAAGCCAAACTAAAGCTGGGGGTTATGGAGATGAGGTCAGAGTGTCTCTAAGGCAGATAGTGTGCCATAGCTTCATCAAGCTTAAACCTTCAAACTGACAAGTCTCCAATCCCAACTCCTGTCCCACCACTTACTTGATTTTCTTTCCTTCCCTTTCTCTTTCTCCCCACTAAACTGATTCTAAAAGGTGAACATGCTCATGGTCAAACATGATCACCTCAAGGATACTGTATCCTGTTGTCCTCAGTTAGGGTCTATTGAGACTCTCCAGAATCACAGTTCCAACTTTTAGGTGTCAGATCCCATAGAGGGTATCCTGCATGAGAGGTCCAGCCTGGTGCAATCTACCTTAGTCAAGCCCAGGCTATGGGTAGGGGAGATAGGCTCTCAGAGGGGAAAGAAGGATGGAAAGACATTCTAGTCAGTGGCTTTTGAGAATGGTGCTAGCTAGTGTATCTTGCCGGGGGGGGGGGGTGGGGGGGGGTGGGTGGGGTGGGGACAGTTTCAAGACAGCGTTTCTCTGTGTAGTTTTGGTGCCTGTCTTGGATCTCAGTCTGTAGACCAGGCTGGCCTTGAACACACAGAGATCCGCCTGGCTCTGCTTCCCGAGTGGTGGGATTAAAGGCATGCGCCACACCTCCAGGCTCTCTAGCTAGTGTATCTTGATGCTGCCATTTTACAGGAGGAATTATCTCTACCATCCTTGGACTCTGTTTCCTCTCCCATGCACTGAAAGGGCCACAATGCTTGTTTCTGGGGCATTCCCTTTTCTCCAGTTCAGTAACTAAACACCTGACTGACACATTTTTTTCATCATAAGTTAGAAGAGACAGTGAGTCCAGTCATCATTAACTCTGCTCCTCTCCAGGCCTTCTCCCCGTCTGTGGCTCCCTTGACTTTAGTGTGTTAGATTCACAGTTGAGCTCTCAATGGCTAGTTTTATTTCCCTCACTTTTGAGGACTTTGTGGGTTTTTTTTTATTTTTTTAAGAAGGACCAACCACAAAACCAAGTCCAAATTAGTTTATACAGTAGTGAGCACAGAAAATCTAAAAAGGATCAGAAATTTTTAACAATGAAGTCTCTCTCTCTCTGTCTCTCTCTCTGTCTATCTCTCTCTCTTTCTCTTTCTCTCTCTCTCTCTCTCTCTCTCTCTCTCTCTCTCTCTCTCTCTCTCTCTCTCTCTCTCTCTCTCTCTCTCTCTCTCACACACACACACACACACACACACACACACACAAATAACCTGAAAATATTAAAATATTTTCGGAAAAAGGCAGTAGATACATAATTCGTGTTATCTCAAGAAGACAAAAACAAATGACCAAAATAAAAAGCCAGAAAGCAGATGACTCACTTTAAATAACTATAACCCACATGGTGCTAGGTCCCACATTTGCATGTATGATATACAGATGGACATCACAGAGTACAGATCAAAGAGAGTAGGTGCTGATGTATTTGGTTGCCTAACAATATCTGGACCACAACAGCTAGACTCCATAGTGGAGGTACTCACCAGTCTAGAAATAAGAGGCCACCAAAACTCTGCCTTGGTTTCCCATATTGTCTTGGAACCAACAGACCTATACCCTTGTTCAAGTGAAAGGAGGAAGGCACTTTTCCCTCCTTGTCAGAGAATTAAATAGTAACGAAAAGTATTTAATGCTACTCCAGCCTAAAATGGGGAGGAAAAGAAAAACTATTTTGTTTATAGACAAATAGGGAAGACAGAGAGAGACTTCAAGATTTCATAGCATTAAAAGTGATGCAAAGCCCATTTAATGGGCTCCACCAGAGCTTTTTTTTCCCAAGCACTGCAATTGATTGCCATGAGATTATGATGCCATTAAAATTCACTCTGCCCATAAACTAATGCTGCGGAAAATGCTGACGTTTATAGCAGTTCCTACAAGGGACATATTTCAGTGTGAAAGTAAGTCCTAATGTGAGAACTTTATCTCAGTAAAGCAACATCTAGGAAAGGGGAAGGAGGAGGAGGAAGAGAGGCTGTCCGGGAATGCTGTGAGTTTTATTTCTCTCAATAATGGGTGTATGGATGCTAAATTTCAAAGACTTTTTAAAATAAATCTATTGGCCTTTGACAAAATCAATCCAAACCCCATAAACCAAGAAGTCATCCACTTGATATTAATGAGCCCACATTTGCATTTATTTGTCTCTTACACTAGACAAACCATTAATTTCGTGTTTATGCTTCCTTTGAAGTCTGAATGCTCATAGATAGATGGCCTCATCGAATCTCCTGCTGCTACATTAATATTTCGCTATAAATGATAAATTTTACCATTTTCCACAACACCCCTTTTTACTTTAAGAAAGCTGTGAAAATACAAGCAATAAGTCTTAAGGCCTGAAAGCACAGACTCTTTTTTTTTTAAATACTCTTCAACTGAGATCATTAAAACAGTGATATCTTTAGCATCAGGATACCCTTGATGGCCTCTAGGCTTGAAATCAAGATGATGCATATTTCATCAACTAATCAACCTCTCTTGAGTAAAAGATGGTTCATGTGGCTGAAGTTGACATCCAGGTACATTCTTGACCAACACTCAGTGCCTATAATTATCTTATAATATTTTAATTTCAAATATGAACCTAATTAATTGACTTGAAAGGGGAAATATTTGACATAGAAGTATTTATCACCGGCAGGGTGTTGTCCCTGGATTACTTGGTAGGGTATTAGAAATGACAATGTACCAAGCAGGAGGTCCAAGGGTTCTAGATTGACTGGATCAGTGTTAAGTGATGTACAAGCATATGCCATGGAGATGGTCCTTAACAGTGCTGCTACTCTGTTTGATGATGGTGATGGTGGTGGTGGTGGTGGTGGTGGTGGTGGTGGTGGTGGTGGTGGTGATGGTACTGGTTGGTTGATGAGTACAGTTTGATGCTTTCTATATGACCAACACTGAGCTTGAACTCTGTGGCCATCCTCCCAACAATCCTGGAGACAACTACTGCTGCTGTTCTCAGCCTACAGATGATAGAAATGAAACTCAAAAGCACAAATCATTTGTCCACTATGCAACTGATACAGAGAACTAGAAGTTCATTTGCCTCTTTACAATTGGCTATTGCATTTGGAGCCACCAGAAACCCCTAGTGATGTCCCCACAAATGCCTTAAACTCCAACTGAGACCCATGCCAACCCTTAACTCCATTTTCGTAGTAAAAGCAAGGAAGGGACCCAAGCCAGGAATTTCCATGTGATCAACTTTGATGACAGCCACTTCAGTCACCCTGACTCTGGTACACAGAACCAGACTGGCTCCATTTTTAATCTAGAATGTTCTATTAACACATTCTTTGCCTTCTCTTATCCTTCAAGCATTCTCTGACACTCACTTTCTGTTACTGATGGGTCCATCAATCCAGTCTCTTCCACAGATGTGTAGACCCCTTCTACTGCTCCATCTCACTTCCACCAGCTAAATGGACTTGCATTTTGTTTACCTGGATACAAAACCTCAGCCACAATTCATGTTTTATGTTCACATGTCATTAAAATTAATGTGTAGTTTCTTTATACAGCTTATAAATATGCATTCAAACCCAGCTTTTTAGATTACTATCCATTCTTCTTGGGGGGATGGGTAGAAAGTCTCTCTTACTAGAGTCCCATACTCAAATTGATCCTATGAAAAATACTATTTTCATTAGGTAAAAAGAAGCATCATGAGAAAAATCAATTATAAATCATTAGAATGTCAGATGTCTATTTGTTAGTTTGGCTTATTTTTCCTTTATTTCTGAGCCAAAGCTATGATTAAGGACTGTAGTGAAATGTTTTAAATGAAAATATGTAACTGGCCAGAAATGAGAAAGGCAGCTTGGTAGAAAACATCTGAGAGGCCTCCATTTGGCCAAGGACATAAATGTCTCAGGTATCTATAGACTAACACTGTCTGTTCCACTTGCATCATCAAAGGGATACAGAGCATGGATAGAGATGGACTTCCTGACCACAGGGAAGGCTACAAACACAGGCTAGGCCTCATTTAGTCCAACTAGCAATTTGGGTGAAGTAAAATCAGCAGTAGCACCAGAATAATAAAAATGTTCCTTCATAGATTTATTTGTTTGTTTTTGTTGTTACTTTTATTTACATGTATGGGTGTTTTGCCTTGCATTTTGTTTACTTGGATACAAAATCTCAGCCACAATTCATGTTTTATGTTCATATGTCATTAAAATTAATGTGTAGTTTCTTTATATAGCTTATAAATATGCATTCAAACCCAGCTTTTTAGATTACTATCCATTCCTCTTGGGGGGATGGGTAGAAAGTCTCTCTTACTAGAGTCCCATACTCAATTTGATCCTATGAAAAATACTATTTTCATTAGGTAAAAAGAAGCATCACAAGAAAAATCAATTATAAATCACAGAGGCTCACTTGTTTGAATACTTGGTTCCCAGTTGGTGGAACTCTTTGGGAAGGATTGAAAAGTATAGCCTTGTTTGAGGAGGTGTGTCACTGGGAATGGAATTTGCAGTTTCAAAACCTCATGCCAGGTAAGAATGTTCACCATTTATGTGTCTGGTGCACATGGAGTCTAGAGACGAAGTTGGCCTGGAACCAAATATGGGTCCTCTGCAAGAGAAGCCCATGCTCTTAACCACCGATCCATCTCTCCAGTCTCTCTTTCATGGACTTTTGAAGTTTCTCATTTAATTATACAATCACCCTTAACTAAGCACTATTATTATCCCTGTTTTACACTCAGGACAAGCAAGACTTTAGGACAACAGCTAACTTGCATAGAGTCTCATGGCTGTTGAGAGATAAAGCTTGAATTCAGACCCAGAACACCCTCTCTGGAACAATGATGTCTGGCTTCTTTAGTGACAACATATGAACCCAAGAAAGAAGTCTGCTTCAGTATACCATACACAGTTGCTGTGATATCTGTTTTGGGAAATGGTCCTTTCTTTAAGATGTAGTGGGCAATAGTTGATAACAAAATTATTATAATCTCCTAAGTAACCATGAGTGTAGACAGAGCCAATCTTTCTAGACTTGAGTTAGAATAAAGGGCTTATCACATAACTTCCTTGTTTCATGGAAGATAAGAGGCTCTTGAGTGCTAACAAGTTTTCTTAAATGAGAACTGTACCACAATAACCAAGTGTCTTGAAAGGAATTCAATCAACTCAATCACTGAAAAATTGTTACCTCACAGTGATTGTCTAAATAAGAATGCCCCCTAGAGGCTTTCTTGTTTGAATACTTGGTTCCCAGTTGGTGGAACTCTTTGGGAAGGATTGGAAAGTATAGCCTTGTTGGAAGAGGTGTGTCACTGGGGATGGACTTTGCAGTTTCAAAATGTCGTGCCAGTCCCAGTTAGTTCTCTTTGCCTCCCACCATGATGGTCATGAACTCTAATCCCCAATGAGCTCTTCCCTCTATTAAGCCGCCTCGGTCATGGTGTCTCTTCACAGCAATAGAAAAGTAACTGAGACACTCTCCAATCAGCTTGGTACCAGAAGAGTTTGGTCAATAAAAGTCTGAGGCTCTAGAAATTATCTCTGGGAGCCAATAAGAATGGGGTACTGGAAAACAGGACTAAAATGTTTTAATTTTTTGTGGTTCCCCCTTTCTGCTTTTTTTAACTGAGAGTAAAGCTATTCCTATTTTTAATAACCTCTGTGGAGAATTTTTAAGAAGACAATAGTCTTCCATGGCTGGAGAAGTTAGGGACTATTGAGGGAAGAGAGCTTGAGGTACAAGCTAGAGCTCAAAACGTGGAAGAGCAGCCCTGGCATTAGTTTTCTATTACACTGATCCACTAGTTGACTAGTAACAGTAGACAAAACAGTGGCGTCAAAACCCAGGACAGAGTGTTAGCCTAGTTCCCAAGGCCCTGTGGCAGTGCTTGGCCCCAGGTCATGTTCCCTCAGTGCAGGTTCCATGAGCACAGATCTGTTGTGCCCAGTGAATCAGGAACAAGCAGACAACCAGGAAAACTGAGTTCAAAACATAACTGAGAGCTTTGTACTTCTGTCTAAAGGAATGCAAACATGAAGAAAGCCTGTTATAAAAGAGTGAGCATTTTTCTTTCTTTGTATGTGTGTGGTTTTTGTTTGTTTGTTTGTTTGTTTTTACTTTTTGAGACAGGGTTTCTCTGTGTAACAGCCTGGCTATGCTAGAACTCTCTCTGTAGACCAGACTGGCTTTGAACTCACAGAGATCCGCCTGCCTCCTCCTCCTCCTAAGTGTTAGGATTAAAGGCATGTGACCACCTTTCAAAAGTAAACATTTTTACCATAAAGACTTGAAATAATAAACAGAATTACACCTTGACAATGACATTGGAACTTCTACATGGACTGAGGTTTACAAAGTCAGTTTGTCTCCGTGGCAGAGGAGTGTCTCCTGAAGGAGAGAGGAACTGTGCTCTTAACTTCCTGGCTAGTAAGAGAGTAACCTCATCTGGTGTATGCTGCCTTCAGCCACTAACAACTCATTTGTGCCGAGACAGGAATGCCAGCCCTCTGTGGCTCCAGGGATGAGATGGCCACCTCACCCACATTTCCCAGTCTCACTAGTAGTGTGATTAAGTGGCCCAGTGGGTCTTTAATTTGTCACCTCCATCTGCTCTCTTCTCTTTTTCATTTCAAGTTCTCTATGGGGTTTCCTGATTCTGGATCCAAGGCTGAAATTTCCTTTAGTCTGTTCACTTCAGAGAAAGAAAGAAGAATAAAGAAGAGAATGAGGAAGACAAAATTCTATTTTTCTGAATGGAGCCATGTTTACACACCACGGCTCAGTGGATGCACAGGCAACACAGCTTTTTTTGTCCATGTAACAATAACCCCTGGGGAGCGGGTACCATCGTGTTGAGCAAGGTTGCAGAGCCGACCCCATTGTGTAAGATGCAAGTGAGTGCATCCATGTTTCTGTTGTCTGAGACTATTGTGTGCTCAGAACAGCGCCCATTGTGCCCACGTTGCTAGAAGGACTCGGTCTCACCAATGGAAAACACTTGATGTCACTGTCCCCTAACCTCTGCTTTGCCCTCCAAATCTCACATTATGCATATTATCCAGACCTTTGTCATTTGAGGTCCTCTTCTCCAGTACTTGTGAAACAAAAGCTATTATACTGCACTGAAAACACGGATGTGGGGAAATAAAGGGGCCTGGAAGACCAGCCTATAAGGGGGAGTGAGAGCTCCATTTAAAGTTTAAAAATCAAGGAAAACAAAACACTTCCAATTAAAGACGTGTTTTCATGTCTTTGTGTGCACACACACATGTATTCATGAGAACATTTCATCAAAATACTAAGGACAAGAACGAGTGACCTGTCCTTGCTTTCAGAAGCAGAGAGGTGTAGATAGAGAAGAGGCCAGAAGGAAGCCTGAGCTCACTGAACAAAGCTTGTTCCAGTTAATGGGCTCCAACACAGGAGGAAAGGGCACCCTTTAATGGAGACACATGGCAGGCAGAAACTATAATCTCTGAAGAAATGAAAGATCCACTTTTTTTAAAACAGCTTTCCACACCTTTAAGACATATGTGTCCCAAAGCAGGCTGTGTTTTCTTCCCTTTAAGGGGATCTCAGCGCTCCCCAAAAACACTAAGGAATAGTGGCAGACATGCTGGATTTGTCTTTTAGCTTTCTGAGGTGTTTTGAAAACTTAGGGGTCAAGGGGAAATAATCAGCATATTCCTCAAGTTGAAAGTGACTTTGAGGAATTATAGGAGGCTCACCCTGGGTTTTAGCGTCACATGCTCTGTCCCCATGGCCCCGGTGGAATAGATGCGGCATTTTCTTAAAGTTGTTCAGAGCCGAGCATCACATGCCTTCTCCAGCCACCCATTCTTAGACTAAAATGTGTGTCTATTGCTTCCCTCATGCAGTCCTCCTATGCAGAAATCCTCACTGCCTTCACCTCTTTGCCTCTCCAGCCCCTATTTCACAACTCATCTTTAACCCACACCCTTCCTTCAGACTCCAACAATGGGTGAGGCTTACCCTTTCCCATAGGCCTCTGCCTTGCTCTTATCGCAGATATCTTCAAATGATATAGTCTCTATAGCATTGGGAGCTGTCAACAATATGCTTTTTGGTTGATTAGAACTTGTGCAGATTCTATGACCTACAACAGAGACAGAGGGGTGGCCCTGAACCTTGAAAATGAAAAGCTGACTTGGACCACTCACTACTGGAATGTTGTTGTTGGGGGTGTTGGTGTTGTTGTTGTTGGTGGTGGTGGTGGTGGTGTGTGTGCATGTGTGCACATGTGTGTCTGTGTATGGTACTGGGGATGAAGTCTAGGGCCTTGCACATTCTGAGCCATATCTCCAGTCTTGCAGTGTCCTTATAAATATATTCTTATCACATCAATTTCCTGAACAAGAATTTGTCAGGCTCTCTGCTGTCTCTGGGGACAATTTTATTTCCCTTCATTCTGCCTCCTGCTAGACCAGATGTTGTGCTGGCTTCTGGTGGCAGAAAGCCATCTCAATGCGCCCATTGTTGAACTGACTCCTGACTTCATCCTTTTGATTTAGTCAAGCTTGTTGCCTGACCAACACCCAATCCAGAGTGTTTATTTCCTCCTCTTTACCTTTCCCTGTACTGAACATGGAAAATGGGGAAATAGTAGGAGAGGCAAGAGATGGGAGAAAAGGGGGATGGACAAAAAAGATAGGGCTGTAGCAAGGTGAAAAAAGAAAGAGAAATATGGAAGAAAGAGAAAGGGAATGGAATATTTGCACCAAACTGTCTGACTTCCCAGCATGCATTGTGGTGCTTTAGTTCCCCACTGCCCTTTGCTAGGAGGTAGATCAACCATGTGGCAATGTTTCAAGTATTTCTCCAAGATATTTCATGTGGTCTGCTAATTTCTGCTTTGTAACTTCTAAACCCAGCTGTCCCTTGATGAAAATGGTACAGAAAGAAGACAGGGCAATTTTCAGTCACAGATTCTGGAACTAGAGCAGATAGTCTTGTGAAGTCCTGGTTGTCCACACAATACTGGTCCACTGTGCATCAGCATTCCATTGCTCATCTTTAATTCTCATGATGATGTAATTTACATAAACAGAGAAAGGCAGAGAGGTGTGTGTGTGTGTGTGTGTGTGTGTGTGTGTGTGTGAGAGAGAGAGAGAGAGAGAGAGAGAGAGAGAGAGAGAGAGAGAGAGAGAGAGAGAGAGAAGAGCAGAACAGAGCACTACATCAGTATGGTAGAGCCAGGTCACCTGTTTCTTTATCACTGTGTATCCATGTATCTCAAGCTGGCTTTGAACTTACAGATCTCCAACCTCTGCCCCAAAGTGCTGTCTATTAATGACTGTTATAAACTGAAACTGAAATACAATGCATTGGATTTCAGGAGAGTTCTTTTCAAGAAGAAAAGTTATTTTTTTAGGGAACTCACAATGTATTTATAACCATTTTCATACCCTTCTTAGATTTGGCATTCCCACCAAAATCCTGCTCATGAGGCTCCTCTCATGTGTGGACAAGATGGCAATGTAGCAGTTAAAACCATAGGTAATTCAACCTAAGGGCAAATCCAATTCCAAATTATTTGTCTCAGCAGAATTACCTGAATTTGCCAAGTGCTCTGATGTTCTATAACCATAATTATGCTTCATAATTTGTTGCTCTGTAGACACTCAGAGATAGAAGTGCTGAATTAATTGTAGCATTTTTGTGACCTCTAGACTTTCTCCATTAAGACCAAGTTAATTTTTCAACATGGGAAGACTCATTTTTCGTACAGAATAATATCAGTAATAAACACCAAACATAAGTGAGCAGTGTGCACAAATGGCTGCTATCAAGCAGCTATGCGATCACACCCTAGGTCCCCTGAAATGCAATTTATGTCAAATGCATTAACAGAGGACGAGACAAGTGTTTGATTTGTTTGGGCTTTGTGGACAAGCAGCATCATTGCTCAAAGATTTGGATATGTGCTTGTGGCTAGGTAAAACTGTAAGAAGGCATGTTCACATCAAGGTTCATTTGCAGGGTCTGATGTGTTCCTGACAAAGAGGCACACTTCACCATAGAGTCGCCTGAGGGACCACTGTTTAGAGGCACTTCAGATCATTAGAGGCCACTGGATGTGTGCTGTTTTGAAGGACTTCTCTCTATCCTTCACTCACCTTGACCATGTAGATGACAGTTGAGCAGCTCTTGACATAATCTGAGCCAACATTTTGGGGTGTTGTTTAACTCCAGTGTATGTGTGAGACGAGCAGGGCTGTAGCTTGGTGGCCTTGTAGTGAAATGTGCCTTAGCTGTTGAAGAAAGGCTTTTCACAGCATCACCCTGGTTAACTAATAAGCCATCTGTGGTGCTGTCCAGGGTCTGACCAAGCTTCAGCCACTTCTCAGTGAAGATTCTGGGCAGCTGAGACTCTTACTCATAGGTGATACCAACAAGAAGGGGAAATGGACTTAGAATGAACCAAGATAAATATTTAGTGTAGCGTTCCACAGTTTCTGAGACACTGATTCTGCATTAACCTATGTGTGATTTTCAAAATCTAGTATTAATCTGATTTCTTTTCATAGAGTATCAAGTAGAGGATGTAAAGAACAAATCTAAATCAGCACTGGCCTCTTTAAATCAGTGTGGCTGGCTTTTAGATGCTATCTACCATTTAGATTTTTTTTTTATTCACTGATTTTTATTATGAATGTTGGGAAAGGCTAGGACACTGTGTTGTAGTAGAATGTGTGTTACTTATAAATTCTACTTATCTCTAAACAATAGTTAATCTGTGCCAGTAAAATTAATGATTAAAGTGACATGAAAGTAATAATATGAGTTTAAAAGTGATGAACACATATACCATAAAAGATCAATCACTCATTGTTTCTGTATCAGACATTTATAAGGAAGTTAGGATAGATTAACAGTCATTACAGCTGGGATTCTTCCTTGCCCTGAAAAAAATGGGGAAATTAAGCCAAATGGCTGGTGAATAGTGAGGACTGGTATTTCCATGAGTCCACAGTTTCTGGGAATATCAGGGCAGCATGCAGAACCTGTAGCCTGGAAGGTGGGACATCTGCATATGTTCAGAAACAGACAGCACACAGGCAATGTGAGGCCTCAGCACA
The DNA here is from genome assembly GCF_903995425.1 of Onychomys torridus. NCBI lineage: Eukaryota > Metazoa > Chordata > Mammalia > Rodentia > Cricetidae > Onychomys > Onychomys torridus. The sequence goes on along the minus strand of NC_050449.1, from coordinate 92,496,829 downwards.
GCTACCAACGCCATTAAATCTCAGGCCTGGAAGATGGTGCCTTTTGGCACACTGTGTTCTCATTGCAAATATTGTCACTGTTTAAAAATTCTGAGATGAAATGCAGAGCGTGCCCTTCACCTTCCTTGTGTTAGCACAGCCCTTCCCGAGACTGGAGACGATGTGATCCAAACCTAGGATGGAATTGACTTTCCTGACACCTGGCATGAAGTGGTTTGTGGGACAAATGAACAGGGCAGAGAGAAGATTTGGGTTGGAAATTTCATATTGGAAAAGTTGCTCTCAAATACTAATCAGACAATCAGAAACAGTTGTTTATATGAAAGAAATGGCAAGCTAGTAATATTTGTGCAATGCTTAGCTAGAAGTTAAATACCTCAAAATAAATTTGTAGGTAGTCAAGAATCCAGATATACACATAATTCTAGTTGTCCTTGGTAGCTACAAAAGAGTGGCTTCAGGTTCCCCAATATACAAATCTACAGGTGCTCAAGTCCTTACAAAATGACACAGTATTTACATCTGAGCCAAGCACATTTTTTTATATATTCTACATCGAATCTAGGTTATTTATAGTGCCTAATAATACATATTTGAAATACGTTGAAGCTTCTGGTATGAAACCTGTGGGTATGTACGGCAAAGGTACATTCTCCTCATCTTTCAGTCCTTAGATCAAGTTCCACATTCCTGGGGGTCTGCACACCATGCTTCCAGGAACAGCCTAGAACTTTCTTGGAGAGCATATGCTTACTGCCTTGAATTCCCCACAGCCTGGGGACAATGACTGCGTCTTTACTTTTCAAAGCACATCCTCCTGACAAAGAGAGAAGAAGGAGAAAGAAGAAAATGGGACATTAGAGAATCTGGAGGTGACTAGGATGGAAACATCTACACAAAGAAAAAGTAGAACCAACTTCAGATTGTTCCAGGGACGTGAAGCACAGACTAGATGAGCATTTCCCAGCCTCCTTGCAAGACTCATTTCTATGTGGTCAAGTTCTGAGCATTGTAATATTGCAGAAGAGCATTTCTGCAAATACTATTTCCCTTAACAGACAGTTGAACTTATTTTCAGGCTTCCCTTCTGCTGGCCAGGATGCAGACACAATGTCAGGATCTGCTGCAGCCTTGTTGGGACATGAGCTACTTGTGGGAACCAAGGCACTGTACAAGACAACAGACAGAAGTGCCGAGGTCTCTTGGCATTTTGTGAAGCAAAACTGCATGCCATGGCAGAACTACCAGTCTCTAAACAATCAAGAGAAACAATTTATATCTCATTTGTATTGTTGCTACTGGAGACTCTGTATTTTTGTTTTATTTACAGGGTCTCATGTAGTCCAGGCTGGCTTCCAACTTGTAATGTGGAGGATGACCTTGAACTTCTGGACTTCTGATCTTCCTGTCTCTCCCCAAGTGCTAAGATTATAGGTGTGCACCACCATGTCTGGGTTATGTAACTCTGGGAACTGTGCCCAGGACTCCATGCATGCTAGGCAAGCACTCTACCAACCAAGTTATAACCCAGCCCTGGATGTGTCTGTTTTCTTAATAGCCATAGTTAACCCTAACTGGTAGAGATGGATGCTGGTTAAGTAGGATGTTCGCAGGTAACTGCTCTCCATTTTGGAGAAGCCATGGTATAGAAATATTGTCTTAGATCTTATCTTAGTCTTCTGGTACTGTGATAAATGTCATGACCAAGATAAATGGGGGAGGGAAGCTGGTTGATTTCAACTTACAGATTACACTTTATCATCAAGGGAAACCAAGGCAGGAACCTGGACACAGGAACTGAAGCAGAGACTTCCTGGCTTGCTTCTAGGTTCAGGTGCAGCTGCGTTTGTTTGTTTGATTGTTTGTTTGTTTGTTTGTTTGTTTGAGACCGGGTTTCTCTATAGCCCTGGCTGTACTGAAACTACTCTGTAGATCAGGCTAGCCTCGAACTCAGAGATCTGCCTCCCAAATACTAGAAATAAAGGTGTATGCCATCACCATCCCAACTGCAGCTGCCTTTCTTATACAGCCAAACCTCACTTACCTAGGGCTGGGCTCTCCTATATCAAAATCAGCAGTTGAGAAAATGCCCATAGACACACCCACAGGCCATCTGCTGGAGGCAGTTCTTCAACTGAGGTCACCTCTTCCCAGTATCAAGTCAACAACTAAAGCTAAGTATTACAAATCTTTTGCAAGATGACAGAGCATCAGATTCTCATTACAGTCCTTCAATGGTCAGGCCCTAATTCAGTCTATGCTTGACTACCCAATAGTGACTGCCTGGAATGTAGGTATATGTGTTGTTATTCCAAATTATTCTCAGCTTTAATATCAGGATGCCTGGCTCTGGACTTGGTCTTCCCTCCAAATTCTTCCTTCCCCTTCTAATGCCCTGGCTTTCTGAGGCTACTCTGGTAATGGCCTCTTCTAAGACATTACAATTTCCTACACCTGTGATGGAGGTCCCAGGATGCCTTTGAGTACACACGAGGATAAGTAACACACTGAACCTCATCACTTTTCCTTTTTTAAAAAACTTACATCCCTTGTACTCCTTACGTCTGAATGGTTAAATAGCTTGGTTTTCTGTGTCTCAGTGTATTTTCAATTAGTGATCACAAACCCCCACTTGAATTCAGTGCCCAGACCTACCACTCATCCCTGTGTGCACTCAGTTTCCTCGTCGGTTAGATTAAGTGCTGCCTTGTGGCACTGTCTCTAAGGCTCTTTCCCAAAGCTGCTTGCCATACACCATCAGTAAGTTGCTACTGCTCTCTAGTGGTTAGAAGAAAACTTGCTGTTCTTAGGGACAAGGACCGTGTTCTCTCTACTGGGGAACAGGGAAGATTTATTTTCACATAGTGAAATGCCACATATTGAAACTAACATCTGGCTAATTTAAAGCAAAGAATAAAATCTCACAGCTGCTATCACAAGTTAAAGCAGTGGTTCTCAACCTTCCTAATGCCACAACTCTTGAATACAGTTCCGCGTGTTGTGGTGACCCCCAACTATAAAATTATTTTTGTTGCTACTTCATAACTATAATTTTGCTACTGTTATGAATTGTAATATAAACATCTGTGTTCTCAAATGGTCTTAAGCGACCCCTGTGAAAGGGTCACTCAACCCCCAAAAGGGTTACAACCCACAAGTTGAGAACCACTGAATTAGACAATACTTTACATTTTGTTGACATAAGATGAACCAGATTGGTGGGTTTATTAAATCCTTTGTAAGAATTTCGTATCTTCTCTAGTACATTTTAACCTGAGTCAAGATTTGGGACATTGACTGAAATGGCCTCCAACTTCTCTTTACTTTTCAGTTGGCACCTGTGTTGTTCATTTCCACAGTCTTCGCCACCCAGTCCATGTTGTCATACCTCAGAGGCTGTTAGCCCAGTTTGTAGGGTGGGTCAGTGAATGCCCACAGCTGTGAGGTAGAGTGGTTCATCCCACAGACAGGAGTTTAACACGTGATATTTAACAAGCATTGGTCACATGTCTGGTACAATTCTAAGCATTCACACATTCAGTTCTCATGACCATCTTATGAAATGGTGCAGCCATTATTTTTACATCTTTACAGACAAGAGAACTCACCCAGGTTCCTGGTAAGAATGCACACACTCCCCACTTGGATTCATGCATAACAATGAGACTTGAGTGGGCCAATGAGGTGTGAGTGGAAGAGCTATGACTCTCACCTGAAATGAGAGTCCTTCTCCAGTCTCACGGGGAATTTATTCCCTAGTGGTTACAGAATCAAAGCCCCCACTGCCTTGGTCCAGGACCCCCTGCATTACCAAGCCAACCAAGTACATCAAACTCTTCCTGCTTCAAGTGTCTCCCTGACTTCTGCCACATATCTCTTCCCTCCTCTGTGTTACCAATCAGAGAATTCTCTGAATTTAAAAAACCATCCGATTGTATTAGTCCCGTCTTAGTCAGGGTTTCTACTGCTATGAAGAGACACCATGACCACAGGAAAACATTTAGTTGGGGCTGGCTTACAGTTTCAGAGGTTTAGTGCATTATCATCATGGTAGGTGGCATGCAGGCAGACCTGGTGCTGGAGAAGGAACTGAGAGTTCTTACATAAAGCAACAGAAGCAACTGTGTCACACTGAACATCACTTGAGCAAAGCCCACACCCACAGTGACACACTTCCTCCAACAAAACCACACCTACTCCAATAAAGCCACACCTTCTAATGGGGGCCATTTTCTTTCAAACCACCACAGTACCTCACCCTGGTAAACCAGGAAAGTAAAGTTGCCCTCTTTTACAGCCCATTGTTAAACTTAACTAAATTTTCGGAGAGTGGGTGTGATGACCAAAATTCTGCTTACTACATTCTTCTTCCCATGTATTGATGCTTATGACTCTAAAGAGCCCACTATTAGCCTTATTCACTGATAAGCTTTCCCTCTACTATAGTCTCTATAAGGACAGGGCAGTGCTTTCCTTGCATGTACAACACTGTGTTCCTTCACCAGAACAATACTCCATAGTCCTACAACAAACAGCCACTGTTTGAATGACTAACCCTGCTAACTATCATGCCTATTTGATAACTGAGGGGTAAATATTAATAACTGACCTTCAACCACCAGCATTTGCCTGATCTCATTTTCCTGCATCAGAGCAAACAGAGTCGTCTGCCTGTGTGTCTCCCTCAGTCTCTGAGATGCTTGCCCTCTAGACACACACTCAGAGATCCCTCAAGAGTCTAGCTGTTGTGATGTGCTAAGGCTAAGGCTGTGGAACAATCATAGCAGTGGACTGGGAGCTGGTCCCGTCACTCCAGGACAAGCCGTAGACCTATATAGATTATTCTGGGTGACTCCAGCATCCAACAACTCCACCATTTTTTATCTTCTACGCTGGAGACTGACACATGTTGGAGCAAGAAGATAGCCATCGTTGCTGTTCTCTGCCCAAACTTCTGAGTCAGAGTCTACGAGTATAACAAAAATGGTACTTGAGAATGCCAAGCAGATGTGCTGTCCTGATAGCCAGAGCTGGTTCCAGAAAGTAAAACTAACTACAAAGAATCAAGTGTGCAAATTAAAAACTATGAAGTAATAAATAAAACCAAAGGGCCGGCAATCATCGCAGAAAACACTAACACAGCTGTCAACAAACAGCAGAATGAATTTTGAAAATTTACAGCTAACAGACAATGTAATGATGATCTAATAGTGATCGTCTAATAGATAATAGATATAATGGTGATCTAATAGATGCAGTTGCAGGTTCAGAATTCTGTGTGATACATAATACATACTCTTTACCAATTGAATTCTAACTAATTGTTTAAAATCATTTTTAAAATGATTCACACTGACCTCACATTAACCTGCAAAAAAAGTCTCAAGTGGTTCAAAGGGTTAAACTAGTACATTGTGAACAATGCTCCTTGATGTAACATGAGCAAGAAGTGAACAGGCTGACAGCAGGAGACATCCAGCTGCATTGTGTAAACTGTGCATCCACGGATTCATGGGTAAATGATCAGTGATTAAAGAGAAAGTCACAAGGAAAACTGAAAATGACCAATAAAGCACTACGTGGGAAACCTAAGGGAGAGCAGAGTCAGGACTGGGAGGCTAATATATGCATTCATTAGTCTTGTGGAGGGAGAGCTGGGGGTCAAAGTCTCCTTCCTACAAGGCAGGTGATGTACCACTGAGCTACAGCCCTAGCACCAGATGTGTTCTTTGTAGTTACAGTAAAATTTAGAAATACACAAAACTAAGGAGGACCTTATAATAAACCTCTACCCTTAGCCAAACTTTAATTCTTACCCAGATTTGGCCATCTTCAATTATTTGGCAGAAAAATATATATTTTACCCACAAATCCTTCAGTGTATATCTATAAAAGATATGCCCTAGCATGTTATTAATCATCATAAGTAAATGATTAGTGATTAATAATTCTCTAATAATTATATAGTTTGTTTGAATCAGGATTCCAAACAAGATTCAGTTATTACCTTGGTTTATATGTTTGTAGGTTTTTTTTTTTTTAAGCTGAGGATCGAACCCAGGGCTTTGTACTTGCTAGGCAAGTGCTCTACCACTGAGCTAAATCCCCAACATGTAGGTATCTTTTAATCTATAAATGCCACCCTTTCTTCTTTTCTTCCTTGACAGTCACTAGTTGAAGAAGCCTACAGGAGCTGGTGATATGGCTCCGTGGGTAAAGGTACCTGCTGCCAAATCAGAAAACCTACATTTGATTCTCCAGGATTTGGAAAAGGAGAGAACTGATTCCCAAAAGTTGTCATATGTCCATCCACATGTACTATGATATGTATGCAAACAGACAACACACATACACACACAAACACACATACACAACAGATTATAGATAGGGAGGGAGGGAGGGAGGGAGGGAGGGAGGGAGGGAGGGAGGGAAAGAGATAGATAGATAGATAGATAGATAGATAGATAGATAGATAGATAGATAGGCAGATAATTTTTTTTAATTAAAAGAAGCATACAAAAAATTTCTCTACAAAAGTTCTTACCTCTTGGATTTCATTGATTCTAGTCCCACAGACCCACTGAAAGTATTCGGAATTCCCTATTCTTCTGATAAACAATTGTTCATGGTTTAATTGTGGTTCAAGAATACTTCACAGACAGTGGCATGGACTCCCATTGCATCAAAGCATCAGGCTTTGGCATTATTGAGAACCATGGCTGACCTCTGAATGTCTGCTAAGGACTGCAAAGGAAGGGTGTGTATACATTCTTCATTAATTAACTAAAATTCTTCCAAACACAACTTACCATCAACTACTATTTTCCCTGAGGTACAGTTTGTATAAGAAAAGCAAAATAAATGCTATAGTCTCCCAATTTAAAGTTTTTTTTAGGATATCCTCCCATTAAACATTACTGTAAGGAATATTTTTAATATCATTATGAGCTGATGGGTTTTAATATACATGATGTATTTCAATCCTCTGCAGATTCCATTCTTTTTTGATGGTTATTTTGTCTCACTGTTGGCCAGAGAAAATAGGAGCCTTTAATTAGGCATTGGGAGCCTATTGTTGTGACCCTGTTTGTCTTTGGTAGGGTCTTTGTTATCTATTGTGACAGATGCTCCAGGATCATTTTGTCTATTTTCTTCCCCAGATCTGGACTCTGCCATTCTTCTATAAGCGCTAGTCCTGTTCAGTGGTGTGACGATTGGAGAAATGCATTTTCTAGCAGACAGCTTGGAAATCGGTGGGTTAGTTATACAGTAATTTCAAGATGCCAGAAACAGAAACTGTTTCATCAAAGAAGCACGGTAGGGGGGAAAAAGAGAAGGGAAGAAATAAAGACTTACAACTCACTTCCAAAAACTAGTGTGACTGATTTAATGATACTAAGCTTTGAACCAGACTGAATGAGAATGGAAAGGCAGAAATAAACGGTGCCGTGGAGGGCAATGCGGAGGAGAGAGCTAGATCCACAGCAGGCATTAAAAAATCAGACCGTAAGTTCAGTATGCTGTGCTTCCTGAACCTCCAGAAAACCAGAATTCAGTTCTCAGCATCCATGTGGGTGCCAGGGCTCATAAACACCTTTAACTCAAGTGCCATGAGATCCAAGACTCTTTTGTTGTACCCATATATACATATCACACACACACACGCACACACACACACACACACACACACACACACACACACACATTTTAAAATTCAAAAAGAAAAACGTAAAATGTGGACAGAACTATGAAAGAACTGAATAGAAATCAAAAGGTTTTGCCCATTCTTAAATACCTAGAACTAGGAGAATGAGTCCGGTCAAATGGAGGAACAACCCATGCTGGCTGACCACTGTGTCCCCAATGACTAGAAGAGGGCCTGGTGCACACTGAGCATCCAATAACTCCTACTAAATGAACACAAACAGTTTCAAAGGTGGAAATTAATTCATGATGGCAGGTGAGTATACTTTCTATATTAAAATGAGAGAAGAAAGAAAAGCAGGGAGAAAATGGCAAGAGAAAGCAAGAGAGGGGGTTATAGTCTGATCACTTCATAAAAGGAGATGAAGAAATCTTAGGTAAAGTATCATCAAATTTAATAATGTAGATTCCTATCCCAGGAAGGTAGGGAGAGCTTTTAATACAAATATCCAAGATAACACTAGATGAGAACAGGATGTCAGCATCCCAGTAAATACAGGAAAAGGTCCAATGAAGTTGAACCTTTTCACAAGCAGAAATCATTTATTTCACCGAGACAGAGAATTTGTCAATGCCTAAAACAAACAGTGTACTAAAAGATGCAGTACTGGAAGAGGCCTCTTTAAGACAAACAAGGCAAAATGCCTATGTCATCACTTCTGTCCATCACTGTCTTGAATACCAGAAACTTAACCCTTTATGCATAGAAGAGATGAGAAGAAGAAACATACCCCCCAACAAGAGAATTCGGCGCTACACAAGGTGTAGCACAGTGCTCAAGTATTTACTTAGCATACACGAAGTCCTGGGTTTGAATCCCAGTGCTGTAAATGAGGAGAGGATTCAGCAAGTTCACTAAAGACCAAGTGTATATAGGAAAATCAGTCGAGAGTCTACTCCATGTAATTTATTAGAAAGCATATTAGGACAACAGCTCACCCACATTGTCAAAATATAAAAGTCTATGTAAAGAGCCTTGGAACAAGTAGGTATATTTTGTGGGAGAAAAAAACTGAAACATTATTGAAATTCATGAAAGCAACTCTGAAGAAATAGAGATTGTCTGCAATCGCAGGCAGAAAGCACCCATCCTATAAAGATGCCATCTTCCCCTAAAGTAATCCATACATTTACTATAATTCTAATCAATGTCTAATCAATATCCCAACAGAGGTCTTAGTAGAAGGCAAGAGGTATTGCTTTGCAGACAGTGGCAAACACTTCCTTAAATGCACAGAGAAGCATAAAGACCAACAACATTTGAAGAAGAGAGACCACCAGGGCAGTTAAAAGATAGGCCACTGGGGCCAGGGCAGGGGAGGGAAAGGCCTTGTCCCATGAGATTTCAGACTTTCTATAAAGCCATTGTAACTAAGAATAAGCCCTGATGCCATTACAGATGAGATGTTCCAGCTCTGCTGCCAGTTAACAACATGTCCAGGAACAAATTCCTCAAACAACTTCCCCAATCCCATCTGGAAATTCAACTTTAAAACATGTACATTGTAGGTGTGTTATAGAAACTACATGAAAAACTGATGCAAAAAAATAGTAAGAACTTTTTTCCAAAGAGTACAAATGTATCTGGTCTTAGCTACTAAAAACGGTAATGAAGGTATAATACGCTTTATTAAAAGTATTGATTAAGTCCAGTGGCCCTTGAGCCTACTGCTTTCTTCCTTCTGTTTCTGATGCTGGCTTGCCTCAAATGTAACTCCTCATCTTTGAATCTGGAGGTTGGTATTGTGTTCTTTGCCTGCCCATTCACTACCTGATTTCTAAAACAGAGAACTAAGTAAAACCATCAGACCTTTCCTGTGAGTCTGTTAGCCCACACAAGAAGGAGAATACACAACCTTGCTGACCTGTGGCTGGGAGAAAGTCAGATAGTGAGGATGTCTAACTTGAATCAGAAACAACTCTCCAACACTAGAAGATATTAACATTCTTCAAGCATACTTACAGATGGTTCAACTGGATTCCCCCGCCTAGGTTTATTTATCAAGTGTTCTGTTCTTCTGCAGTTAAGATTCTTTGATACAAAGTCTTTCACATAACCTAAGCTAGCCTTGAAATCTCAATCCTTCTGCTTCAGCCTTCCTACTGCACTGCCATACCCAGATCAGATATTTTATAGCCACACAAAAGTAAAAGCACTTTGGAAACATGAACAGTATTAAATGATATATTTTAGTTAAATAAATATTTAAATTGTTTGAGACAAAGTCTCACTCTGTAGCCCAGGCTGGCCTCAAACTCATGGCAGCCCTTCTGCCTCAGTCCCCAAATTCTGTATTATATGCATGAACTACCATGTACAGATTATTTAATTTTTGAAAAGGAAAAATATATTACAGGAGTACATCTCTTCCTTGCAGAAAAAGGCTGCAAATTCTCACTGAGTTTCTAGGTCAGAGCTTAGTCCATGGAGCCAGCTCCAGATTTTAATATTGCCATTGCCTCCTCTATCTTGAGGCATAATTTTCTTTGTGAGTGCCACAATTATGCTAGACAAGTGATGACTTTGATATTAAAAGAAGAAAATTAGAAATAATTTCTTTTAATTGTCTGGCTTCTGAAACTCATTACATGTGACACAGATGCTTTCAACAGCACAGAACCAGACTGAGATTACTAACTCCAAAAATCCAGCTAAAATGGGAGGCCGAGGTCAGTCAGGAGGAGGATAAAAACCAATGTCTTGTACTGCTTCTCTGAGCCCAAGAATTTCTTTTCACAGCTCTTTGTCCCCACTGAAGTTGGTGATATGGCTTTTTAAACAGTCCTGACTAGAAGGTCTAAACCTCAAAGGACTCCCAATACCACATACAAGATGCATGATATCCCCATGAGAGTCATAGCCCAAGAACATGCACTGGTTATGGGCAATAAGATGAAATGGACCATAATGTATACATACCTCTCCCCTTCAAGGAAGCAGAGGGTAAAGGCAGTTTTAAGGAGGCATATTTGCTTTGTCTGGAGGGGCAGAATCAATAAAATGTGGACATAATCATGAGAGAATTTATTAGACTGAGGGGTCTGGGCAATAGCTCAGTTAGTAGAGTGCCTGCTGCATAAGCATGGAGATTTGAGTGGATTCTCAGCTCCCACATTTAAAAAAAAAAAGGCCAGGAGTAGTGGCAGATGTCTGTAATTCCAGTGTGGGAGAGGGAATGAGGGGACAGATGGATCCCTGAAGCTCACTGGCCATTGAGCCTACTTTAGTCAATGAGTTCCAGGTTCTGTGAAAGACCTTGTCTCAAAAAAATTGAAAATAAAGTTGGAAAGCAATCAAGAAACACTTGAATTTGACTTCTGTTCTCTACACACATGCACAGCCACCTACAACCATGCACACAGAAACATGCATGTACTCTGTATGCACACACACAGCAACATACATACACATACACACAGAGCTTGGCTCACACAGTGAAAGACTGAACGGCCCTACTGTGCTGGTCTGCAGGAGAAAGTGTGAAGAGTACCAACAGCTTTTTAGTCCAAGAAACCAAAAGCCTCCGAGCAAGAGGAACCAATAATGCAGCCTGGGTCCAAGCCTGAAGGCCTGTAAACCCCCTGGGAAGTTGCTACCACAAGTCCACATTTAAAAACTGAAGAATTGGGGCTGGAGAGATGGCTCAGAGGTTAAGAGCATTGGCTACTTTTCTAGAGGACCTAAATTCCATTCCCAGCACCCACATGGTAGCTCATAAGCACCTGTAACTCCAGTTCCAGGGGATCTGACTCCCTCTTCTGGCATCTGTGGGCACAAGGCATGCATGTGGTATGTAGTCATACATGCAGAAAAAAATACTTGTACACATAAAATAGTAAAACAATCATAATGTTTACAAATAAACAAACCAAAAAGTTGAAGAACCTGGAATCTGATGTCCACGGGCCATGGCAGAAAAATGCCATTCAAGAATAAGTCTTGCCTGTAGCAAGCTTTCCCCTTTTTCCACTCTCTGCTCCATCTAAGACCCCAATTATTTACTGGTGTTCCCCACATTTGGAATGGGTCTTCACCTATCAGTTCTGTGCTCTCATGCCAACCATCCCTAGAAACACCCTCACAGACATACCCAGAAGTGTTGCCTTCCCAATTTCCCAGGTGTCTCTCAGTCTAGTCTAGCTGACAGCCAAGGGTACTGTGAAATGTCTCTAGATCTTAAACGCACTGAGTTGCTCAGAACTTCACAACTTGGGTTGTGGTCAAGGCCCTTGCCACTGAGCCTGATGAGACCCACTTGGATGGAAGCAGAAAACCAACTCCTGCAAGGTGCTCTCTGACTTCCACCCACATGCCATGGCATGAACACATCAAAATAAAGATAAATTTTAAATTTTTTTATATCTTTCAAACGTTCACTCATCTCTGTCATAAGAGGCTAGCCGAGGGCACTGCTCTAAGGACAGAGCCTCAAGTAGCAACTCACCTGTTCACATTGTTGCCCAGTGGCAAGAACCCTGTTCTCAGGTATCCCAAATCTTTCAGTCTTCTTGAGACAGAGTGGCCCATTCATGCAGGCCCTGAAACTTTTATTGCTTAACTTTCATCTCAATGTCTAAATTTAATGGACTCTTGAAGTCTAGAAATCAGGACCCTCTGTGGGTTAAGTTTAAGGCTCCCTGACAGAAGACGAATCTTTGGGCTCTGTGGCAATTTTAAAAAGAAGTTTAATTGAAGTCTGAAATGTTGCATAAATGGAAGATATAAGTTTTAATTGAAAAATAATTATAACCACTTAATCATTTTTAAATGAGGGCTGTAATTGCAGTCAGCACACAATAGCCACATACAGACAGTAAGATCCCCGCAATAAAGCAGGGATGGTACAGCTTGATTTGCTAATAGCGCCTCCACTTCTCCTCCCTTTTGTCTCAAAGATTAATTCAGGCAAGGGCTATTAGTGCTGTTAATTGGTTCTGCAATTTAGACCTTGTGTCTGTGAATGAATGACTGATGCAGTCGCTCAGCCAATAAATGGGAGCACTTCGTCAACGCTCCCCATTGTCCAGCAGGGCATCATCCTGGCTGCCCAGCCTCCCTCCCACCAGCCACTGGGAACAAAAGACCCAGGGCCCCTTCTAGGTCACAGCTTCAGAAGGGCCTGTGGTAGGTCAACATGATGCCTTGGAAATGAGTCTGACTTATTATTATATCTAATGGATATTCGACTAGCGTTCTTTCCTGCTCACTAGAGGAAGATTTTTTTAATCCTCCTCCCACTTTATTATGAGTCTCTGAAGGAAGAGGGGCTCCCGCTATTATGAAGCTTGGCAAAAGAAAGCACCAACTGTAACACTGACTGGAAGATAAATACACCCCAGAGCTCAGGGTGAAAAACCTTCCTTCAGTTGCTGCTCTGCCTTCTTGGCATGAGCATCCTACCCAGGAAGGCTTTGGAGACTTATCAAACCCAATGGGAAACCATATGGATTGTAATCCCCTCAAGGACTTAGGAGATAAGTGTGTGCTGAAACATCACCAAAGACGAGTTCTGATTGAAGACCACAGTCACCAGCGATCATTGGCTGGACTTCACCACTCAGGGAAGGGTGCTGTGACTCCACAAGAAGGCCCCTCCTCTACAACTACAGACTCCTTACACTGCCATAGGCATTCAGGTTGAAGCTGTCCTGAGCTTACATACTAAGAGTCAACTGCTTGCCTACCATTTTCGCCCCCATGAATAGCCTTAAGCTGGGAAAAGCCAGAGACGATATAGTGTGTCATGCTCCAAATCCAGGGAGGGAGATGAGGATGTAAAAGGCCTCTGAGCCCAGTTGACACTGGACATGGAAACGTGCATATCCCTTGAATGTTTGGCAGACTGTATATTGAGGTTACACATTTGGGTCTTTGCCTGTGAGGTGGGAGGTCTGTATTCAGTTTGGTTCCCATTCACGAAATGATTTTTCCCTTCAAAACAAGAGTTTCAAAACCTCTTCTATCCTGACAAGAAAGATTACAACCTAGAGAAGCTCCACCACTCCCATGAAAGCCACAGCAAAAAGAAGCAGTTTCCACAAGAACAAATTGCTGGGCATAGGTCTCCAGCCATGAACTCCAATTCAAGAGAAACTAACTCTGTTTAGTAAATAAAAATGAAGTTTACTGTGAGACTCTGTCCACTCCATGACAGAACCTGGAGAGTCCTCTGCTTCTCTTGAAGGGTGAAGAAAATAGACAAGCATCAAAGATGCATTGTCTGTGAAGAATTGAAAGGCAATAATCATATTCACGTAAGCTCTGGTTTTGTTATTATTATATGGTCTTTCCACTAATGACAGTGATAAATATTCCTCCTTAAAGCATCTTTTGTGGTTTTAACATCTAAATAATTTTTGTAATTGTGCTCAAGTATCGATAATACATACGTAAGTTTCAAATGGGCACATTTTTACTATTTATCTTTGAATAAACATTTTCTATTGAGAAGTTAATTAAGAGTATTCCCAGTTGGCCCAAGGCACACAGACATAGCTGGACACATTTGTTTCAGGGGTGCATACTGAAGGGTCAGAGATCACATGTGTTTGCTTTGGGCACAGTGAAATATGATCAGCTGCCTAGAGTACTGTCATCCCCCCCTGTCAGCAGGAAATGGGGGAAGAGTAGTAATGACATTGTTATTGTTAAATGAGGATGCTACTACAATCCTGCCATTTTACAAAGCCACATGAAGATTTGCTTGTCTTTAAAATTAAAAGAATGCATTTTAATTTTACATATCAGCCATGGGTTCCCCTGTCCTCCCCCTCCCGCCCCTGACCCTACCTTCCCCCCAGCCCCTCCCCTCCATCCCCATATCCTCCAGGGCCAAGACTCCCCTGGGGATTCATTTAAACCTGGTGGATTCAGTACAGGCCAGTCCAGTCCCCTCCTTCCAGGCTAAGCAAAGTGTCCCTGTGTAAGCCCAAGGTTCCAAACAGCCAGCTCATGCACTAAGGACAGGTCCGGGTCCCACAGCCTGGGTGCCTCCCAAACAGTTCAAGCTATTCAATTGTCTCACTTATCCAGAGGGCCTGATCCAGTTGGGGGCTCCACAGCTTTTGGTTCATAATTCATGTGCTTCCATTAGTTTGGCTATTTGTCCCTGTGCTTTTCCAATCTTGGTCTCAACAATTCACACTCTTACAGTCCCTCCTCTTTCTCGACAATTGGACTCCTGGAGCTCCACCTATATAATAATAAAAATAAATAAATAATTTTTTTAAAAAAAATACAAAAACAAAAACAAAAAGAAAGAAAGAAAGAAAATCTTTGGCATAGACCTGCTTCTAGAAAGAAGACGTAGCCCACCACAGGGCTGGGGTTTGTTTCTTTATTCTCCTGCTGGTTCTCCAACCCACACCAAAAAATTGTGTATTTGAATGGAATTATTTAGGTCTTTTTAGACAACTAATACTTTTATTCATAAAAGCAGGGGAAAGTAAAGTATAGTCTACAGGCTTTTTTTTTCCAAAACAAAAATCTTTAGGAGAAGTTTGGTTTTGCAAATTATTACTCAGAGTTTGAAATGATTTTTTTTATGTGACAACTATTTCACAATACTGGAAAATAAAATCATATATTTTTCAAAGGAAAAAAAAGTAATAAGCTAGGATTTACATTCATACATAACTGTATATATCTCACTAAATATAGTATTTTCCACTTCCATCAATTTTCCTACAAATTTTATTTTTCTTTGAGGCTTGAATAAGACTCTGTTGTTTAAGTCTTGGTAGACATTTAGGTTACATCATCCCTTTTATTATTAAAAAACAACAACAACAATAGTAAACATGGATGTACAAGTAAAAAAAAATTAAATTAAATTAAAAGAATGCAAGCTTCATTTGTAATCATTTGTATTTAAAAGTATTGTGGCTAGAGAGATGACTCAGAGGGAAGAGCACTGACTGCTCTGCTCTGCAGAGGACATGGATCCTATATTCAGCACCTATGTGGCAGCTCACAACCTGTGACTCACAGTTCACAATCTGTGACTCCAATTCCAGGGAATCCAGTGCCCTCTTCTGTCTTCCACAGGTACAAGACATACATGTGGAACACAGACGTGTAAGCAAAACACACATACATAAAATTAAATTAAATATATAAACAAATATAGATGTATTGTAACCAGTGATAATAGTACACACCTGTAATTCCAGCACTCAAAGAGTGGAGACAAGAAGATCACAAGTTCAATGACAGCATAAGCCACATAACAAGACCCTGTCTCAAAAACTAGCAATAGGAAGGTGCTAAATTGTCATATCCCAGTGAGGATCACTTAAGGCAGTTCTATAGTCTTATCACCTGCAACTTCTTACCTGCCATCAAAGCCATCTACTAAAGAACTACCAAGTGAGGTCCATTGCAGCACAGATCCCAACCATAACCATCTAGGCAAGCACTCTACCACTGAGCTAAATGCCCAGCCCCAAATTTTTTAAATAAATAAATAAAAATATTTAAATTAAAAAATAGAAAATAAAAAAAGATAGACACTACCTTAGAGTAATGGAATAGGGCAAGGTACGACAGGCAAATAGAACTAAAAAAAAAAAAAAGTGCAACTATTCCAATATTGGACAAAATGACTTCACACCAAAGGATATGCCTTTAAAACCTATATTCTATAATATTTTTAGAAGTCTAGAAGAGATAGATACATTTCTAGATGCAGATGACCTACCAAAATTAAATTAAAATAAAATAGATAACTTATACAGACTTATAACCAACAATGAGACTGAAGCAGTAATAAAAAGTCTCCCTTCCAATTAAAAAAAAAAAAGACCAGATGGATTCAATGCAGAATGCTACCCAACCTTCAAAGAAAAACTCTTACCAGTACTATTAAAATATCCCACAAAATAGAAAAGGAAGAAATGCTTCTAAACTCTTTTAACGAAGTTAGTATTATCCTGATATTAAAGCTAGATAAAGACACACATACAAAAAAGAAAATTACAGACTGATTTCCTGATAAACATAGATGCAAAGTTTTTCAACAATATACTTACAAACCAAATTCAAACTTATATCAAAAAGATTATTCACTATGATTAAACTGACTTCATTCCAGGGATAGAAGAGTGGTTTGCCAAATTAAATCAGTAAACAAAATTATCACATGATCATCACTAAATGAAGAAAAGATCTTTGATAAAACTCAACATCTTTTCATGATTCAAGGCATGGAGATGCTAGTGATGGAGACAGTATATCTCAATATCATAAAGTTTTTATATAAAACTTTACAGCCCACATCACAGTAAATGGAGAAAAACCTCAAAGCATTCTCACTGAGACCAGGACCACAGTGGGTATATCTATTCTCTCCACTTAGTCAATAAGTCTTAATACAGCAATAAGACAAAAGAAAGAATTAGAAAGGATACAAATAAGAAGAGAAGAGATTAAAGGGTTCTTTTTTCATATTATATTCTTCTATACATAAAAAAACCTTAAGGACTCCACCAAAAACAGTTCTTAAAGCTGATAAACATTTTCAGCAAACTGGCAAGATACAAACTTAACACACTGTCTTAGTTAGGGTTTCTATTGCTGTGACGAAACACCATGACCATAAAGCAAGTTGAGGAGGAAAGGCTTTATTTGGCTTATACTTCCACATAATGGTTCATCACTGAAGGAAGTCAGCAAAGGAACTCAAGCAGGACGGGAGCCTGGAGGCAGGAGCTGATGCAGAGGACATGGAGGGGAGTTGCTTAATGACTTGTTTCCCCTGGCTTGCTCAGCCTGCTTTCTCATAGAACCCAGGATCACCAGTCCAGGGATGGAACCCCCCACCATGGGCTGGGCCCTCCCCCATTGATCCCTAATTGAGAAAATATCTTACAGCTGGATCTCATGGAGGCGTTTCCTCAACTGAGGCTCCTTCCTCTCTGATGACTAGCTTGTGTCAAGTTGACACACAAAACCAGCCAGTACACACACAAAAATCAGTGGCCTTCCTAAACACCAATGACAAACACACTGAAAAACAAATCAGAAGAACAATTCCAAAAAAATCTAGGAATAAACATAACCAAGGAAATGAAAGACCTCTGTAGTGAAAACTTAAAGCCACTGAGGAAAGAAATCCAGACTGACATCAGAAGATGTGAAAGACCACCCTTTCTCGTGGATTGGAAGAATCAATATTGTAAAAAAGCCACCCTTACCAAAGCCAATCTACAGTGCAATCCCAATCATGATTCCAAGGACATTCTTAAGAGACAGAAAAAATCTGAAAATTCACATGAAAACACAAAAGACCAAGGAGAGGCAAATCAGTCTTGGACAAAATGAACACTGTAAGAGGTGTTACCATTCCCGATTTCAAGTGTACTACAGAATCATAGTACTAAAAACAGCATGGCAGTGGAGCAAAAACAGACACACAGATCAGTGGGAAAGAATAGCGTGGCCAGATAAAAGTCCATGTAATTGTAAATACCTGATTTGACAAAAATCCAAAGGTTGTCACTAGAGAAAAGACTCCATCTTCAATAAATGGTCCTGGGAAACCTGGACATCAGCATGTAGAAGAGTGAACCTAGATCCCTGTATCTCACCTTTGCACCAAAAAGTGAATAAAATAAATAAAAAGAAAGAAAGAAAGCATTTTCAAATGTATCTCTCATATATAAGACCTGATACCCAGAAATTGCCAGAGGAAAAAGCAGTAATTGGATTTTTTTTTTAACTTTTTTTTTCTGATGAGGACATAGGAAATAAGATTAACAATCAACAAAAGGATCACAGTAGAACTAACATGTTTCTGTACAGCAAAGGAAACTAGTAATTGAGTGAAAAGGTGGCCCACAGAATGAGAGAAAATATTTGCCCGTTATACATCTGATAGAGTGTTCATAACTAGAATATACAAGGAAGTCAGAAAGCTAAACTCCAAAAAATAAACAATCTAATTATAAAATGGCTTATGTAACTAAACAGAGTTTTAGAAGGGAAAAAAATACAAATGTCCAAGAAAATACTTTTTTAAAAGAGTTTTAAAGTGCTCAACATCCTTAACCATCAGGGGAATGTAGATTCCAACTACTTTAAGATCCCTTGTATTTGTTCACCATCTCTGGTTCTTACACTCCTCTGCCTCCTTTTTGGTGATGATCTTGGGAGGTGGGGTGCAGTATAGATGATCTGTTTAGGGCTGAGCATTCCACGGGCTCCTATTCTCTTGGTCAGTTGTGGGTCTCTGTGTTAAGCATCATCTACTACAAATAGAAGTGTCTATGATGAGGGTTGAGAGATTCACTCAACTATGGGTATAACAGTAAGTCATTAGGAGTCTATTTAAAACTGTGTTAGCAGTGTGACCACATGCACAAGAGCTGTGCAAGCTCAAGCCAGATCAAATCACAACATGGAGGGACAAGGGGGGGTGTAAAGTCCCACCCCTAAACAAAGAGCTATTGGCAATTGATAGCTGCTGGGAAGGAGACAGTCAGTTTTCTTTAAAAGTGTCTGTCTCCTTCCCAGCGGCTGCCACCTGTAGGGCAACCAAATTCTAATGAAAGGCCACACGTTCATGAGCGCATGGGCAGCACAAATTGTTCTTTGTAGGTGAAAGGTAAAAAGGAACAAAGTTAGGGAGGGAGGGAGGGAGGGAGGGAGAGAAATGGATGTGGGAGGAGTTGGGGGGAGAAGATCAATACAGTCAAAACTCATTAGATGATACTACAAAAGAACTAATAAAAAAGAATACAATATTTTAAAAATCTGAAAAGTAATCTAAAATGGTCATTGTAAGTATTTATTTTATCTGTAATTTGGGGTAACTACTTCTGCCCACCCATTTGACATTAAATTTACTTATAGAAGATATTAAATACAATCTTGTAATGGATTTATTATTCTGATTAAAACTTTACTTAGAGCCGGGCCTGGTGGCGCATGCCTTTAATCCCAGTACTTGGAAGACAGAGGCAGGTGACTCTCTGAGTTCTAGGCCAAGTCTACAGAGTGAGTTCCAAGACAGAAAAAAAAGAAAGAAAAAAAAAACAACTTTACTTAGTAACATAAATAAGAAAGTCAAAAGAGAAGAAATAAAAATGTTTACCAAGGCAGGAAGCCATGTTCAGCAGTAGACAAATCAAAAACTTCCAAGTTGGGGAGGAGGGACCTGCTTGTTCCTGAAATGATTTTTAAAAAATATGGAAAACCTTTAGTTTGTAAGTAAATAAAAACTGATCCTTTTTAATCTGAATTTATTTTATGTTCATATCAAATATCCCATCTCAGAGAGTTTATCCTAAGAAAATAATGAAACAATTGAGAAATAATTGGTGTTCTAAGATACCTGCCCCATTATCATTCACAATAGAAAATATTGGAGACATACATTAATACAGTGCTAATTAAATTAAGTTATAATGCAGTCAAACATTGAGGTAATATTAAGCTTTTTGAAAGTTTGAGGTAAATAAGTAATAAAATTTTAAATTATGTCATTAAGGAAAAAAATGAAAAGGCATAGAATATGTGACCAGCACATTGAATAGATGCTTCTGTTGACATAATAAAAAGGTAGTCAGGGACTGGAAAGATGGCTCACTCCATACAAGGCAGGACCCTGAACATCCATGTATAAAAAGCTGAGCCTGGCAGTGTATGCCTGCAATCCCAGCACTGGGTGGTCAGAAACAGGAGAATTCCTGAGGTTTGCTGGAATAGCCAAATCTATGAGCTCCAGGTTCAGTAGGAGACAGTATCTCCAAAAGTCAGATGGAGAGTTGATTAAAGAAGTGTTGACCTCTGGCTTCCACATACACACTCACAGGAGCATGTACATGCATGCACAAATGCAATTTTAATTCTTGCCTTTTGTTGGCATTTTGTAATTTGGACAGGGGGGTGTTCATTTTTTCACCAACTAAAAGTGAACACAGCACCTTCATGATTCCCTCACTCTCTTGGGCTTACTAGACATCCCTGCGGCCACTTTAGGCTACGATTACCACCTCAGGCAAGATGGCTCAGCTGGTAAAGGCACTTGTCACTATCCTTGGGACCCACGTGGTGAAAGGAAAGGCTGGACCCCAGCAAGTTATCCTGTGACCGCCACAAGCGCATCACAGCACATACCCGAAAATAAATAAATAAATAAATAAATAAATAAATAAATAAATAAATAAATAAATAAATAAATAAAAATGAATAAATAAATAATGAATAAATGATTATTTTAAACAAGAGTGTTTTGTGGAGTAAACAAAATTCCAGATCTGACTGGGTCAATCTCTAGGCCAATTTGACATTTGTCTTTTGTCTCTGTTTCTGATGTTTTGCTGTATAGCAAACCAATTTCATCCAGAAGCCTGCAATTGAAAAATGACCGGTTAATTGTCCCCTTCACTCTTCCTTGCAGGAGCGCCCCGCACCCCCACTTTGCTCCCAGGCTTCCTTCCCTCGATGAAGACCACCAGCTCCTTGAGGGCAGGACGGAGTTCATGTTTACCAGTCTTCTGACAATGGCCTTTTGCTTAGTCAAAGAAGCCAGGATTTGATTAGGATGCCATGGATAAAATTTGATCTGAAGTCCAAAGGCTCCTGGTTATGTGGCCAGCTCCGGTGGTGGAGGCAGACGGAACAAGACACCCCAACTACCTGAAAGAAATGACAATGAGTGGTTGGGAAGTGCAAAGAAAGACCTGTGTTAGCAGCAAGAGAATTAGTCATAAAGCCATCTCCCTCTCGGGCAGAGAGGCGCTGCCCGCCCTTGGTGGGCTAGTTGCTTTATGCGCGTTCCTTCCTCCTGAGCCCTGTGTGTGTGAGCTCCTTTAACAAAGAGCATAAATGAGGCTAGGAGAGGTTAACTAAACAGCAAAGCAAGACACTGAACCCAGAACCCGGGATCCAAATCACCGGTTCCTTCTTCCGTCTTCCGCAGCACTCATGAGCGTCTGTGGAACTTTCAAACTCTAATCCATAATCCTTAGGCGCATCCCCATCTTAAACTGAATCCAGGCCTCGAGGTTTGGGAACTCACACACCAGGCAGTCGGTTACCCTCACCGCCTTTGTAGGGAGGAAGAACTGAACTGAGATTTAGTAGCATGGCTCCTGGACCTCGCCCTGGGTACCCTGTCACCTGCTGCCCTTCCTGGGCACAGCTGCGAAGCGGGCTTTGTCTCTACACCGGTGAGCAAGCTCAAAACAGTCTCGAAGTAAGCAAAGAAGGCCCTGCAGAGTCCTGGTTCCTCTTCCTACCCTCCCATTGAGCTGAAGGGACCAGCCATAGGAAAGAGGACAATCAAGATACGACCAACAGAAAGAACCAACAAACAACTGGACAGATTCCTCCAGAGTGGCTCAGACAGGAAAACCCTGGCTGGGAAAGCTAGTGGGAAAGATGCTGAAGAATCCGCGCAGGCAGTGAGTTTCCTGAGCCTCAGGCTAGCCAGGGACTTGAGGTCTGCAGGAGGCTTTACTCTGAACTGCTGGCTCCCTCTCGTGGTGGCTGCCACCGCCGAAATGCTCGCCTCCTGCCGCCTTGGAAGGTTGGAGACAGTGAATTGGAATCCCCACAGTGCCTAAGAGCTTTTAAAACAAGCTCTGAGACAAGTGCTACCGCATTCCAAATAACCTGGAGACAACTGGATCTGTGTTGTCCAATACTGCCACCAGCATTCAGGAACAGCTATCGAAGACTACTCAATTCTAAAGAAAAATGAAGTGAAAAAAAAAAAGAAAAAGAAAAAGAAAGAAAGAAAAGAAAAGAAATCGCAGAAAAAATGGATGGGTTTAGAATAAGTGAAACGCGACATCACACAATCTCAGAAAGAAGTCATGGGTTCTCTGGCATATGCAAAATCGAGCCAAGTGAGCATGTGTTTGCTATGTGTGTAATATATGTGTGTGTAATATATATGTGTAAACAAATGCACATGCCGATACAGTATAACATGAAGGAAAGAGACCAAGAAAAGCTAAATGTAACAGAATTAGGAAGGGACTGAACTCACATAATGGACATGAGCTTATCTCTGTAAAGCTAAATGTTTTTCTACTTCTAATTCTGCCATGGGTTTTGTCTGTTTTGGTGGTGATTAAGTGCAGAAGTTTAATGTGAAGATTCACAGCTTCCATTCTCATTGTCAGTCCTAATGTGTGTAAGTTCGTTAAATTGTACGGTCTGTGAGTCTGGTTCATTTTGGTCTGTAATGTTTTTGTTTATTTTCAAAGGTTTTTTTTTTTTTTTGACAATAAAGTAGGAAAAAATGAACACTAATTGTGGCAGAAGTGCAGAATACCCACTAGATTCCAGAACCTCAGGAATAGGAATAGGAAAGAATTTCTGTATGGACACATGCTGAAAGGTTTTTTAATGATAGGTTCAATAAATGACATTACTTAATTTGCTTCTTCCTTTTTACTTTTTAAAATATAGCTATTAGAAAGCTTAGAGTTACAAATGTAGTTCATATCTGCTGCTTGAATCATATGTAAGATTGCCATGCTTAACAAATAAGAACACTGAGTGCCCTTTTAAATATGAATTTCCAGTAGACACAATTTTTTTAATATATCTAATAAATGTTTAAGTATAAATATGTTCCATTCTGAAGTTTGGATTATACTTGCAATAAAATTCATTTTCTGGAATTCAAACTTAATTAGTCATCACGATTTTTATCTGGCCACCTTCCTCTCACGTCTTCTCTGTGTCTCAGACAGCACCAATTGGACCCCTTTTACTCAGAACAGAGGTTTCACCTGGGAGCTCGTCTGAAATTCAGGCTCTCTGGCCTTGCCAGAGCTGCTGAAGCAGTTTCTGCAGGTTAACAAACCTCCATGTTTAGAGGCATTGAGCTTAACATCCCCAACTAAGCAGAGGCACAAAGGAGAAGAAAGATGAGACCCTCCCAGCACTCCTGGGCAAGGCGGACATCCCTAAATCCCAGGCCCTGAACCCACTCATGTCTCTAATCAACCTCAAACATAAAGATTGCTTAAGAAACTGAATTATGTAGGAACATATGAGTGAGTGGATAGATTAGTCAATTCCAGAACAAATTGAGGATGGTTGAAACGAAATATTAGCTTTTTAAATTTAATTTTCGTTGTTATTGTGGTGTATGTATGTGCAAATACACACATGCCAGGGCACATGTGGAGGTCAGAGGATATCTTTTTTTTTCGGGGGTGGGGGGGGGGAGATCTCTCCTTCTGGGATAGACTTCTGTCTTCAGCAAGTACTTTGACCCATTGCACCAGCTCACCAGCTGAGAACACACTTTTGAGGGAAGCAAATTCTGAACTACATAAGCACAGCGGAAGAGGCAGAGTGCTCAGAGACAAAGCACCATAAACGGATCACTTAAAGTGAGCAGAAGGTATGAACTCCATCTTGTCATCACAGAGACTTGAGCCCCTCAGTGACCCTCTCTCCCGTGTCTCTGCTTCTCTTCTGGTTTCCCATCTGCAATTGCGCACGCCAACCATGCCTCCCTGCTCTCTCTCTCTCACACACACAACTTTCCTCCAACCCCATGCTTTTTGTTGCCATGATGCTACTTCTCATCTGCCCTGTCTTGAACAAATTTTTGATAAAAGTCTCTACTGAAACTTCCCCCCTTCTCATGCCCTACATGTTCCTTCTCTCTATGTTCCAGCATCCTTCCTTAACATTTGTACTAAAAACATCCCTGGGAAAGGCACTCGTGAACATCTTTGTCAATCAACCCATAAGATACCCCTCAGTCCTCCACTTGTTTGACTTTTGCAGCAGAAGACAGTGCCTCACCCTTCTTCTCCAAGCACCCTTGTCTTTTGACTTCTGTGAGCCTACATCCACTACCTCTTTCTACCTCTTTGCTCAACCCTTCCTAGTCTTTTTGTTGATGCCTCTTGATCTGCTGCCTTCTAAGGGTTGAGAGCATTCCAGAGACCGGATCTGGACTCTTGGTAGAACCAATCTTGCAGTCTCTTCCTGTGTCATTTCAAAATGATCATCTTGCCTCTCTCATCGGGTGTCATCCATGTGCCGAGAACTTAGAAGCCTGTGCCTTCAGAGCCCTGCAACTAACTAGGGAACTCCTACACACACACACACACACACACACACACACACACACACACACACACAATCAGATACCAATGCTAGGGATCTGTCCTGATGTTCTCTCTCTTTGCCTTCTCTTCTACTTGGCATTAACTGTCAACTGACATGGCCGAATCACCCGAAAAAGAGAGTCTAACTGAGCAATTGTTTTTACCAGGTTGGCCTGTGGGCATATCTATAAAAGACAGTCTTGATTGCTAAGTGATATAGAAGAGTCGATCCCAGTGTAGCGTAGGAGCACCATTCCCTGGGCAGGTGGTTCCTCACTGTCTAAGAAAGCTAGCCAAACATGAACCTGAAAGAGTGAGTCAGCAAGCAGCCTTCCCATGGTTCTGCTGGACTTTCTTGGCTGTGTCCCTCAATCAGAGATAATGTCCTGTGCAACAGTAAGCAGGACTGGCTCACCAACTTGATGGTGCCACAGAACAAATTGTTGAAGCGTGTGCTGGCAATGAGTTCTTAATGACGGCAATACATTTCCTGAATATAAAGTTAAATTTTAAAAAGCATGATTAAAAACTGTTACATGTAGCCTGATTCTAGCTATATAAAAGTATGTACAATACTAGGAAAAGAAGATAGGAGGTAAATAAAGACAGATTGTTACAAGTAGTAAATCCTAAAGGGAGAATTGCACTTTATCTTCTGTGCTTTTGTGCTTTGGGAATTTGAAGGAAGAAAGGGATTTTATTTACTTTTCATTTTATTTTTACAATAGTTTTAGGTTCACGTTGAAATTGAGTGGAATGAAGGAGACTTCCAACACATACCTTATCCCCATACCCATCCAATGCAGAGCCTTCTCCATTGTCCAGGTCCCCCACCAACTGGTGCTTTCTCACAGCTCACAAGCCTGTGTTAGCATGTTACCGCCCAGAGGCCACAGGATTCGAGCTTTGAGTTGTGCTTTCTGGAGTTTAGACAAATATTTAGCAGCAGGTATCTACAGCATATCATATGAATCAGTTTCATACCCTGAAAGTACACTGGGCTCCTCCCGGCCATCCTTGTTTGGATGTTGGAAAACATTTTCATTTTTTCTCTATTTTTCTGTGTTTCATATGACATTTCTGATAAGGAAAAATAAATATGTCATTTAAAGGAAGTCTTTGTGAGGGAAAATCAGATTGCATTCTTAGTTTCTCCCATGACTCAGAAACACTGTGTGTAAATTTGTAGCTTCCCTGGATAAAAGCACCCCAAAGTGAGCATGTAGTTCACCTATTGACTACTGGGAGATGGCAGGAAGCCAAGCAGGCCGACAGCTAGTCAAACAGAAACCAGCCTTCCCGCCTTGTTTGTTCTCGCCTGACTCTGCTCCTGATTCCTAAGAGCAGGAAACAGTCCTCTGCTTCCTGATACTAAACGTTGCTCCGATAAGGTGGGTGCTGGGTGCTGGCAGGTAAACCGAGACATGGATGGACATCACCCCAACTACTTCTCATGCAGGCAGGCATTCTCCTCTCATCTTGCTGTCATTACCAGGATAATGTGTTGTGTACGTTAGCTAACGATAGTTTAATTTTGTACTTAAAAGTTCGCTTTGTTTCAATTGATAGAAAGTCAGAGGCAAACTCTCTTTCTCAGTTCATGTCCACAAACATCTCAGTTTGAGAAATGGGATCACTACATAAGACCTTCCCCAGGAGAGTTTAACATACGGGAATCTTCCCAAGAGGACCAGCTGTACTTGTTCTTAGCTTATCTTCATGCTTCAAAGTTAAATGCTATTCCAAATTCTTAAGCCTTCTCACAGCATCATATTCGGTCAATTGTCTTGACTTTCTTGGCAGTGTCCTTTGACACTCACAAAAAAAATTGATTTTGTTAAAATCTAAAATCTTTGTTTTCATTTGTTGGTTATACTTTGGGTATCATACTCAAGTAACTATCCCCTGCTCTGAGATGAAGATACATGTCAATGTTTTCTTCTAAGATGTTTGTAGTTTTAGCTCTTGTGTTTAGTTTTTTGATCCATTTTGAATTGGCTTTCATGTGTGGTGTGAGGTAGGGATATGACTCTATTCTTTTAAATGCAGATGTTCAACTGTCCCACTGTTGAAGGAATTATTCTCCTTCTCCACTGAATTGCCTTAAAACTTTCACAAAGCAGTTGGCCAGAATATGACAATTTATTTTTGGATTCTGAGCTCCATTCATTGAATCATGAACCTATTCTTGGATCTGTGCCACACTGTCTTGATCACTGTAGATCTGGAATATGTTTTAAAATTGGAAAGATGTCTGGGTTACCTCACTCAGGATGATTTTTTTCTAGATCCATCCATTTGCCTGCAAACCTCATGATGTCATTGTTTTTCTCTGCTGAGTAGTACTCCATTGTGTATATGTACCATATTTTCTTTATCCATTCTTCAGTTGAAGGGCATCTAGGTTGTTTCCAGGTTCTGGTATTACAAACAATGCTGATATGAACATAGCTGAGCAAATGCCCTTGTGGTATGATTGAGCATTCCTTGGGTATATGCCCAAGAGTGCTACAGCTGGGTCTTGGGGAGATGGATTCCCAATTTTCTAAGGAAGTGCCATATTGATTGAGGTAACCCAGACTCAGAAGGATGAACATGGTATGTACTCACTCATAGTAGGATACTAAATGTAAAACAAAGATGACTAGACTGCTACACAACTCCAGGGAGGCTACCTAGAATATGGGACCCTAGGAAAGACACAGGGATCGCCCAATGACAGAGAAATGGATGAGATCTACATAAACAATCTGGACGACAGTGGGAGTAATGAAGGCAAGGTTCAAGGGAAAGAAAGCTTATGGGAGCAGGAGATCCCAGCTGGATCAAGAACAGAAAGGGAGAACAAGGAATAACAGACCATGATAAATGATGACCACATGAGAACAGGAATAGGCAGAGTGCTGGAGAGGTCCCCAGAAATCCACAATGATACCTCCACTGTAGACCACTGGCAGTGGTAGAGAGAAAGCCTGATCTGACCTAGTCTAGTGATCAGATGGCCAAACACCCTAACAGTCATGCTGGATCTCTCATCCAATAACTGATGGAAGTGGATGCAGAGATCCGGCCAGGCCCGAGGTGGAGCTCCAGGAGTCCGATTGTCGAGAAAGAGGAGGGACTGTAAGAGTGTGAATTATTGAGATCAAGAATGGAAAAGCACAGGGACAAATAGCCAAACAAATGGAAGCACATGAATTATGAACCAAAGGCTGTGGAGCCCCCAGCTGGAGCAGGCCCCCTGGATAAGTGAGACAATTGAATAGCTTGAACTGTTTGGGAAGCATCCAGGCAGTGGGACCCGGACCTGTCCTTAGTGCATGAGCTGGCTGTTTGGAACCTTGGGCTTACTACACAGGGACACTTTGCTCAGCCTGGAAGGAGGGTACTGGACCTGCCTGTACTGAATCCACCAGGTTTAAATGAATCCCCAGGGGAGTCTTGGCCCTGGAGGAAATGGGAATGGAGGGGAGGGGTTGGGGGGAAGGTGGGGTCAGGGGCGGGAGAGGGGAGGACAGGGGAACCCATGGCTGATGTGTAAAATTAAAACACAAATATTATAAATAAAAAAAGGAAAAAAAATTGGAAAGATGAAGTCCTCCAATTTTGTTCTTCTTTGTCATTGACTATCTTAGATTCCTTGGGGTTTAGAATAAGCTTGTCAGTTTCTACAAAGAAGTCACTCAAGAAGCAGAGGAATGTGGAGCTGTAGGCAAATTTGAGGCCACTCTGTTTACATGGAGAATTCCAAGCAAGTCGGGTGTGCATAGTGAGAGAGAGGGGGAGGGAAGGAGGGAGAGAGGGGGAGGAAGATGAAGGGAGGGAGGGAGGTAAGGAGGGAGAAAGAAAAAAAAGAAAAGGAGAAGAAAGGCTGAGGCTGACCTTTTAATGGGATTGTATTGAACCCATTGGGGAGATATTGTCTTCTTAACAACACTAAATCTCCCAATCAATGGATGATTTCTCCCACTTGTTTCTAGCTTTTAAATTTTATTTCAATGATACTTTGTACTTTAAAGAGTCTAAAGAGTAAAGATGGACCTGGAGAGATGACTCACCACTATGCAAAATGAAAATAATAAAGATAAATTTTCCGAAAGTAAAAGTTTTATACTTACCTTATTAAATTGATTACAATTTTTTTCTTTTTTGTTCTGTGTGTATACGTATGTGTGTATGAATGTACAAACATTTGTGTGTGAGCATGTGAGGATGTGGAAGTCAGAGGATAACCTCAGATGTGAGTCCTCAGTTTATACCTTGTTGGAGAACAAGGTCTCTCCTTTTATCCATCACTGTAAACCAGGCTAGCTGCCCATGAAGTGTCAGGGATGTTTTAATCTCACTAAAGCAGCACTGGGATTACAGGTGTGCACTACCATGACAAACTTTTCCATGGGTTCTGGGATATGGGCTCAGACCCTCACACCTACACAGCAAGTGCTTTACATCACCTCCCCAGCCCGATATTTTGCTCCTTTTGATACTGATTTGACACTGCGATTGTTTTCTAAATGTTATTTGCAGGTTTTTCATGGCAAAGTGTTATGACCTTGAACCCTGCAACTTGACTTACCCCATTATTTGGCTTTTTTAATGGTTTCTTTAAGTTTTTCTTATATGTAAGGCTATAAGAGTAAGGATCCTGCCGGGCAGTGGTGGCACACGCCTTTAATCCCAGCACTCAGGAGGCATAGGCAGACAGAGCTCTGTGAGTTCGAAGCCAGCCTGAGCTACCAAGTGAGTTCCAGGAAAGGTGCAAAACTACACAGGGAAACCCTGTCTCGAAAAACCAAAAAAAAAAAAAAAAAAAGAGTAAGGATCCTATATAGAAGATATTTCCTTAGCAAACGGAGATGTTTTTGCTTCTCCTTCCAATCTGGACACCTTTCATTTCTTTTTTTCTTGCCTAATTTTGATGGCTAGAACCTCCAGGAAAATGATGAAAACAGTCATATTTGCCTCAGTCCTACTTACCTTATGGGGCAAACATTCTGTCTTTTATTTTTACTTCAAACATTCTGTCTTTTATTTTTACTTCAAACATTCTGTCTTTTATTTTTACTTCTGATTTCAGTGGTGATTTTTTTATTCCTCCACCACCCCACTTTTTTTTAAACTTAGCTTAAAAACATTTTTTTACTTAAAACATTTCTTCAGAATTTGCTTTGTTAAAAGTCTGCTCTTGGTGAACTCATTCTATTTTATTTGTTTGAAAATATTTTTAAATTTATTTCTATTACTGCAAGATTTTGTTTCCCAAGTGTAGAATTCTACATTGCAGCTACCTTTCTTCAGCTCTGAGAGGGTGTTGTTCCATGGAGACTTCTGTCTTCCACTGTTGTTCAGTCTAATTACTGCAAAATGGCACTCCCATAAAGTGAATCTATTTTTTATTATTAAAATGTTCCTTTGTTTTTGGTTTTCTGAAACATAATGATGTAGCTAGGAGTATACTTCTGATTCATCTTGTTATGGTTCTGGGGCTTATTAAGGATGCGAAATATTGGTACCTTTCTGTAATTCTAGAGAGTTCTTGGTGATTGTCTACTCATATCAGCATCTGCTTCATTCTGTTTTCTCCTATCTGAATTGCAACTAGACATATGCTTATTATACCTTATCATGTTGTCTTCCAGGATCCTCCCTGCCCCCTTTCTACCTTCTTCCTCCCTCCCTCCAAAACCTCCCTCTCTTCTTGTTTTTTTCTAAAGATTCACTTTTATGTATATGTATATTTGTCTGCATGTATGTATGTGTATCTGGTGTCTGCAGAGGCCAAAAGATGGCATCAGATCCCCTAGAACTGGAGTTACAGACAGTTGTGAACTGTTGTGTAGGTTTTGGGAACCAAACCCAAGTCCCTTTCAAGCAGTTAAGCGTTCTTAACTGCTAAGCCATCTCTCTAGCCAGTCTTTCTTTCTTTTTTTCCTCTCTTCTTAATACTTACATTGTGTTCTCTGAATAATTCCTTTAATGTGCCTATCAATCCATTAATTTGCTTTTTCGCTGTCTTAGGCGATGTTGTGTTAAGTTTTGTTTGTTGGTTTTTCCTCTTCAAATTCTATTTATACATATCTGGTTATCTCTGACTACACATAAAAATTATTTGAATGAATAATTTGAGGGTCACACATAAAGGGGAACTACAGAAGTTTAGAACTGTAACTCTGAGGAATTCTGAGCCATAGTTCTTGGCTGCTGTATTCTTTCCCAGCAGACTGACTCTGAGCTTATTGTAGAAGAGTCCCTTGTCTCCTAAGCCTTACCTCACATGAAACCTTGACATTTTATGCCCTGTACCTGCCCCCACAGGATGTCAAATGAAAAGCCTTAATTTGGGAGACTCAACAACGTCCTCAGCTAAAAGTAGTAGCTCCAGTGTCCATTTCTACCTTGGAGCTCTGCTTTTCCCTCACTTTGAGACTAGCAACTTTATGTTAACTTGTATAGTTTATCACAGTCCAGACTTTCCCCTGAATTCAGCTTTTGAAATCGTGCTCGGAAATTGACCAGATGTTCTGCCGTTCCTAGACACAGAAGCCTCCCCCACGGCATTCCAACTGCCGTCCTGAGAAGGACCAGCTCCCCCTGCCCCTCTGTAGTGTGGCTTGTTGCAGAGTCAAGAGCTCAGCTTCTCTGCCTGAAGTCCTTCCTTCCGTCACTCCTTCCTTCCGTCACTCCTTCCTTCCAAAGCTGGACTAGACTAACCAGGCTGCTGAAGTACTAACAGTCTGAGGGTTTCAAGCCATTACTGGATAAATTGGAAATATCATGTTGTCTTAGTTAGGGTTTTTATTGCTATGAAGAGACACAATGACCACAGCAACTCTTATAAAGGAAATGTTTAATTGGGGTGGCTCAGTGACAGTTCAGAGGTTTAGTCCATTACCATCATGACAGGGAGCATGGAGTCATGCAGGCAGATATGGTGTAGTAGTAGTTGAGAGTTCTACATCTTGCAGGCAACGGGAAGTCAACTGAGACACTGGGCAGTATTCTGAGCATGTGAAACCTCAAAGCCCACCCCTATAGTGACACACTTCCTACAACAAGACCTTACCCATTCCAACAAAGCCAAACTTCTTTATAGTGCCATCCTCTATGAGATGATGGGGGTCAATTATGTTCAAACTATCACAGATGTCCATTAATTCAGGCTTCTTCATAGACTACCTTGCTTTGATGAAAAGCTAGATAGCCCCATTTCCCCAAAGTAGACTGTGTTTTCTGTGGAAAGTTACTAACCAAGTGTTGGTTACAAATTGTTATTGGTCATAGTCAATTTCTTTCTAAAAGAAGAAAGGAGGATATGATATAGAAATATAAGATATAGATATGATAGGATGAAAGGGTAGATTATTGACTCTACTTTTAAAGAACAACAACTTGTTTAAAATGTTTACATTAGTATAGATTTTAGTTTACTGATACAAATTTAAAGTTAATTTTGTTATACTGTATGTATATTTTTACTTTAGTTTAAGGTATTGTGTTTGTGCAGCTCATTTGAAATTGAAATGGATAATTAAGAATACAGATTAATAATTAGTCATCTATGATAATCAAACTTATAGTCATGTTAGTTTAGTTTTCTAGGTATACATAGATATATTTCAGATAGGTAGGTAATCTTCAAACACTTCAAAGACCTACAGAATATGGCATTTAAAATGTTTTAAAAACTTAGACTTTCTGGACAGTGAGACACATCTGCTCCTGGCAGCACTGATTTACTTCAAAGAGAAAGATTGGTGTCAGAGACACTCCATATGGAGTTTATCTTCTTCTTGGGCAAGAAACTGTTCTTGCCTGGACTGCTTGACACAATGTTGTGTCAACTGGACATGCAGGACCCATGGGAAGGTCACCACAAAATTTTGCAAGTTAAGATGGTCTTTCAAGTTCCTGCTCCACAGAGGAAACTACCATTCTACAGGACACAGAAAAAAGTGACTGAGAGACTAGACCTATGGGCTGAAGATGGATGCCCCAACACTGCAGAAGAACTTTGGATGACTGTCCAGGCAGGCAGCTGTCTCTGTCATTCTAGATTTTTGGAAGTTGCTTACAATGCATTTCCTGTTTACTTAGGTAATATTATATTCTTCTGAGGTCTTTGATGTAGTTGAAGACTAGATAATTATAATTATAATTTTGTTGTTTATGATAAGAGATAAGTTAGATATGAAACCTTAGACTCACAAATATAGGATAGCTAGGATATCATCTTTAATTTTGCCAAATACACATAGACTAGATATTATAACTATAATTTTTGCTTGATAATTGTTTTATTATATGTAATTTTACTATGTTAAAGTTAAAAGTTTCCTTTTTGAAAAAAAAGAAAAGGGAAAGTGCTGTGGATATCGCTCTGTCTGCTGTGAATGTATTGCTCTGATTGGTTAATAAATAAAATGCTTATTGGCCAGTAGCCAGGCAGGAAGTATAGGTTGGATAAGAAGAGAAGGAGAATTGTGGGAAGGCTGGAAGGTTGAGTCAGCAGATGCCAGCCCACTGTCCAGGGAGCAGCATGTAATGACACACAGGTAAAGTCATGGAACACATGGCAACATATAGATTAACAGAAATGGGCTGAGTTTAAATGTAAGAGCTAGTCTGTGGTAGGCCAGAGCTAATGGCTGAGCAGTTTTAATTAATATAAGCTTCTGAGTGATTATTTTATAAGTGGCTGCAGGGTCTGTGGGGCTGGGCAGGACCAGAGAAAACTTCAGCTACAAATGGCACCCAATGTGGAGCTCAAACCCATGACCCTGAAATTAAAAGTTTCCCTGGTGGTCCTAGTGCTTAGAATTTGGTGCTCTCCCCATGACACCCAGGGAACCAAGCTAACCACTGACTATGAGAAGCAGTGGGTCTATGCTTTCATCCAGCAGCATATACTTGGAGACACCTCTGTGTAACATGGCATAGGTCAAGCCTGCATGCCCTGAACCTGCCACAGAGTAGCTCAAGCCCACATGTTGTGGCATCTCACTGCCCGCATGAGACATGAAGCAGGAACCTATTTTTGGCTCCATTTAGAATTGCTTATTAAGTATTCTCAGGTTTCAGGTGGAAACTCAAGCCATTGGGTGCCATTTGTAGCTGAAGTTTTCTCCGGTCCTGCCTAGCCCCACAGACCCTGCAGCTGCTTATAAAATAATCATTCAGAAACTTACATTAATTAACACTGTCCAGCTAGCTCAGTCAGTAGAGCATGAGACTCTTAATTTCAGGGGCATGGGTTCAAGCCCCATGTTGGGTAAAATAGTAGACAAATTGCTAAAACAGTCTTATTAAATAAGAAACACAGAGCCAAATATAGGGGTGCAAGCCACCTGTGATAGCCACCAAACTAACCTTAGCTTACCACACCACTGTCACTTCCCAAGAGAACTGAACCAGCTTCTTCCTGTCTAACCTGTGCCTTTATTGCCTTGCTGTTCTGCCTTCTCATTGGCTCTAAGCTCAGCCACATCACTTCCTCATCACTGCCTGTCTATACAGACCTCCGGGGCTCTATGGTTGGTACTGGGATTAAAGATGTGTGTCACCATGCTTGGCTGTGTCCTTGAACACACAGAGACTGCCTGCCATGTGATGGGACTAAGGGCATGTGCTACCACTGCCTGACTTTTGTTGATGGCTTGGCTATGACCTCTGATTTCTAGAGAAACTTTATTTATTAACATACAAATAAAATACCACCACATTTCAGCACAAATGAAGTACCACTGCAACCAAGAGTCTCCATGATCTATATTTTGTTCTTAAATGTCACCAACCCAAAGCTTGCCATCAACAATTGACTAAACTTTGTAACATAGAGATCTGTGGTTATAAAACTATTTCAGAGATGGTGGAATGCTGTTTGCTCACACCTGTTCTTAAAGCCTTAGACTCTCTAGAGAGCATCAGTGAGATGTCTGCTTCAAGAAATCTTGCTACTACAGGAGAGAACAAGAACTTCAGAAAATGAAAAACATTTCATGGAATTTTTGACATCAGCTCTCACCAACAGAAGTGAATTCATTATCAAAATGAGTTTTTCTTTGTGTTTCATCTAAGTAAATGTTGAAGAAATATTTAAAAACTTTGTATTGGACAAAGAACTATGTATTATTAGTCTGTTTGTTTCTCGATTTCATCTTTCCCCAATTTAGCTGCTCTCCAAAAGCCACCCTCAAGTCAATTTTAATACAGTTTGTCAAAATGTACTGTTTATTGCCTTAGGTAAGGGGAGAAATTAAAATCACAAATACAGTATAACAACAAAATCTGTGTTTTCTAAATATCCTTTAGCTTTGGATCTGAATTATCCCAATTATTTCCCCATTAGAGAACAGTTGTCTCTTTTTATTCCTGGTCATTTAACCCCATGAAACTGCTGACAATCTCTAAAGGAAATTCTCTAAATTCTCTAAAGGAAAACTGGCAACTACCTCCACCCCTTTCTCCAAGCATCAAGATGCAAAATGAATGACGCCTCTGGGTAGGGCACTATATATTGATTTTCTTGTCTGTATTTGATCACTACAAACTTTGTCAGGATTCTATTTAACTGAAAGAGAATGCCAACCAACCAGCTTGAGCAGAGCATGGGTTGGGTGGTAAGGGTAGGTAGACATGTTGATTCACATAATGAAAACCACTCATGTGAAGCTCCCTTTGGGCATAATCTGGTAGAAAGGCTCAGATATCAGGAACTATGGGTTCTCTTTATCTCTCTGCTACTCTCTGCCATGATTGATTCTAGTTTCTATTGAAAAGTCTAGCTTTAAATGTTTGCTAGGCTCACTACCTGTGATTCCACTGAAAGCATCCCCCCTTTTCTTTCCCAACAGGCTCAACAAAACTCCAGAATTTCTAGGAACGTACCTTAGTTAAAATGTTTGCCTAGAATGCATGAGGCCCTAGGTTGGAGCCCCAGCCCTGCAGAAACTGGGCAGGAGGCACATGCCTGTAACTCTAGCACTGAGGTGGGGAAGGATGAAGGGTCAGGTGTTCAAAGTCACCCCTTGACTATGTAGAGAGTTTGAAGCCATCGTGGGCTACATGAAATTCTAGCTTTAAAAGTGTGTCTAAAATTGAGTCTCCCTGGTATTGGTGTCATGTGCCCATCCATAACCCAATCACTGTGACTGGAAAGTGAAAGGCACCAAGCAGCAGAGCCTCTGCCCATTCCACCTCTGCAGAAGCAGCCACTCCCCTGGAGTTAGTGAACTGACCAGGGATAGGACACTGGTCCTCACAGCAGCAATTAAAGTACTATGACTGAAGTTAGTCAATGGTCCAGTTTGTCTGAAACTGGGGGATTTCCAGAACCAGTGGCTTTCTGTGATAGGAGGAGAGTCCTTCCTCAGCAAATCAGGCTAGCTGGTCCCCTACTGTTATCAGTTGACTCAAAATGCTAACACTGAGCCATAGTGCCCTCTGACCTGGAAACCAGAATCACTGAGGCTTAGGATTTTTCCCTCTCCCAGGTTTCATGTAAGCCCTTGCCACTCTGTCCTCTGCATTACAGAAGCCAGCTGCCACTATCATCAGACAGTGTGGTGTGTATCTCAAACAGAAATAAGGTGAACCACAGGCCCAGCCTCAAACGGTAGTGGGGTCTAAATAAGCTTGAATTCCAGAGTTTCAAGCTGCCTTTCTGTGGCTTAAGCTCTACCTCACTGCCTCATCAATCACTCACTTGTTTTGTTTTGTTTCGTTTTGTTTCGTTTTGTTTCGTTTTGTTTTGTTTTGTTTTGTTTTGTTTTGTTTTGTTTTGTTTTGTTGGTTTTTTGAGACAGGGTTTCTCTGTGTAGCTTTTGGAGCCTGTCCTGAAACTCACTATGCAGACCTGGCTGGCCTCAAACTCACAGAGATCCAACTGCATCTGTTCCCCCAAGTGCTGGGATTAAAGGCGTGCACCACCACCGCCCAGAAACTCACTGGTTTCTTAAACATTCTCCTTCTTCCTATGATTCCAAACTACACTTTATTTTTCTCTTTTCTTTACACTTCATTTCTCTTTATTATACTCTATCTTTTCTCTTTTATTCCAAAGAAATTCAGACCTTTCTGCCTTTGAGCTCTTTCTCTTTCTCAGCCTCCTCGAAGCCATTTGCATGTCTACCTGCCATTTCTCTCTCAGTGTTGATTTGGCCATGATCTTCAAGTCCAGACTGTGCACAGGCCAGGAATAGACAAACTAATCCACTGGGAGCAGGGAAACAAATCAAGAAGTTCTGTTTAAAATCAGTATTGAACTTTCCTCTTTCAGTTTTCATGTGAAAATATCATGAATGTAGGTATATGTATGTATGTATATGTGGGGTGCTAGGGATTGAACCGATGGCTTCACACATGCTAGACAAGAGTTCTAGAGTACATAACACATAAATACATCATCACATTGTCTTAGTTAAGGCTTTTGTTGCTGTGATAAAGACTATGACAAAAAGCAGCTCAGGGAGGAAAGGATTTATTTCAGCTTACAGTCCACATCACAGTCCACCATCAGAGGAAGTCAGGGCAGGAACTCAAGCAAGGCAGCAAACTGGAGGCGAGGAAGGAATTCTGCTTACTAGCTTGCTCCCCAAGGCTTGCTCAGCCTGCCTTTTTACAAGATCAATGACCATCAGCCCTGGGGTGGCTGCTCATTGTGAGCTGAACCCTCCTACATCAACCATCAACCAAGGAATTTCCCTACAAGCTAGTCCAAAGGCCAATCTGGTGGAAGTATTTTCTTGAGGTTCCCTCTTCCAAAATGACTCTAGATTGTGTCAAGTTGACATAAAACTAGCCAGTGCATACGTATTTACAATTTATACACACATGTAACTATGCATATCTGGGAACAAAACTACACTGTATTTGTTTCTACATCACCAGCGGTGATGTGTACTTCATAGCTCAACAATGGCTTCTTAGACTAATGCATCCGTGAATGGATCAAATCTATCACCTAAAATCCATCAGTCACTCCATGACATTCCTCATCCCTGTCCACAGAACACTCAACTGAGACCCTCGAAGCACACAGAAACCATCCCAGGGATGTTTTGTTCCTTCTTTTCTCGCCTATCCTTGACATGAATTAGTTTCCCCTGACAGCACTTCTCCCAACCTCAGTCCCTGCCCTTCAGCTGTCCTTGGATTTCCCTGCCTTTGCCCTTAAGTTTGCCTCCCTGCAAGCTTAACACCTCCCCTCAGGCTCCCCTAAACTCCCACTGTCCCCTTCAGCTCAAGAGTTGTATTTTTGGCCTTCATACTCTGGCATGGCCACTCAACAAACCTTGGCAATAAATATCTCATGGGCTATACCAGCAGCCCAGCAGCCCAGCAGCCCAACAGCCCAGCAGCCCAGCAGCCCAGCAGTCCAGCAGCTCTAGACTCCTGCTCCTGTATCCACGCTGGCCAGTGAACTACCCTGGCCCATGATCAGTCTGTCCTCTCTGAGAAAGAAATATGAAATATTAATATATATCTAGCTATCAATGACATTCTTTTATTCTGAGATTGTGGTTTTCTATCTTTTTTATTAAAACATTCTCTTACGATTGTGGTAACTAATGGTGTCCTTGCTTGGGAAAGTGAGTTGGCAATCTTCTTTATGTTTCTAAATAATTTACATAAAAAATGTATTCATTCATAAAAATGTATTCATCATCTGCAAACACAAAATCCTTTATATGGTCTGTTTTTACAGTGGAGAGAGAAGTTGTAGAATGAGTTACAAACTAGACTTTCTAACCATTCATCATGCTTAGAAGGTGGATTAGGTGCCTAGAGCAAGAAATACCAGCTAAAAGGAAGGAGTTAGAGAGAGACAGATAGGAGAACCAGAGAAGCTAGGATTCTCTGTGATGATACCCAGTCCTTGCCACAGGCTGGGTCTGTGTAGGAATTCTGCCCTCTAAGGCCCTGTATCTCAGCACACAAGCATATGCTGGCAGCAGAGCAAGAAGCATCCTGGGTAGTATCCATTTTCATGTTTTATCTGTTTAGGTTCCAGCTATAGATGGAGTTGAAAATATACAGATCTACTTCCTGTCTAGCCCAAAAACATATATGTTGTTTAGTTCAAATTCTTTCCCAAAATTTGCTTGAATTTATGAGCTGACTTTTAAATGTTTTACTACATTTTATTTTATGTACATGTATATATGTGTGGGTGCGTGAATGGCCTGACATGTATGTGGACATCAGAGGACAACTTGCAAGAGTCCGTTCTCTCTTTCTACTATGTGGATCCCAGGGATCCAACTCCAGTGGTGAGGTTTGGTAGCAGGCACCTTTACCTACTGAGCCATTTCACCAGCCCATTATGAGCTGCTTTGGATCTTAAGTTTTGTTGAAAATTCATATGCTGTTAGTCACTTGACCTGTGCACAAGATGATAACTAGTACCAGAAACCCACTTGGTGCTAGGCAATATTCTGGTTATTCATGCTTTCTGGATTTAAAATTTTGAATCAAATGAAATAGAGTAAATGGGCATTTATACTCCAGCACATAGCCACAGGAGTATTATCTCATTACTCCCACAAGCTAAACCAAGTGGAAATGAGTCACTACTTGGCTGAATCGTGTTCTTGGAACACCCACATTAGACTGAAACTCAGGTTTGATGGTCATTTCTCTGAGTCATATCTAAGTTGGCATTATGAACTCATAACAAGAACATGTTCAGTTTCTCATAAGAATCTGGGATAACTGCTTCACCTGGAGAGGGCAGGTGTCCCACTCTGGAGAATTTTAATTTGCTTATCAGAGCCCACCTTTAATACTAAAGATCTCTAAATATAATGATGTTCTGCTTATTATTTTTCAAGGTGTTCTTATGCTATGGACAAGAAAGAGTCTCAACCAGGCATAGTGATAAATATCCGTAAGAGTGAAAATTGTGAGTTGGCAGTAAACTGGGCAACATAGCAACAACATTGACGACTGTCAGAAGAAAGGTGGGGCAAAGGGAAGTGTGAGAGAAGGTGGGAGGGAGGGAGGGAGGGAGGGAAAGAGGGAGAGAGGAAAGGAGGGAGGGAGGGAGGGAAAGAGGGAGGGAGAAAGAGGAAAGGAGGGAGGGAGGGAGGGAGGGAGGGAGGGAGGGAAGGAGGGAGGGAGGGAGGGAGGAAGAGTATGTAACAACCCAGATAAGATGGTGTAAACAAAATCTCTCAAAGCTGGAACAAGAATTTATCCTCATTATCACATGAGCTGAGTTTTAATTTCTAGACTGGATAAAAAGCAAAATGAAAATGAACAAAAAACCCACAAGAACTAATCTCAAGTTTCCAAAACATTTTCGATAGATGACAGTGTGGTCAGAAGGTAGATATGAGGAGTGTACTCCTAAACTCAGGACCATGTCGTGCTTTTGAAGGAACACCTTAGGACAGTAGCAACCAGGGAGGGACAGAGCTACCGTGAACTTTCCTTCCGGCACTGAAGGGCATGTTAAGTCAGGATTCTCTCTCTCCACTTTGGTCCTCACAGGTGCCATTACTGGCAATTTCAATGGATGAACTGACTTCCATTGTCTCCATGGCAGAGTGTGTCACCAGGATACAGTCCCCATTTGAAACATTATGACCCTTTGACACGTTTTACAATTAGATTTTCTTGGGAGTTCTCCCATCCTTGAAGGCCTAAATGAGACTGGTTTGAGCCCTCATTTCATACCCTACAAAATTCTTCTGCCCTCTCCAAGATTCATTAGAATATCTAGGAATGTTACATTTAGTAGACACCCCTAAATGCAGTGCCCCACCCACTATATCAACACTTGCAAGGTGGAGATGTAGGAACAGGGGTTCAGTGTCATCCTTTGGTATGTAGTGACCCCAAGACCAACCTAAGCTACATGGAAACCTCTGTTTAAAAAACTAAAGAAATGGACTTAGAGAAACGGGAGCACAGAAATGTTAACTAATGATGTCTAGCCTCACTCTCCAAGAAGAGAGTTGATTCTTGAACCCAGAGCCAAAATAGAAATGGAGCCGAGGACACAGCT
This sequence comes from Onychomys torridus, assembly GCF_903995425.1. NCBI lineage: Eukaryota > Metazoa > Chordata > Mammalia > Rodentia > Cricetidae > Onychomys > Onychomys torridus. The sequence continues at coordinate 92,456,034 of NC_050449.1, read as the reverse complement.
CTGCAGGTAAGAGCTCCTGCTGTACAAACTTAATGACTCCAGTTCAGATCCCCAGGACTCACATAAAAAGCTGTACATGGTCATGTGCATGTATGTAACTCTAGTTCTGTGGAAGAGAGGGGGGAAAGGGAGGCTTGCTGGATTTCAGCCTAGTTCCCAAGTTCAGTGAGAAACCCTGTGAACAAGAGTTTACCATGCACAGTGTTCACATACACCACATACACTTACTAACACACACACACACACACACACACACACACACACACCAACAAAAAAAAGTAGAAATGATATATGGACCAAAACTTAAGTCTTTCTGTAACTAGAGATAATTTATGAGAGAAAGTTAGAGTTTAATTTGTGATTCACATGAAGAAATACAACATGACAGTTACTACCAATTGCTAAAGCATTTGCTGGTAATATCATCATCTCCCTGGTATCTTGATATTTGCCAGTGCCTTCTGAGGAACGTTCTGTGTATGATGCTCGACATTGCACATTTATTCTCATGTGTAACCTACAAAACAACCCAGATAATTCAACACTATTACTATTATTATATTTGCTACTCTTACATTTTGTAGGTGGAGACAATGAGGCTCACAGAGGTTAAGTGGTCTCCTGTTGTCTGTCTGCATTTGGCTGGTAAGCAATGAAATGGGCATTGAGTCCAGGATGCCCAGCTCCAGAACCCAAAGAACCTTTTGCATCTTACTTCTGCTCTCTCATGCTTCCACCACGATCTGTCTGTTGATTCATGCAGACTTCATTCTGATGCCACAGAAGCTGCGAATGACTTAGCCACACTAACTAGTCCTTCCCATCAAACATCTGCGAAAGCTGACTTTCACTACATGCATATTCCACGCTTTCAAATTTTTCTAAAATTAACTAATTTAACTAAAGTCCATACTCACAGCACTTCCACATCCATATCTAGGCATGTGCAGAGGGAAAGACTTTGAGTTGCCAAGTGAGGGAGAGCAGAGTAACTCTTGCCTTCTGTTTTTGCTCCCGCATTTTAATAAGTGTCCCTTCTGAAGTATATGTAGTGATTCCTTTTTAATTTTTTTTCACTTCCTGATGATTTGCTGTTTAAAATGGTCACCATGGATAGTGCTGACGTTCTTTCTGCTATTTATGAGTATGAGTAGGTTACCACATTCCCCCATGAAGAAAATACTTATGTGAGATGGTAGGCATGAATTATGCTACTTACTGTAATTTCAATACTAATGAATCAAAAATATATATTAAATTATGTATCATTAAATAGAAGTACACAAAAATAAGGTTATCTATTGATGATAAAAAAAATAGGTTCACATGACCCTAAGGGTATATTTTTTTCCCTACAGGCAATGTTTCAGAATTTACTAATTTGATAGTGTGATTTTTTTAACATAATGACCATGATGAATGAGAATTAATTCTATTTCAATATATCTTGCCAAAGTTTTTTTTTTTTTTTAAACTAAGGTGGCAGTGCCCTGGGAAGTACCTGAAGAAGCTCAGTATCCTCCCTTGAAGGATCACTGAGACACTGGGTCTTCCAGGGTTTGTGGCTCAGCTCCTGGAAGCCCCTCTGACCAACATGCAGCTATCTCTGCAGTCGTTCACCCTCTACAGAGGAGAACCTGGTTAATCAGAAAAGAAACTCCCTTCAAAGGCAAACAGTGAGTAGAGTGTACATATGGTGGAGAACAAATGGCTCTTGGTACCATGTTGTGGAAATTATCTCGCGTAGGTAGATAAAGAAGCAAGGCCGGCCCAGGTGGCACTGGTGAGTCCCCCTCCATTACACGGTCCATTTGTGACGTGTGCACCAGCCTCTGAGAAAACGCCATCCCTACACTTGGTGCCCTCAGAACCTGTGTGTCTTTTGTCCTCCAAGTTTGTGTAGACACTCTTCTCCGTCATGTCTGTTACTGCCTGCCAGGGCTTGGGGTTTGTGGTTTCGCTCATCGGGTTGGCAGGCATCATTGCCGCCACTTGTATGGACCAGTGGAGCACCCAGGACTTATACAACAATCCAGTGACAGCTGTATTCAACTTCCAAGGGCTATGGCGCTCTTGCGTCCGAGAGAGCTCCGGCTTCACGGAGTGCCGAGGCTACTTCACCCTGCTGGGGTTGCCAGGTAAGGACCGGGTGCCTGGCTCGTAAGGTGGATGGGGTAGAGAAGAGGGAGCAGCCTGTACCTGAGACCCCATGAGAGGGACCAAGAAGCCAGAGAAACCAATATTCAATTTTGTCAAGAGCAATAGCCCCTACCACTGTGATTGGAATGGAAGTATAAGGAGAGGAACTTTCTGGAGCTGTTGGCACTTCTGTTTCTTTAGATCATTGGTGTCCAGTTCCTCCAAGGACACGTTTTTCTAATTGTTCATACATGAGCAAGGGCAGAGTCTCCATTACCCTCAAGAACAAGACACAGGAAACCCAGACACTTGCCACTTTCTCCTTATAGAGCCAAGAGCCCCCTTGCTGGGACAGAGACCACATAGCTCCTGGACAGACTCTATATCCAGGCCTCCTGTGCCCACCCCGGCTTTCAGGAATTCTGAAGCTAACAGCAAGAATATAAACAAACCCATGGAAAAGACCTGAAGGAAAGACACAGGGTTCTCAGCATTGCACGGGATGGGCCTGTGCTTGGGGGTGGGAGAGGCTCTGACCTCCAGGTGCCTGGCCTTCAGAAAGTATTGGTCTCAAAGAACAGGACTCTAGAACCTCTCAACACAAGAATGTATACCTGGCAAATGAGTTCTGCCATTAGGGAAAGATGTTGTGGGAGACCAAGCCCCTTCCCCATGTTTGCAGGTTGCAAGATTGTAGGGGGCCGGGGGTTGCTTACTTGGTTGCTTGTTTGCTAGTTTGCTTGTTTGTTTGTTTGTTTTTGCTTAGTGGATTGGTCATTTCGACTTGAAGAGAACTTCCAGTCACAAGAGAATGTTGAAAGTGTCTTTTGCTCTTACAATTGAGTAAGAAAAAGAGTAAACATGACATTTTAATTTTGCTTATTTGTTCCTTCCATAGCTACACTTACTATGTCTTACTAGGGGAATTGGTCTAAGTTGGGTGTTATAGGAAGGATCAGAAACAGCATGGGGGTTTCCCCAGGTGGGACTTGCCTTTTGACCACAAGGTCAAGATTAGACACCCAGAAAAGGAAGCAAGAGAAGATGGTAGTTATATGGAGATTTGTCCCTTCATAAATTCCCTATCTGTATATGGAGTGATCCCAAATGTTGATGCAGTGACCCTATTGGAGTGGGTTTGTTTTACAAAATGTCTGTGGCCATAAGATGTCTGAGACCTAGTGCTTCTTTGTAATGGGCTTGCTCATCTGAGGAAAGGCTGCCATGGCATTCCTGAAACCTAGCTCCAATGGCTACATCAACACAGTTATTTCTGGGATTAGATGGGTAAAGTTCTTTACTCTGTATTTCTGTTGGTAATTGCTGCAATCGGGTATGTGCAAAAGCGGGATGTGAAATGCAAGCAAGCAAGCAGCGCCAATAGATGGACTGCTAGGCACAAGCCTCCAAGCCTGGAGCCCTGGTACCACTGGGTGAGAAGTCCCTCCAGCCATTTTGCTCTGTAGCAATTGAGGACATCAGTTGGCTGAACCGGGTAGAACTATTGGGAGCGGCAGAAACACCAGCTGTGTGTAGCTAGCCAGAGAACCCAGGACGTGACTGTTTGAGCTTCTTTTTCCTTGTCCTTGAAATGAAAGCAATGATGTTTTAAAATTTCTACTGGGAATGCAAACAGATTCTTAGGCTCAGCAAGAAACAGTCATACTCAACACAACCCTCCAGAGCAGTGGTTCTCAATGTTCCCAATGCTGAGAACTTTTAATATGGTTCTTCATGTTGTGGTGACCACAAACATAAAATTATTTTCATTGCTACTTCATAACTGTAATTTTGCTACTATTGTGGATGATGATGTAAATATCTGTGTCTTCTGATACACCTAATGACCCCAGTGAAAGGGTCATTCATCCCAAGGGGTTTTGACCCCCAGATTGAGAACTTCTTCTCCATAAGCACTCCAGGCACAGGACTAGAAAGACAGGCATCACTTAGGAAGTCAACCTGTTCCAAAATGACAAGCTTCCTTCTTGGGGGAAGGAAAAACAACACCCTCTGATTCCCTCCCACAAATGTAAATCACAGGGGACTAAACAATGACACAGAAATTGTGGCATTAAAAGAAATATTTATGTATTCCATGAACATTTGCTGAGCTTTCTGGGTGGGGGTAACATAATTATCAAAGTGTTTGAAAATCTAGAGATAGTCAGAAAATATACCACTATCATGTAGGGTTTCTCAACACCTATGGGTGCATATTTCTCTTGAGGGTCATCTTGTGAGTTTTAGGATATTTTACTCATTAGGTGGAAATAGCATTGTCCTAAGTATTTGTTACTACCAAAAATATCTCTTGACATTTCCAAATATCGTTGGGGGTGAGGGGTTATCCCTGGTAAGGAACCACAGTGACATGTACAAAGCATCAAACAGACACCACAGAGGAAAGCTATATGGATGAGCTACTCGAGTTAAAGGACACAAAACAGAACAAAGATGTCTGTGGCAAAGGGATTTGTAGGAAGTAGTGACAGACAGTGAGAGCAAACAGAAGCAATTAATTTTTTTTTTATTTTTGGTTTTTTGAAACAAGATCTCCATAGCCTTGGCTGGTCTGGAACTCCAATATAGACTAGACTAGCCTCAAAGTCATAGAGATCTGCTTGCCTCATCATATATATGAAAATGTCAAAAAGTAAATTTAATTGATGAAAAATGGCAATCCATAATGCTTAACATACAATTATTTTAATAGTCCTTCTTATCCTTTGTATGTCATCATTTTTAAAAGTTTGGGGCATATGAACTAAATTTGTGCAACCATACTTTTAGTGAGCTACTTCATAGGGATACTTTAAAGACAATTCATTTCTAGAAGAAAGAAACAAAAGAAGACAGGCAAAGGGTTTTCCAAACAGAGAAAGCCCTATCTGAGTAAAGACAGCATAGTGTGAGAGAATGGAAAGAGCCAGGCTGGGCTGGGCAGTGGTGGTGCACGCCTTTAATCCCAGCACTCAGGAGACAGAAGCAGGCGGATCTCTGAGTTCAAGGCCAGCCTAGTCAACGGAGCAAGTTCTAGGACAGCCAGGGCTAAACAGAGAAACCCTGTCTGGGGAAGAAAAAAAAAAAAAAGAGCAAGAGCCAGGCTCTGTGTAACAGGGCTTAGGGAAGGAGGGGCCACACAGTGCAGTGATAGGCAACAATGCCCAGCAAGTACCGCCATGAACAGTTGACAGGAGTCAAATGGAAGAAGGAAAAAAGGCCTTGCCCAGAGGCATTTCTTAAGGTCCCAGATTCCTGGTGAGAATGTTACAAAACATTTTTTTGCCTCCAGCTAACAGTATGTAACAATAGTGGATATTTCAGTCCTTGCCATGTGCTGGGCATTATTTTAAGAAATCAATATATATTATTATATATTTTACATTATTATATATTCATTGAATTAAATGGCTTGTAGTTTAATACTTTCAATAATCCTCTGAGGTAAGAACTGTTGTTTCCTCCATTTCACAGATTGAGGGAACTGGGGCACAAAGAGGTTAGAGTTTGCTGAGTGGCCGTGCAATATAAATGGCAGCCAGGATTCCACCAAGCTTGCTTTCCTCAGAGCCTGGACCCCTCTGCAGTACAGGAATTCTAATCAAAGGCTCAGGAGTATTTGACAGAGTTCTTATCAATAAGAAGAGGCAAGTGAGAAATGTTTGACTTGTTGTTTAAGAATAATGAAGTGATGGTCTAAGTCTACCAGATAGTCAACCCAATTCTAACACTTAGATAATTAAAGTTGTGTTTTGCTACAAGGATGAACAGATTAATGGGAAAAAAGCCAAAATTAGAACGGCACAAATGTAAGTTTAATGTGAGGTCAGGAGGTTTTACAAACATTATAGGAAAGGAAAGCTAGTCAAAAATGCTGCAGAAATTATTGAGTGTGCTTCATGGGAAGAAAAATAAATTAACTACTTTGTAAATATTTTTAATTACAAAATAATTTATAATGTTTTCCCCCTACATGGAAAATACTTTTCCAAAGATGAAAACAATGTGTTGGAAAGCATAAAGGAAAAATAAATTCATTTGACTACATTATTCAACAAATACTTATTGAGTACATTTTATGTTGACAGATACTAGAAAACCCATAAAATGGAATACATTGTATTTTTTGCCAAAACTATAAATGAATCTAAAAACCCAGTAATGAATCAAAAGCACGATTGTTGTGCTTACTGCAATGTATTACTACAATTAATAACTAGTTCACACAAAGTGATGGTAAAAGTTGTTAAAGTGCTAGAGAATGGATTAATAAACAATGCAGGCTGCTAACGCAAGAAAGAAAATGATCTTCATAAATATTTTGTTGTTGTGAGTTTTTTGAGACAGGGTCTCACTGTGTGGCTCTGACTGGCTTAGAACGTGCTTTCTTTGTAAACTATCCTGGCCTTGAACTCATGGCGCACCTGCCTCTACCCTTACCCCCACTTAAAGATGTGCTCCATCACACCCAACCCATAACTTTTTGGTTTTTTGGTTCTGGGTTTTTTTGTTTTTGGTTTTGGTTTTTTGGGTTGTTGTTGTTGTTGTTGTTGTTGTTTTTAAAGAAAAACCAGAACTCAAACCTTCAGGGTCTTGGGGCCAGTATCACGCCTCAGAAGTAAAGGTGCACACTGTGCAAGTATTGCTGATCCGACTTCAACCCTTAGGTCTCAAGCTGGAAGGAGAGGGCTGACAGTGACTCCTGTAAGTTGTCCTCTGACCACCAGGAGTGCACCGTGTACACACACACACACACACACACACACACACACACACACACACACGAAACCCACACTAATCAATAAAATAAAAAACTTTTAATTGCTCAAACTCAGTGGGCAAAGAGATACAAATTAAAACAAACGTAGGTGAGGATCCAGAACTATATTTCCATCTTGTTTTTATTTTATATGAGTGGGTGTTTTGCCTGCATGTGTGTCTATGCACTGTGTGCTTGCAGTGGCCTCTGAGGCCATAACAGGGTATCAGGTCCCCCGAAACTGGAGCTACAGACAATTGTAAACCAACATGTGGGTGCTGGGAATTGAACCCTGGCCCTCTGGAAGAGGAGCCAGTGCTCTTAACCACAGAACCATCTCTCCAGCCCCTAGAACAATCTTTTTAAACACTGAGGCTGGGAATAAACTTTATGGAAAATGTCATTCTGCATAAAGGAGATATTATTTCAATACTTCACATTCTTTGGCAATTAAGTTCTCCTATGAATATATCTGAAAAGAGTGACCAGAAATGCTGGCAAAAAATTTACACATTAAATGTTTATCATTACATTGCTTTAATATAAAAGAAAATTAGAGGAAGACAAATCTAAGTATATGAGAGCAGAAAATTTTATGTGAATAATAGCACCTCTATATAAAGGACTAGTAATTTATGCCAGTTATTTTTTCAAGAGTTTTAATGAAAAAACACAACTAAGTGGGAGGAGCAAATTATCAAACATAATTTAGACCTTGTAAAGTTAGCCATACAGAGAACTGAAAAGAAAAAATATGTCTAGAGTTTATCTTCATGAGTGGAAATAGTTTGTCTAGACTTTAAAAATATGAGTAATTTGTTAAAATGCCTCCAAATCTTCTACTATGAAGACCAAACACTTTTAGACACATTAAGAATATTTAATGTGGTAGCCTTTTGAATAGTTATTGTGTTGATTGTTATTCCAGCTAGTTCACCTAATACCTACCTATAATATTTTCATTGCTCTTTGGATCACCATTCTTGCCAAATCACTCAGTTGCTGTTGCAGCTCAAAAGGTTAAGAAAACTGGAAGGTTAATTTCTCTAGTGTCGGCAACGGCATCAGCTCCCGGAAAAGCACAGGCTGAAGTTGAGTGGAGCTGTGTTTGAGCTGAACACGGGGTGATTTCCCCGAGGACGTCAGCCAAACATCTTGCTCCATTCTCGAGGTTATGAAACAGAGTTGTAGCAAAGCTACTACTGTAAACAGAATCGGGCCATGGGTTAAGACCGGGATACATGGTCCATTTCAACAACACTTGTTGCCACAAACAAGGAACCAGATTTTCCTCCACGGATCACCATCTGTTCTCTGAGGGAGTCGGCGAAAGCAGTGGTCACTTGTTGAGAGCATAGAAACCACCCCAGCCCCAGGAAGTGAAAAATCCACCTGCTAAGTGTCTTAAACATATCCTCTAAAGTGTGTGGATATATAATTTCTCTTTTCATTCAGAATTCTGTGTACACAGAGTTAGCTTTAGTTTACCACTGAAATTTAATTTTTTTTCATTTCAAAAACAATTTCATTGCCACATTTCAACCTAGAAAGAAAGCATCTTACCTAAATAATTTTTCCCCGACTTTTAAATTTACTTTAAAACATCATAGAGAAACCAGGAGAGAAACTACCACAAATGAGAATAATCTATTTTTTCTGTTTTTGACTTATTATTTTGGTGGTGTGTCAACCGGTGTTTAGGAAGAGTGAATGATAAACCAGATAACTGAGAACCAAACTCATGGAGCTTTGTGGGGATGACAAATATGCCCTCTTGTGGAATCAAGGCTGACAGTGTCCCCAGAAGCAATGCCAGAAGAATTCTGGAATCATTCCACCAGCATTATTCAATCTGATTGATCAATCCCAGTCCACCAGCAGAAACCAGTATCATTTATAGTTTACTTGGCCCAGTAGCTCAGCTCAGGGACACTCAGCCATCATGATGCACATCTCATTTGTCATATAAATCTGGCTTAGTCTCTCGTTTGGGTTTTTCCAGTTCATGCTTCATTCTCTACAAATATCAACCCCAGAAAGTGGTGTGCAATCAAGAACAGGGTTGCCTCCATTCACATGAGGGGAAGACCATCCACATTAACCATTTTTGTGTGTATGGGGATAAAGACTCGGAAGTCAGGGCTGAGTGCATCCAAGATATCGTTGAAATATGGACTGGCTTCCTATAGAACTTGTCATGGCTAGAGACTGGGGGCAGGGATGTGATCTGTTTGTGCGTACATGTATGCTCTGACCTCTTCAGTCAGGCTTTTCTCTACTTGATCATACAGCTACCGAGAAATTCACCAACTGTAATTCTACAACACGTGGAAGGTAGCGAGATCAGAAAATGATCTGGAATGTTCTCCATAGTTCCCTATCATGCTACAAATGAAGAAACTATCCTATAAATAAAGGCCAGATCACCAAAGGTACAGAGCTGGGGACAGTGTGAGAAGCAGCACCTCAGCCTCTCAGTGGCCAGGGCAGAGAGACTCAGGCCAGCCATGGCCCTGCTTTCAGCCTTCGTAGTATCCTCTCTCTGTGTGTAGTATTTGTGTAGCTCCTGTTTTGTGAGGGACAGCAAGAGTCCATTGGAACCTGGCTCCTTGGGTGTCCCAGTACCCGGAATCTAGGGAGCATCTCTAGAACCTGGCTTCCTGCTGATAGAGAGAGAAGGCTAGACTACTTCTCTCCTCTTTACAAATGAAATAATATCAGCTGCTCTCTCCATCTGAGATCAGAACAGAAAGGTGACGTGGGAGTATGTGGATGATGTATGACAATCTGACTTATGATAGAGCCAAATGGGTGCATTTCAGGGATGTTTTATTACAATGAAGGTCAGCCTTAGCAGTCTCTCCTCAGGCTCTCACAGGATGGGGCAAACTCTCTTTTCCTTTAGACGGTGCATTCTGGGCAGAGACGGAGGTGGTAGGGCCTGGACAAGGGGAGAGTACTTCTGTCCACTCAGCCTGCTTGGCGTTCCAACCACCCTGGCTGTGAAGCTTGACCAGACAAGTGCCTCTTGGGGCCGCTTCCCCAACAGATGAAAAACTATGCCCTTGAAGCGGGAGTGAAACTGAACTATCTAAGGAAAACAGTGTGAGCAAACACTGCGCTGAGGGGACCTTCTGATTAGGAGACCTCCCCTCGGCCAGCCAGGCCGAACACCTTCCCAGCAGGAGGGTGGTGGCTTGCTCCTGGAGGCCTGGGACCAGCAGCTGAAGCCATGGCCACCACCACGTGCCAGGTGGTGGGGCTCCTCCTGTCCCTCCTGGGTCTGGCCGGCTGCATAGCTGCCACCGGGATGGACATGTGGAGCACCCAGGACCTGTACGACAACCCGGTCACCTCCGTGTTCCAGTATGAAGGGCTCTGGAGGAGCTGCGTGCAGCAGAGCTCGGGGTTCACCGAGTGCCGGCCATATTTCACCATCCTGGGCCTTCCAGGTAGGCGAGGTCATAGAGGGACAGGAGAGGCTGAGGGGCTATGCGTCCGTAAGGGACTCCCACACCTGCCTCAGGTGTGACCCTGGCAGCCCTGGCTCCCAAGAAAAGGTGTGAATAAGAGAAGGGGGCATCAAAGGGGGCGATAGCCACACGTCTGAGAGAATTCATACACCAGCCAAAGAAAATGGCTCTAATGTAAGGACATGCTGGTGATGGCTAATTTGAACCTTATTACTTAAGGAGACCATAAATGGCTTGCTTCCATAAGCAGGAGGTTCACTTCGGCCTGCATATACATGAAAGTAGGGGAAGGGGGTGGTATTTCATTATAAACAGAGAAATTTATCTAGAGTGACTTCAATTGTCTTTTTAATTTGATTAAAGTTTTTTTTTAAAAAGTGGTGTCTCTGTGGGGTGCAAAAACATCGTTATCATTAAATTATGGTTTTCTTTTTCTGCATTTATGATGAAAATATCTGGTATACTTGCCCTAAAAATCAGAGTTGTCAGAAGATAATATTATAACAATGTAGAATATAAATATATGACACCATTTCACCTTTGAAGATGAAGATGAATTTTCCTTCTAATACAGATAATTATTTCAAGCATCGTAGGGACTTTGCATTCTTGATAGTATAGGAACTCAATTTGTACTTAACAAAAACAGTGAGCAAGGGTGTGGAGAGGGCTTTGATTCTCTGAAATGAGCCCCTCAAAAAAAGAGAGATGAAATAAATTTACAAGTTGTAAAGAGGTTGTGGAGCCCTTGGGATGGAACTGTAAAAAAGCAGTTCAATGAGTTCATCTTCATTTTGAGAAAGGAATACAGGCTGAGTGTCAGGGTGCACTCGGTTTGGGGAAACCACTCACTGCAGGGCTATCATGGTCACCAACTCGAGAGACCTGAGTAGGGAGAAAAGGAGGAAGAAACAGCCAGAGGGGAGAAAAACAGACTGAGAGACTATGCTTTGTAGAAGAGACAGGTCATGGCGAGGCTGTGCAAAACCTGCATTGTTGCATGGCTAGCCACACCCATGTTAATTATTAAATGGAGATAAAAAGACTGAGATCACTTTCACACTTCCCCAAGGCGACTGTCCCATGCTCACTACCCTCTTTCTAGCACCCACCAAACACTGCTGATCACGTATTCTCTCACAGTTTCTGCTTTGAACCTTCCAAACATCTCCATCCACTCTCATGTGGCTCATTACAGCAGCTTCACTCCTGTCCCACAGTGGGATCCTTTCCTTTGACCCCCCTGAGAATCCTCTGTCTCCTGTAGTTCCACAAAACTTAACTTCCACCCAGGCCCTGGAGACCCTTTGCTCTCCTATCTAGGATCCTTCCCTGTCAATTCATCCCTTGCCTCACTTCCTCACCTTTCCTGCTAGCCTGGGCTCCTGACCTCCTTCCCTGGAAAAAATGTTTGTTTGTTTGTTTTCATTTCTAACCATTGTCAAGTTCTGCCTCCTTCCTAATCACTGACAACCAAATTGAAAGACAACATTTTCCCGCCACTTCTAGACAAACTCATCACCTTTGTCCTAGGTAACCTGATCCTTTGAGCACAGCACGGGGTTGGAGTGATCCTTCCAACCACCAGTTCCCACTCCTTAGTCTCCTACCCATGGCAAAACTCAGGAAATCCCCATGATTCTCTATTCCCTGCTTGATTGGTGAGTAGACATGGCGGTCGAACACAGCGGCCTCCCCTTCCCTACTCTCTCTTCCTAAGGCCAAGGCCCCATTCCATCATCGTCCCCCTCTCTTCCTTGGGTTTTCTGGCCCAGCTGCCTACAATGTTCTCTTTCACCACCTGCAACTGCCATTCCCACAGACCTTATCTGAAGCTTTCCTACATCTGCAAATTGAATGGGGTCCCACAAGCCAGAGCAGCCTAAACACATGCATCGAACTTCCCAGCCCCTTTTGACACTCTTCATGGATCTGAGAAGTATTTCCTGCATATCTCAGTACACAATGCAAAACTGGCCTGTGAGCACCTGTGAATCCTGGTCCAGGGGACATAAGTGAGCCAAACTGTCAATGAAAAGGCAGTGGATTTGATGGTACTCTTACATGGGTGTTAGCAAAGCAGGAAGAAAATGATTATTCTGGGGAAAGAGGGCTGTCTGAACTCTACATTATTAACGTCGTTATTTATACATTTGTCTCACTCAGCTCTGTGCTAACACAGAGTGAGAGTCTCCTCCCAGTTCTGACCATGGAGCCTGGTAGGGAGGCTATTTAGAACATGGTTAATAAAATGCATTGAACTGAATAATAAACGTTTATTTTGATGTTTATGCAAACCATTTGAACACACACACACAAATTACAGATAAGAAGTTTCCTCTCCCAAAAGACAGAAGACTGATTTTGCCTTTGTACTATGTTTTTACTGTCCTGTTTCCATGTGTAGAAAATAACCTGGTCCTACTCCTTCTAAAATAGTCATGTTATCGATAAATTTCTGCATACTTACTGTATTAACTGATAGAGCGTCAGGAGCTGTTAGTTGGAGTAGTTAATGCTAGCTGCTGCAGCAACCGCACTACTCAATTGAGTGGCTTCACACAAAGTAGGTTTACTACCTGCCCACATGAAGTCCATAGGAAAAAAGACCATAAATAGGCTATTCATAGAAGTCAAGGCAAGAGAAAGTCCTAAAGGGAGCACATGGGCTTTTAAACATGTCAGCCCGAAAGTGACTCGTCACCTCCACTCAGAAAGCATTGGCTAGAACTAGACATAAGGCCCTGGATGGTGAGAGATGTGGGGGCTTATGGCTATTTGGTAATCATTGATCAGCTTGGCTGCAAAGGTCCTTTGAGCAGGAACTGTCAAGGCTGCCATCTGGCCCCCGAGCTGACCTCCCACTCACCCAGGGTTTTCTTTGCCATCCTTTTGTTTGTTAGTTGCTTGTGGTTCTTGCTTTATTGGACATGGAACCTAGGGCCAGGGGTTCGTGCTTGCTAGGCAACTGCTCTCCACTGAGTTACGCCCCCTAGCCTCACTACCACACTGATTTTGGTTCTACGAAACAGGTAATCCCTCATCTGCACAATGGTCAAAACCAATAGGAGTGCAAGACAAGGCACACCATTGATTTATACTCATTTTTTTCAGCAAATATTGCTAAATTCCTCTGTGTGTAGTATGCTGTCTGATACAAGGGTATGGTTTCAGAGGGCAGGCATTTGATAGGAGTGGTCAGGAATCCGGAAGGAGGAAGGGTTGGAGGAGTTTCTGTGAAGAAAAAATTCCTTAGGATTTAATATCAGATGAGTGTAAACACAGCCATGGAGCAAAGGCACAAGCTTCTTCCCTAAAAACTTAGATGGAGGGAAGGGAAATGTGGCAAATCCTTTATTCTTCCATGTAAGGCCAGACAGGCAGCTTTTAGACAGGCAGCCCACCACAAACAAGTGCTGAGATGTTTCAAACCCTCAAAGGGAGAGGAGGTCCTGGGCTATGCTGAAAGCATTTTAGGGTGCAGTACACTAGCAGAAACCACATCCCAAAGACTGCAAAGATGAATGTAAGGTCCCATAGCTATGTGCTTAGTGATACTGAGTACAGTTGGTCTTCTCTCTATTGGTAAGTTTGTGGCCAGAGGAACCTGAGCTGCCTGTCTGCATCTCCCACACTACTCTGCATTGTCCACATACACAACAGTGTGCTATTCTATATGGTCTCTCCTCTGTTTGGCTGGGCTGAGCCATCATAGGAATGAGTGTTGGGGCAGGGGAATTCCCAGTAGCCACACAGATCCCCAACACTCTGGGTTATAGGAACAGGATTCCCCTGAAAACCAAGAGAAACATGGCTTGGGAGTTGCCGTGGAATACAGTGTGGAGTTAGGAGCCACCCGGTCTCGTTAGCAGGAGTGGCTGTGAATTGCAATCCAGACTCATGTGACTTAGATTTGACTGACTGAAGGAATGGGTGGGAAGGTCATCTAAAAGCAACAACATAAGCATTCGGTACTTCCAAACAGGAAGTAGAAGGGGTCTGAGGACAGTTGTGAAGGCTCTGAGGGAGCAACATTTACCAACCAGAGTGCCAAGCACAGAGACCTGTCATCTGAAACAGCTGTGTGGACAAAAACCCAGGGAAGAGGAGAGAAGACTCCTCAGTGGTGGATGAAATAGAGACAATGTGGAAGCAGTAGAGAGATGGGGTGGATGGCTTAATTTTGACCTAGAACAGAGAGGGGAAATGCCTAGAAGTGTTAATAGAGAATCACAACAGACACCAACCATACTTTTGGTTAGTAACCACAACAATCACCACCAGTTATTAAATTCTTCCTTAGTGTGAGCTCTTTCCTTGCAAAATCTTCACTTAATCTCTAAAGAAACTTGTTTATGCCTATTTGGTACTTATAGTCATAGACTATTTTGATTCAGCTCAAGCTGTGTAGAGTCTCCTACCAAGAGGGCAGGGAGAGAAGAGGTGCCGGTGACAGCAGGGCATGCCACCAGCTCTGTGCACCTAACAGCTGGATTTCCAGTCCAAGCAGCACGCAGTGCCCGGAAGTGGAGCAAGTGGCCATATGTCAGGCTGCACTTAGGCTCTCCTACAGGGAAATATGTACAGATGTATTCTTACAAGGTAGAAATTGAGAGTCTGAGAGGAAGGGAATGGAATATGGCCAAAATCACATGGAGAGAAGATGGCCACACGTCTGAAAGGTTTTTCTAAACTGTCCTTTCCTCCTACCTGGCCTATTTCAACTTCCAGCTGGGAATGGATTTTTGAGACCTCCAGAGAGGGGTCTGGACTTTAGTACAAGAAGCATAAAGGATACATCATCCATGCCCCTTTTATTGCAAAATTATTTGTGCACAACAGAGTATCCCTTTTATCCAGAGGGTGGTCCGAGTATTGCTTCCAGTACTTCCTAGAGACAGTGGAACACCGAAGCAAAGATCAGTCAGCAAGTAGGGCAGAGGGAAAGCAAACTTCTACCAACCTCATGCTGCCACTGCCGCTGTCATGAAGACATTGCACTCAGATACTGTTTGCTTAATGTATTTGCAAACATTTGGACCATGTTTGGGGCAATGGTAAGCCCTAGGGTTAGAGGTAGGTGTGTCCAGGATACTTGGCTCCTCACATCTCCTGGCTTAATTTTGCCCACTTCTAAAACACCACACTGTGTGGCATGTATGTGAAAAAATAGGCAGCCTAGTCACAAGATCTGGCTGTTGGCATTTCTAAATCATCATTGTGGCACCCAAAATACCTGAAGTAAAGATAACTTCTTTTCCCCATCTCTATCACATCTGTGTCCTGGGTCCTTCAGTATTTCTCAACCCCACATCAGGCCCTAAGAATCTCGGGGGTTTCCATATGAGAAGTATCAGTTCCCCCTTATGCATCACAGTGTAAAATCAACCACCACTGGAAAACTGGAAACTTTCCTGTCAACCACATTTATAGACACAGAATGAGGGGTTTCAACCAATCTACATTGAACACAAAAATGTACAAGGGGAAAAAATTATGGCTATTCTGAAGTACCTTTTCTAAAGTTGTCCTGCTCATTTCTTTTTGCCCTTGGCTGAATGTTTTCTCCTGAAGTCTAATGCACGTGGTCATGTAAAATCAGCTGGCTTATTCCCAGTTGCTGAGGGAAAAACCTGGTCCTAAGAGATGAGTGATTCCATTAGTCATCAAGTTGAGTTGGGGTCTGGCAGTGCCTCGTGGTTTTTAAACAAGCTGTTTTCCCTCTCTTCAAACACTGGTGGAGAGGGAGGGAAGCGCAGCATGCCTTTGACTATAGTGACAAACATTCCAGTGTTTATACATCATCATATATGGAAAGGAGATACCACAGGGAGGTGAGCCATGTCTATATAAAGCTCATGAGGACCTGTAACTTGGGTTAAAATGAGTGTACTTGCCCTGGTTTTTCCAGCAACAATGCTAAGGCTTAAGAACCAGAATACACTGAGCAATGGTTGCGCATGCCTTTAATCCCAGCACTTGGGAAGCAGAAGCAGGCGGATCTCTGAGTTCAAGGCCAGCCTGATCTATAGAGTGAGTTCCAGGGATACACAATGAAACCCTGTAAAATAATAATAATAATAATAATAATAATAATAATAATAATAATAAATGTCCCCCAAAAGAACCAGAATGCTTGCTCAGCTTGCAGTTGTAGTGGTCCTGGCCTCAACAGTAGGGCCAGCTCCCACAATGTGGCATGCCAGGGGCTGGCCTTGTCAGGGTAAGCATCAGTTCTTGGTGGCAGGGGAGGTGTGGGGGGAGTAATATCACTAGAGTTATGTAGCTGAGCCTCACCTGAAAGGCTGACACAATACTACAGCAAAAGCACCTTAGACTGAGAAGCTGATGAACAGCCCTACTGCTTCTTTCTCACCGCTCTGGAAGCTGGAAAGTCTAAGGTCACAGTGACGGCAGGTCTGCCTCTCTTGAGTGATGTTAGCTTTTGCTGTGTTCTCACATCGTGAAAGGGAAGGAAGGGCCAAAAGGTACAGCCGGACTTCCGTGACGCCTTGGATAAGACCTACTGCCATTCCTAAGGACTGAGCCCTCCCCTCGAGACTCCATCCCTCCATACTATTTATACTGTTGTAATAGGGATTAAGTTCTAGACTATTTATACTACTGTGATGGGGATTAAGCTCATGTGGCTCCTTTGCCATTGCTGGCACGGTCCTGTGTGTCCCCCTTTGTCTGTGCTTTTAACCCTTCCTGGTGCCGCTCCCTCTTCTCAGCCATCTGCTTTTGCTCTTCGTAGTCACACACTCTAGGCAGTTTTAGCCCATGTTCATGTATAGTTTGTACAAGCCAAAGCCATGTGGAATAGCCAGGGAAGCGGTTCTGTTAGGAAAACAGAAGAAACTGATATTTATCAAGCCTGGCTTCATTTTATTTAGATACCGAGTGGTGCCTGATCCCCATGCCATCTCTTTGAAAATCTGATGGGTGAAGGGTATCAAGGTGTAGTTCTTTATTTCACTCTTGAGTTGGGGGAACTTCATCTGAGGTCAAATGACTTGCCCAGGGACACTCAGCTGGCATCACAGTGTGGCAGAATTCAGAGACATGAGGCCCTTCCTAGTGGTTTCTTGAGCTCTTTGGAAAAACCAAGTTTGTCTTGTTCTGAAGTGTCCTCTCTGAGGCCAGTCACAGACTTCCCTACATGGACTCCCTGCCCCAGCCCTTCCTGCCTCCAGTCTGAGCCAAAATTGTGGTTCTCGCCCTGCTCCTCCAAGCCCCCACCAGCGGGCCTTTGGTTCACAGTGACCGACTCTCTTCCCAGCACTACTCTATTGCCAGCTCAGTGCTGACAACTCGGGGTGCTCTTTCCTCCCTAAACCACCCTTCAGGACTGTCTTCATACTTCACCCTCAAATTTTTAAATGATCAAATAACGAAATGAAAGGCTCGGAATGAGGTCATAGCATCACCATTTCTCTAAAGGTTCCCAAGCATGCTCAGAGGCAACCAGGGCTGAGACCCACACCTTGGTACCCTCACCCATCAGTCCATGGCTACTTTACTGAATGGGATATTTTGCAACAGAGAGGGAACACTGAGTTCCAACCTTTCTGTTTGTTTTTATCAGCCCTGAGTCTTGCCCTCCCTTCTGGTTGATATGGCTAATTATTCACTGGAAAGAATGCTGCAGTCACACCTTTGGTGCAGGGAGGGAGACCACAGGGCCTGCTGACTCATGTGGTATCACTTGATAAAGCCTATGTAGCTTGATCAAAATATCAAATAAGAGACTCAGTGGCAAGAAGAGAAACCTATAGTTCCAAGTAATTTTCCTGTTTGCCTGTCTAGGGAGAAGAGTCTAGATTCCAAATAGTAGACTCTTCAGGCTGAAAAGGGAAGCTCAGATCACCTTCCTGACTCTCCAAGATCATAACAGATGGTACAAAGCTTGTTCACACACTTCCTAGGACCTGCCTTCATCACAGTTCCCCTTCCCAAAAGAATCTCAAGGGGTTTCCAATCAGAGAATACCTTGGTCCATGCACATAAGCCTAGCTTTCTGGACTCCAAGCTACAAATCAATATTTCATCCTTTCTAACCTCATAGAAAAGAGAGGGTAGAGGTATGTAAGAGGTTCTGAAAAATAAGAAGGGGCTCAGGGCCATGCTAGAACCCTGATTCAGAGCAGATCTTGCCTTCATCACAAGTCTACAGGTCAAGAAAGAGCAAGCGAGCAAGAAGCATCTAAGAACCTGCCACAGAAGCTGATGTGACAGACTGTCCAGGCTCTGACCCCCAAGAGCTCTGGGGTACACAGGCAGCATTCCCCACTGTTTTTTGTTTTTTGGGTTTTGTTGTTGTTGTTTTGCCTTCTGCCTGCCAGCTCCCCACATTGCTTCTCATCCAGTGACATCGGAGAAGCTCCCAACACAGTATACATGGGATATGTTTTCAAGAACAGATTATTAAAGCCACTCAACAGAGTCAGGGGCTTCACCCTTGCTGAGGGTGGGAGAAATGTAACATCCATAGACGGAGGAAGGGATCTTCGTTATCCTCTATGGTTGTTTGGTCAGTTCATTGGTGCTCACTTGGTTTTGGTTGTTTTATCTGAACCAGACACCTTGCCAACATTATATTTTTTTTAATAGCTTAGGGTTTGAAAGATCACAGTTAGAGCAGTTTTTAAAGCCTTTAGTAGGTTCCTGGGTAGACTGAAAACTTCTAAGAGGACCATGGGAGAAAGACAGAGGGATGTCCATGTTCCTTCTTGTTCTCAAACATCCAGTTCCCTGATGGCAACATCTAAAACTAGAACAGCCCTGAGGATATTTCTTTCCGGGGGGTGTGGGCTATCTCACAAATGTCCTTTGAGTCACAGTTCTGAACCACAAAATCACTGTGTGATTTAACACACACACTCTCTCTCTCTCTCTCTCTCTCTCTCTCTCTCTCTCTCTCTCTCTCTCTGTGTGTGTGTGTGTGTGTGTGTGTGTGTGTGTATGTGTGTGTGTGTGTGTGTGTATGTGTGTGTATGTGTGTGTGTGTGTGTGTGTATGTGTGTGTGTGTGTGTAAAAGACAACTTGACCTATGTCATGGGCTGCTGTCACAAAGTCTTTTGGTGTTTAACTCAGCTAGAGTATTCCCAAGGTAAAAAGAAATTTAGGCTCAGGACTGTGGAAATATGTAATCTCAGTATGCAAAGCCTTGAAGACAGATCATTTCTCTTGAATGTTTATTCCTCTACAATATTGGAAGGAGGTACAGAGGATTTGAGCTCTAAATACTTGATGAAAGCCAGGCCTTGTGGTGAACAGCTGTAATCCCAGTACTTGGTAGGGGGAGACAGAAGGATTGTCGGTAATTCAAGGCCAACCTCAGCTACATAGTGAGTTCAGGGCTATCCTTGGATACATAATAAAACTCTAAACAAATGAACAATAAAAGAAAAACCCTAAAACACGATAAATAAACAAATCCATGGGTAAGAATATAAATGCATTATGAATTCATGGCTACAATTCAGTGTGTGCTGCCTCTAAATACACAGAGACAAAAGTGAATGCACAAGTAGATGGCATGCATTTGCAATTTTTAATAAGGAAATGAACAAAGCGTTTGCTCCCAGCACACCGCAGGGCCAGCAAAGCCACTGGGCATGGCTCTGGAATACAGGTAGAGCAGTAGAGCCATCATATTTTTGGAGTAGACATGTCCTAGTGCCCCTCCAATGCTCATGTGTTATCTGTTTCTTAACTGGAGTCACCGATACAGTAGCACAGAACTCAACTGTAATCTTAAGATGCCAAATTTATTAGTTTTTCCAAGAATGATTAATTGCCGGCTCACATAAACCTGTGTTGAGAATGCACCTGCTAATTAGATCAAGGGTAGTAACAGTGGCTTATAGAACACTCCCCCCAGGAGCAAAGAATCAATCTCAAGCACCTGAAGGAGATGAGAATCAGAACAAAGTAGATGGAAGTCTATAGTGTTGAGCTAGAGTCTGGGAGATCTCATCTCAGCAAGCCACAAGGTGTGGCAAGAAGGCCACCAGGAAGCATTTCTGTTGTTTCTTTTCTGTCCCCAAATTTTGAATTTCACCTGGGCATTATTCACTGGACTCACAGAGGCTAAGAATGACATCTCTTTCAGGTGACCGCCCCCCTCCCATCATTAGAATGGTGTAGGGCCTGTGAATCTATATCTCATCTGCCAGGTTCCAGTCACATGCCCATGCCGGATTAAGTCATTGTGATCAAGAGTCCAGTTTCTAGCCTGAAAGATCAGGGTTGGTAGATAATTCAAAGTGGGTCTGTGGATCATTTCTTACACAAGCTATTTGCTCTCCATCTAAATAGTTCTGCTTCCTAAATTGAGAAAAAAAAAACAATTTTCAGTTTTTATAGCAATTGGGCATTTCTGGGACACTCAAATAAGTGATTTTTCATTTGCCAGGGCATCAACCTATGGCATTTAAACAAAAAGATTTCTTTTTAGTACTAATATAAGACATGGCAGCTCCATCAGGATTTGTATGATGGGGAGAAGGGGCTATATTAGAAGGATAAAACAAATTGGTGTCTGGTGTTTTATATGTACCAAACATATGGCGCATATGTACATATGGTACATAGCTCATCAGCTGAACTCCACCAGACTGACCCACTCTAGGAGACTTGCTCAGTGGGAGACACTAGAGACTATACGTCTTCCTAATAAAATTCTTTATGCTTGCAATAGGCAAGCTTGATGAATGCCTCTCAGCATTTCATAGTGTTCACTACTGACATCCTGTCCCCAGTATGGGAGTTTCATAAGTGACTGTTAAGATGAGTTGCCATCTTTTAATATAAACTAGAAACTATGTTGGACCTACCTGGAGGTGAGGTCCATAGGAGGATCCGGTAGGACCTACAGAAACAATTAATTCCTAGAACGAGGTCACTGTTGATGAACTGTGGTCATGTTGAAAGACTTAATAGTAACTAACATACTGATCATTATGTAATTAGAAACCTATAGTTCAGCCATGACCTTAGTAGTTGCTTTTGAAGAAGGACAAAAATAGAGGATAATTGGTATAGTCTGGGTACCTTCATTTCTTCATGCCAGACTTAGTGCTGAGCTGCCCTACTGTTTGTTTTCTTTTCTCCTCCCCCACCACATGACATAGGGTTTCTCTCTGTAGCCTTGGAACTCACTACAAACTCACAGAGATCTGCTAGTCTTCAAAGGTTCAGCATTGATGGATCGGGGTTCTTGTGTTTTACCAACATGAAACCTCATCAGTGTCATTGTTTGTTGGCTTATTTCATTCCCCTTCTTCTACAGCCATGTTGCAAGCAGTATGAGCCCTCATGATCGTGGGCATTGTTCTGGGGGTCATTGGTATTCTAGTATCCATTTTTGCCCTGAAGTGCATTTGAATTGGCAGCATGGATGATTCTGCCAAGGCCAAGATGACACTGACCTCAGGGATCCTGTTCATCATCTCAGGTAAACCCAGACTCCTTCTCTCTAGCATGCACCTGCAAATGTTAGAACAATTTATTTTGACAGAAGAAAAGTGGCTCCTCCCCACTATTAAACATAGCTCAGAGTGTTTCACACTTGGATTCAAGGTCTGAGTGCATGAAAGCCAAATTACACTCTGCAGAACTGTAACCCATTCTAAGGTCCCTCTTAGCTGCTACTGACACTATAATAGGAGAGGGTGGACCCTAAGGCAAGCATGGGACAGGGCCTTTGAAAGGCATCTTCTTTGTGAAATGCTAAAACGTGGCTTTAAGGGGAAAGCTCTTGCCAGTAACCAAAGAGCAGCCCCAAATGCTTGGTTTATTTACCCTTGGATCCTGAGGTGTGTGGGAACATCTCTTTCTGTACACACACATATGAATCCTTCCAGAATTAAATATGAGATGAGCTCTTTGCCTACTGTTTAGCACATAGTTGGAACTCAACAGTCAGTGGCTGGTTGATCATTCTGTTACAGGAATGGAATATCCTACAGTCTTTTCATCTGAACTCATTTCAGCATAAACTGCCTCAGAAACATTGTGGTCCCTTAAACTGGTCCTTGTTCTTTTCCCACAGGTATCTGTGCAATTATTGGTGTGTCCGTGTTTGCCAACATGCTGGTTACCAACTTCTGGATGTCCACAGCTAACATGTACAGCGGCATGGGTGGGATGGTGCAGACTGTTCAGACAAGGTAACCTCTTAGTTGGCTTCTTGGTGATCCACAGAGAATATTGTAAGAGGAGAACGATTAAACCATGTGCCTAATGTGACTGTCGGTGCCTGAAATAGCAAACATTTATCAGAGGCAACCACGCTGTATCATAACTCAACAATGATCTGTAAATTCTTAAGCTTCATTTCCATGAAATACCCTTGCTGATATGACTTGAGGCTGATCCGGCATTTACACTGAAATACAGTGACAGTTCACAGTATTTATCTAGCATTCTCACACAGGGCCCCATTGTGGTGGCAATATGACAGGCATGGTTAACCCAAGATGTAAATGAGCATCAACTTAGACCCACAGTCCATACTGGGAGCCTGACAGGAGCGGGAAAAACCCCAACAGAAAGGAGTGAAGTCCGGTATGGGTGGGGAGAGGCCTGGTTCCTCCTGGTACTGTTGTCTTCTTCCCTCACTCATTCATTCATCCAGCAAATGTACTGAACAGCTACTGAGGCCTAGGCAGAGACCAGAGTGCAAGAGATACAACCAAGCTCCACACTCTCAAGGAGGTCCAGGAGATGAAGGTGAAACCTCAATATAATTTGATGCCTGAAAGGAACAGGACAATTTTTTTGAGATTTTATTTCTTTTTTTTTTAAGATTTTAAACATTTTTATTTTATTTTATTTAAGTAACTTTTTCATTTATTTTACATACCAACTACGGTTCCCCTCCCTCTTCTCCTCCCAGATTACCACCCCCTGCTTCCATCTACCCCACATCCCCTTCCACTCCTCCTTTATTTCTTTGTATTTTATGTATAGGAGTGTTTACTTGCTTGTATGTCTATATATCACATATGTGTCGTGCCTGAGGAGGCCAGAAGAGGGTGTCATATCCCCTGGAAATGGAGTTGCAGACTGTTCTGAGCTGCCATGTGGATGCTGGGAGTTGAACCCAGGTCCTCTGGAAAGGCAGCCAGCGCTCTAAAGCACTGTGCCATCTCTCCATCCCCAGGGGGAAAAAAAATGTTCAATGGAAAAGCAGTATCAATACCTATATTTGTTTAGTCCACGTACCAAATTGATGTATCTCGGCAATGAGCACCAGCAAAACCCCTAAGGAGGAAAGTCTTGTTTCCAGAGAGTGATGTAAATCCTCTCTACGTAGAAGAACCTGGTATTTTTCCAGCCACCCAACAAGCATCAAGATGGTACAACTGTCATGATCTGACTCTAGAACTCCAGGGCCCATTCACGTTTCTCCTTTGTTTCAAGACTGAGGAGGAATGTGATCACATAAGCTGCCATTATGCTGTTCAAGGTCTCTCCCATAATCTCTTAGTTACAAGAACAACCTGGAAGTAGCTGATCAAGTCATTCCTGATTACCTGGGACTTTCTCAGTTTTAATACCAGGAGTCTCACATCCTTTGAAAGAATGTTCTCAATGATCTAAAGCCCCCACCCCCAGTCACAACTCCTAAAAGTCCACCAACTTCCAATAAGACTACCTTGGATATCAAGCTTTTAATGCCTGGGGCCCTTAGGGAAGAGTCACTATATAATGCCACCCGAGATAAGGACCACTATGAAAACTCAAGATACCAAAACTCTCTCAGAAACAACTTGAGGCTGGTGATTCCATCACTCTTAAACTTCTCTTGCCAAGCCTTGCAGGCTCACTCATTGATCAGGAGAGAGAGGAGGAGGGGCCGGAGGAGAACAAGGGGTATGGCATGGCTGGAAGCAATGGGAAGAACCTGGAGGGTTTAGTCAACTGTATTCACAGCATCTCCCTCTTCAGGTACACCTTCGGTGCGGCTCTATTCGTGGGGTGGGTCGCTGGAGGCCTCACACTAATTGGGGGAGTGATGATGTGCATCGCCTGCCGTGGCCTGACACCAGATGAAAGCAAGTGAGTCCTCCCTCCCACTGCGGCTTGAATTTCATTTGATGTATACTTTATAGCCAGAATAATTGATCTGCATACATGGAAGAATGATATTGGCTATGGGTTCATTGAACTTCCTCTTTTATGGGGAATCTAAGGAATAGAACAAGATTCCACCGGGAGTGTTCAAGATGGATACTCTTTGAAATTGGGGGGAGAGAGGGCGGTAATCCCTCCAATTTCCTCTAGCTCCAGCGCTTCCTAATTCTGTAATCCTTCTCTGGAAGACATTTTTGCATCAACTGCAGAGATATCTGGTAACACCTGAAAATATTTGATTGCTTTGACAATGGTAGGGGACAATGAATCTGGTTTCTAGTGGGTATGTGCCCATGGTGGACATCCAGCAATGCACAGGAGCATCCCTCACCACAAAGGATCTGCTCCAAAACCCAGAGCCCTGTTATTGAGAAACCCTGCTCTTAACTTTTGCAAAGGATCCATAGACCCGGATTGTGTAGTGGTTCTACTACTCACCAGCCCTGTAACTATGGCAGGTCATTTCTGCTCTCCTGGCCTCTGACAGCACATTAGGATTGTTAGAAACAACTTGAGGCTGGCGACACCATCTCTCTTAAACTTCTCTTGCCAACATGGTGACTCAGTGCCTTGGCCTGACTAAGACTAACATTATTTCTATGAACACAGAACTGTTCAGTGCCGAGACTAAGACAGTGAAGAGTTGGTCTTCCTACTAAAGACACTGGTGTTCATGGATTTTTTTTTCTTTTCTTTTTTTTTTTTTTTGCTTTCAGCTTCAAAGCCGTGTCTTACCATGCCTCTGGCCAAAATGTTGCCTACAAGCCTGGAGGCTTCAAGGCCAGCACTGGCTTTGGGTCCAACATCAGAAACAAGAAGATATACGATGGGGGTGCCCGCACAGAGGATGATGAACAATCTCCTCCTTCCAAGTATGACTATGTGTAATGCTCTAAAATATGCCCCCCAACACGTGCAGAAGAAACCCTACCCCAAGAAGAGCTCACTCCAAAACAAGGACATTCTACCTTTGTCCCTTATTGCTTTTGACTGACAGTTGGAAGTTGGTAAAGTCTTGATTTCATCCATGGTGAGGTTAGACAGTCTTGGCCACGTGTCTCTGTCTCTAAATATTCCATCACAAAACAGCTGAGTTATCACTTACGAGTTAGAAGGCACAACACTCTCTTATCCCAATCTTCTGCTTTTTACTATAGATTTTTAAATATGATGACAGAATGTAACTTGACTCACTGTCTAATACTTTGGACAAACTTTCCCTCCTCATATTTAATAACCCTGATAATGATCTATTTCCCAGCTTGATCCCCACGGAAAATTTTAAAAGGGGGAAAAAAGATTAAAAGGCATTATTTCCTACTAATTTTGCTTTACCCACCCCTGACTTGACTAATAATAATAATAATAAACACTGATTAAAGAAAAAGAAATAACAGAGGAGAGATAGTTGAGGTCTCCCCAACATACCATCTGAGACACTCACATGGCAACTCAGTGGTTTTCAGTAGAGGCAAACCAGCCTGTTTACTTCTCTTGGCCTCTGCTAATTTCAACAAGACCATCCCAGAGCTTTCCACCTGAGGTCCTCCTTTTGTCAGAAGTCAAAATTTTCCTTGCAAGAGAAAGAAGTGAAGTTTTTGATAACCCGAGTCCTGTGTACAGTAATAATAAATAGTACATTAGCAAAATGGTATACAATATTGCTGTAAATTAACCTCACTCTTACATACAGAAAAATCTGGTGGGGGTGGGAGGTGGGAATCATTCCTTGACATTGTCTATATTGTACTCTATAAGGTTCTACATAAATCCAAACTTCATGAAACGCTTATGATCCTAATTGTTTTCTTTTGAGGTCTCCACAACCCGAGTACTCATAGGCACAGCCCTTGTTTTTTGGTTTTTTGGGTTTTTTTGTTGTTGTTGTTGTTGTTTTTTTAAAAAAATCAAATCCCAAATCCTAGAAAATAGCTTGAAACTGGTTCTTTTTTCAGAAAGAATAGTGAGCCTGTGCATCTTCACTGGCATAGCTATAGTCACTGCCAATTAACAGGGACACTCCTTGGCCCTGCGGTCAGATTTGTGGTTCTGACAGCTGCACCAGTACTTAACATGCGGGCCACACCCTTCTCTGTGCTTGTAGGACTGCCCTTTGGAGGAGAAAACATGAATTCCATCCCAATGTGCAGCCAGAAGAGGCTCCCAGGAAATGCAGATGAGGGTGCTTACTAAAACCCACCCAAGCCCAGAGCAGCAGTAGTGTTGTAAGAACCTGGCCACAGTGTTGTTATTATGGAGGGAAGGGCAGTCCTTCAGTAATAGTGCATATATAAGTGGCCTCCAGGGGGTGAGTGAATACTCAGGGGTGTCTCCACGGCAGCACACAGAGTCCTTCCCACTGGGACACCAGTGGTTTAGGCTATATTGAAGAGAGCCTTCCTGAAACTCATTATCTGAGGTCACACACACACACACACACACACACACACACACACAGAGAGAGAGAGAGAGAGAGAGAGAGAGAGAGAGAGAGAGAGAGAGAGAGAGAGAGAGAACAGATCAAAGAATTCAAGAGAGGAAGGAGAGAAGGAGGTGGAAATGAGCAACCAAGGACGTGAAAATTATCAAGGTTCTTGGGGTCCAAATGGAAGGTCATCCCTTTGAGACTATGGACACTGAGCTTCCCCCAATCCCCACCTACCCACCCATCAGAAAGTCCCTGGTCAGATTAAAGGCAGTGAGGCCCAGCTGAGTTTTCAGTTAGAAACACAGGGTTTCTCTGTGTTGCCCTGACTGTCCTGGAACTCTCTCTGTAGATCAGGCTGGCCTCAAACTCAGAGATCCACCTGCCTCTGCCTCCTGAGTGCTAGGATTTAAGGAGTGTGCCACCACTACCCAGCTTAACACATTGTTTAAAAGCTTCCCTATAGACTGTGCTTTGTCATCTTTTTGTTATTGCTCTGTCATATTGTATGCATTGAGTATTAATCTCCATGTTTTGTTACTTAAATATTAAAAATACTGTTAACTTCCATTTGAATAATTCTATTCTTTTTTCCTAAGCTTTGAGATGAGGATATAAGAAGTTTCAGTACTTCAAAAGCTGAGTGCATCTTTCCAGAATTGCTTCTGCTTGCAGAATCTGTGTCCGCCAGAACAGAAGCCTAGATGTCTAGAGGCCAGTCAGGTCTGGGCCCAGCCTGGGTAATGGTTTCTGAGTCAGAAGCCGTAATGAATCGAGGTTCTTGGAACAACCAGGAGGGAAGCTCGGGTCTAAACACCAGTTTAACCCATTTGACTGTGGATACACCAAACTAAAGTGTCTAGCGTTGTTGGCTTGTCCACAGCCCTGTGAAACAAGAGAGCCAATGCCTGCCCTCTTGACCTAGGGCTGGGGCGGAAGCATGATAAGTTCTAGTGGCTGAATCAGTATCTATCGGGGACAGAAATGGAGTCAGTTGCAAAGTCAGAACAGCTCTCCCTGAGCCTTGGGTCCTGATGCTTCCCAGCTATCAGACTGAGCAAAGCATCCCACCTTCCTGAGTCTCGGTTCCCGTATCTACAAAATGTGGTACTAAAGACACAGTAGTAATGACGCATAGGCCTGTATTAAGGAACGGGTGCAGTGCACACTTACACAACTTTAAGACAAACAGAATGTTAGCTTTTATAACTGGGCTAGCTGAAGCCGAGGTCGGCTCAGGCATAGCTGCACTGGGGGACATGAGCAAGAGTCTACCTTGCTCTGTCCTACGTCTCAATTCTCTTCTCTGCTCTGTTGTTCATTTCCTGAGAAGATCATCTGAGGGAGTGGGAGGGAGAGCTGACCATACTGCATGCAGGCAGGTAGCCTTTGCTGACATGCACAGGAGAAGAGATCCTGACAAAATCTGTTGAACTGGGAATCATTCCCCATCCCAAAACCACTTCCTTAGCTGGAACATCAGCACCTAGTCTGGCCAAGCTCAGGATGCCCAGGCAAGATATAGACTTGTTATGTGCTATGAAGGCTGTGTCCTGAGGATGCTGTTTGCTTCATTTCTTTACATTTATTTTTATAATTAACATATTCTTCAACAATTGCATATACATATGTAATACATTCCAGCCACACTCATCCTCTCTTATTCTCCTCCCACTCTCCCTAACCCCCCTCCCAACAAGTACCTATTCCATGTGCATATCTTTTTACATTCTTTTTTATTTTTGACTCACTAATTCTAGCCAGGGCCAGTGACCTGGGCATGAGTGTGGTTGCTTCATTTCTTTCTCCTTAGATTCTTCCTCGATTACAAGGAAAATTTCAGAGTTCTAACTTCTGGCTCTCTCAAATTACCAAACAGCATATGGCAGAGAAAAAAAGGACCTAAGAGATTCCCCCAGGTCTCAGAGAAAAGTGTCAATGATTGAAAACAAAAAATTTAAAACTTTGCATTCAATTTTAAGTATGTGAAATGACAAAAGTAGTTAAGATGATCCTCAAGGCTAAGAGTGTAGTCTGTGGAGGCCCATAAAGGTTTCCTAGTGAGACCTGAGCTTGCTTTACCCAGCAGGTTTGCATCAGAGGATTGCTTAACCATGTGCATGGTTACCAGGTGATTGGAAGGGTCTACACTTGGCTGAGCTAAGGGGAGGTCTTTGTTCCACCCTTGACATTCCTATAAACAGCCCTTTAGGAGAGACAGAAGGGGCTATGGATAATGACCCAGGCCCTCCTGGGGCTATCCTGTGTTTCTGTTTCTCTCCCCTCTCTCCTTCTATCTAAATATTTTTCATGTCTCCCTCCTCAAGAGTACCCTGGGGGAAAGTGAAAGGGGGCCTTTCACGGAGAAATGGGCAGTCCTCCCACAATAACCCAGTGTTAGAGAGTACACTGAGCCCTGGGGTCCGTCCTCTGCACCAAACAGAAAACAGAAAGGAAGGGAAAAAGAGAAAGGGAGAAGTAAACGGAGGAACAGAGGGGAAAGGAGGGGAGAAATGGTTCTCGGGTTTATCATTTAGTGTTTGTAGGATCAATTACAATTATTTATAACATGTTTCTGTATTTTCTTTCTTTGTTGACCTCTTGGATAATCTCCAGGCTATTACCAGACTGAGAGGCTGAGAGGCTGCCCAGCTGCTCCCACCTGGACCTGCTGAGACTCCTGGAATGCACTAATGGGAATCTTGATGGGGTGTGGTGGCACACACCTTTGATCCTGGTACTCAGGAGGCAGAGGCAGGTGCATTTCTGTGGGCTCAAGGCCAGTCTGGTCTACATAGCAAATTCTAGGTCAACCAGGGAAACACAATGAGACCCTACCCAAAATAAATAAAAGACAGAAAAGAAAAAAATAGTGATTTTGCTGGGCATGATGTCCCAGCAAAACACTCAGGAGAGAGAAAAAATAAAAAATAATAACATATTACCTGTGGAATTTAAGGGACAAAAGCTAGGGGACAAGAAAATATTTGGGGGGAAGGGTCAAGCCTCTAGCCAGTCACCAGGAATCACCCGCACAAGCTCATGCACTCATACATGCACACAGTGAGATTTCAGGGTCTTCCTCAAGGACCATCATTCGTTTGATTTTTCTATTCTTAAGCATTTGCATGCATGCATGCATGCCTTAGGAATGGTTTTGAACTGCTTTATTCCTCCTAGTTTCAGTCAGGCTGATTTTCAACACCTCACAATCCAGAGTTTAAAAGGAACAGGGTATTCTATTCATAATGTCCCAAGCAAACATGAAATGAGCATGTAGGGAATCAAGAATTAAAGATAAATAACATTTCAGCCAGGTGTATGGTACATGCCTATAATCCTAACACTCAGGAGGCAGAAATGGGAAGGTTGTAAGTGTGACACCAGCCTGGATATCATCACAAAACAGCAAGATCCAAATTTTAAAAATACAATAAAATAATTAAAATAAAAAAAAAAAACTCCTAAGGAAGAAAATGGTGAACTTATTACCAAATAATTATTTTAAATGGTGTAACTAGGTCTAAAAGTCTAAAACTTGAAGTGGTTTTTATATATAAATAAGCTAGGATACAACTATTAAAACTAGTAAGATGTTTTAATAGAGCTTGGGAGATGGTGCAACAGAGAGAGCACCGGCTGCCCCAGTGTGGGCACTGGGCAGACCTGAGTTTAGATTCTTAGAACCACAAGAGCCAGGCAATGTGATGGCCAACCTGTAATCCCAGCACCCAGAATGCAGAAGTAGGGTACCCCCAGACAAGCTGCCTACCAAGACAAGCTGGAATCAGCAAGTTCCAGGTTCTGCTAGAGACCCTACCTCAGTAAATGCAATGGGAAGCAATTGGGGAAGGCATATGAAGTCCATTTTGAGCCTCTACACACTTGCACACACACACATATACACCTACACACAGGCAAATACACATACATACACACACACTCATGTCACACATATATACAAGCAAAAAAATAAAATTTTAAATATATTTCTAAGGGTTTTTTTTCCAATGTGGATTATTAAAGAATATGTTGAAAAATGCCCTGGAAATATATTAATTGGTTGCTTCTAGTTAGAGATATAATTTTCTTTTTTATTCAGTAACAATGTAATTTTTAACCAGGTATGGTGGTGAATGCCTTGAACTGCCACACTCAGGGAACAAAAGAAAGCAGATTTCTGAGAGTTTGAGACCAGTTTACTTAGTTGCTAGAGCTGTACAGAAAGAGAGCCTGTCTAAAAAAAAAATAAAATAAAATAAATAAATCTAGACAAAAACTAAAAGCTGAAAGCAGATGATTTTTAAAAACAGAAAATGCATTTCAGCCACCTTGGAAGAAGAAATAAACTAATCGTGAAACCAGCGACTGCCCTTAACAGTATGTTCTAACCCACATCCCTTTGGAGACCCTTTGACATCCATCTCTCCACCTGATCACTAGGCCCAAACCCTGGTGAGGAAAAGGACCACAAAGGGCGCAGGGCAAGCTCAAAGGCGACCAAAGCAAGAACCAAAGGATCAAGTTAGACCTCTTATTGCTCAGAGAGGCCACATGAACCTCACCTGCACCCCACGCCTGCCAGTTCACCCCAGCAGTAATTCCTGGCCAGAAGAGCCAGACAGTAGAAAAAGGTTAGGATGCTTCCAGTTGAGGAGCCTCTTACTGGCAGCTGTTAAGGCCAAACCAAACCAGCTATGTGGGGAAAGCTCAATCCGGGACCGAACATATAACAACTGGATTTCACTACAAAGATTCTATGAACAAGGGGTCCCACATGAGCTGTGCAAAGGAAATGATATCTCTAGAGGAGGGTTAGGTGTCCTCAGTATGTCTACCAAGATGTCGAAAGGACCACCTAAGTGTCAATTTACATAGAAGCCATTCACATAGTTTGGAAGATGGGGAAATTGGCTATTTAGTAGAAGAAGGTAGCAGAAAAAAAAGTATAATAAGAAAACAAAAATCAACACCTTGGGCAGGAACATAAAAATAAAAATGACATTGATATAAAAAAAAAAGTGATAGTGAACGCTCATTTGGAATGCCCAAAAGTAAAGAGAAAAGTCAATATTAACAATGTAATAATTATCATCTATAGAGAGCTCACAAAACATAATTTGGGGAATTTTTTTGATGGATACTGAGTAGTAATTTCAAACCTATAGCAAAACTTGGGTCTAGCCCAAAACCTAACACTAAGAATCCTTAATCCTTAAAATGCTACCCTTGTTCTTAACAATAACTTGAAAATTAACTCTAACACTAACCCTAGCCTTAGCCCAAACCCAGACCCTATCCCTAACACAGTCCTTTACCCTAACCCTAACACTAACACAGGCGGAGTTCCTAACCCTAGCCTCAGCCCTAACCCAGGCCCTAACCATAACCTTAGCCCTAACCCTAGATCTAACCAAGAGGCTAGGCCTTAAAACTAACCAAGGTCCTAGAACTAACCCAGGAACTAACCCTAACACTAACCCAGGCCCTAGCCCTAACCCAAGCCCTAGCCTTAACCTAAGCCCTAACCCAGGCCTTAGGCCTAACCCAGGCCCTAGCCCTAACTAACACTAACCCTAACCCAGGCCCTAGCCCTAACCCAGGCAGCCCTAACCCAGGCCCTAGCCCTAACGCTAGCTCTAACCCTTACCTTACCCCCACGAGGTATTGTCATCTTTGTTTCACAGTTAAAGACACAAAAGTTGGAAAAGGTCAATTATTTTGCCAAAGTAACTGTCCCATCATGCCCAGGGCCATGCTGGGCTCAGCATTGAAGTCCTGAGTTCTGGAAAATCAGTGAGAAGACTAGGACAGTGTTACCAAGGCTGCCTCACCAATGACTAGGAAGGCATGCTTTCTGCCACACCACAGTGTCTCCCAACTACACAAGAGGGATGCATCAGATGGGGAAAACACATGTAAAAATACACATAGAAAGGAAGGGAGGAAAGAGCAGAGGGGAATCAATAAACAAGGGAAGAGGGAAGAAATATGAAGCCAAGAAGCACAACACTTAAACTTTTTTTTTTTTGGTTTTCCAAGACAGGGTTTCTCTGTGCAGCTTTGCACCTTTCCTGGATCTCGAACTCACAAAGATCTGCCTGTCTCTGCCTCCTGAGTGCTGGGATTAAAGGTGTGTGCCACCAACACCCAGCCTACACTTAAACTTTAAGTCTTAAAGCAATTTGCTGCAAATTTTCTATTTTAATTCTCTGATTTCAAAAACTGCTAAAGCTGGGCAGCGGTGAAGCAGGCTTTTAATCCCAGCACTCAGGAGGCAGAGTCAGGTGGATCTCTGTGAGTTCAAGGCCAGCCTGGTCTATAGAGCAAGATCCAGGACAGGCACCAAAACTACACAGAGAAACCCTGTCTTGGGAAAGAAAAAAAAACACTGCTAAATAAGGGCAAGTCTACTGTAATAGCATACAGTTACACAATGCAGAGAAGGACGTTGGGCCAGCTTGTCTCTCCCGAGCCAACATTACCAACTTCTAGAAAGTTCTTAGCATGTGCACACCTAAGGGCTTCTAGTCTAAAGAGAACTGTAGTGTGATGCCACTCATAAGGGCTTGGAAAGCCCCAGGACTACCCCTCCCCCCCACACCCCAAAAATGCACCCTATATAGAAGAAATACCTCCAGGGGATACTGGCTTTGGAACAGGCCCACTTGATCCCCGAAAGCCCTTAACTTTGAGGTTTCTCTAACAGTATCTGGAGTCTGAGTCAGTGTCCCTGTGCCCTGAGTGCTTTTCCATTCCTTTCTTGTCTCAAGTGCAGCAAGAAGTGAATGGCTCACTCTGGTTTCGAATTTTTGACCAGTCCTGGCCTTTCCTGTTATCAAAGCTAATGCCTTCAGCCCTTGTTGATGACAAAAAAAAAAAAAAAAATCTTATTTATTTTGTTCAGCAGCCAATTTGAACTTCCCCTAAAGAATATTTTGAAAGTAAAATGTCAAACATATTAAGCATGTAGGACTTGCCACCCATATTTATTGCCCAAAGAAGGAAGGTTGCCATGGCAATGCCCCAGCTGAAGAGGATGGAGCTTGGCTGAAGGGCGAATAAAATACCATAATGGAGCACAGGCTGCAGAGCCAGCCTGCAGATCTCTATGATACTAGGAGTGTTCGCTCTAGGTTTAGGAGCTAAGTCATCATTAACAGAGAGTGAGGAAAACAAAAATGTCCAACTTGCAAACCAACATGTCAAAAGGCAGGGGTGTGGTCAGAGCGAGTGAAGGTACTCTGTGAGTGGATGTGACCGTGTTTGTTTTTGTTGTTGTTTGTGTTTTTGTTCTGAGGATTGTAGGAACACCTACCCTTCCCCCATCACACCACATCAGTTCAAACACACCACAGAGAGGCACAGCCAGGAGCTAGACAGATGCCCACAGAGAGTTACCTGGAGTCCACTAACAGCAAACAACCTTGTCAGCCTCTTTGGTCTCACACAGCAAGACTCCACCTGCTCGTTCCCTTTGACTCCATTACCTTTAGGCTTTCTTAGGAATCTGCTCAAAGTAAGTCACCCTCACTCCAAAAGAGGGCCATGGCAGTGAACTTCAGTGCAAGGTTGTTTTTCATTGTGTGAAACTAGAGCGGGGACAGGGAAGTCTTAGCAGCAAGGAAGGAATTAAACTATAGGTGTGGTAACACGTATTGACATTAACTAGGTGTGGCGGCACACACCTTTGATCCTGGCACTCAGAAGGCAGAGGTAGGTGGATCTCTGAGTTCGAGGCCAGCCTGGTCTATACAGAGAAATCCTATCTCAAAAACAAACAAACAAAAAAATTGCATATACATTTTTAAAAAGAAGGAAGAGGAGGATTAGGAAACCTTTAAAAAATGTAGAAAGAACACATACTGCTGTTGTAGAGGCCTGAGTTCAGTTCCCAGCACTTACGTCTACACCTCCAGCTCCAGAAGATCTGAGACCTCTAGCCTCCCCAGGCATCTGCACTCACATGTACATACTCATAATCAAACAATAAATATGTTTATTGTTTAATAAACACAAATAAACATATTTTTTAAAATCTAAGGAAAAACCTCTCAGAGTACTAATACCATTGCATAACAACAAATTGGGGTAAGGATGTAGACACTTACTGGTGGGAATGTAAACCATTCCAGACAACCTGGAAATTAATAGTAAAACTAGGCTGGCATTGCCTAGCTCCTAGAACAGCTTACTAAGTTCCTATAAGACCCCTATAAATTTGAGACATAAACTCTACACATGCTCCTCAGAAAATTATCTAAATATCTGCTTGTGTTTAGTATATATGCAAATTTTTGATGAGCAGACTTGGAGCCCATGGATACAGAGAACCAATTGTCTACATTTCCACATGTGGGGCAAACGGTCCACATTTCTGCAGGTGAGGCAGTCTGAGAGCATTGAGCTTCCCAGAGCTACTATGATGGTGAAGGGCAATGATTGGGCCTTGGCATGGGAAAGTAAGAGATAGAATATCATAGACTTAAAAAGGGACAGAGTATCATATCAAGACAACACATATAAGGACTTCAAGTAAAAGAGAAGCTTCCATTTAAAGCTCAGGAAGGAGCTTAAAGTGAAGGAGAGAAAGCTGTCATGGACAGGATGATGGGGGCTGGAAGAGAAAAGCCTTTAGAGAAATACCCTGGACCAAGACAAAGACTGACTTGAATATCCTTTTTGGGCATGGCAGGTTCACACCACACGGCTCAGTCTGTGTGACCAAGAGCAAGGAGGAGCCAGGTATTAGGTAGGACCATAAATTACAGACTATGAGGTCACAGCACAGTATGGCTTCTCAAGTCTCTGTCCAAGAGGGGGAAAAATGTAAAGGGGCATGGCTTGATGGGTATTTTTCTGTAGGATCTGACCAGCTTAGGGTGACCAGCATCATGATGTAACTGTTGATCTGGCAGACTCCAGAGCATAAGGAATGAACATCTTAGAAAGTCTCATCTCAAAGAAGAGAAATGGAAAAAGAAGAGTTTGCATTGAGGATATGGAAAGCCCATTCTAGATGTAGTGGTATAATTACCATTATAATTATCCTCTAGGGTGCACAGGCTCATGTATGAGTTCCAGGGCAGGTGCATTGGGAATAGAACTAAAAATATTAATGGTTGCTTCACTAAAATTCCCATGGCATTCTCAAATTGTTCAGGCTAAGACCTAACCTTGTCAGAAACCCAACTGAAGTTTCATGGGGAAGGAAAAGGGACTTTGAAATGCCGGGCATAAAATAGGCACAAACGCATCCCTTTTTGGAGACAGGGGCAATAAGTAGTTGGATCCGATGGACTCCAGCTGATGGTGCATGAAAACCTATCCTGACCAACTAGCAGAGGTCTGTCAGGGACATGGCTAGGAACCAATACGAGACTGTGTCACAAACTCCCTCCTGACTCCATCCACAGCTGGACCTCAGCCAACCACTCCTCCATCACAGGAAGGGTGCCTTCTCCCCCTACCATCCGGTGCACATTTAAGACTCTTTTCTTTTCTTCTCTGTTTTCAAGCAAGGATACATTTACAAAAGCACACTCTCTGGCTGGTGTAGTCATTGTCCAACAATCCACCCAGCCCAGGAGCTTGTTCTTGTCACATTATTGTCCCTTGTGCTTCAGGACACTTGACAGTCCTCAACTGCTGCCGCTTCTCGGAGAACAACAGCTCTCCACCTCACGGATCTGACTTTGGGATTTTAGTGCTGTTGTTATTTTTAGCATTATTCTTGTCTCTGCTTCATCCCAAAGATTGTAGCGGCAAGGAGCTTTGACATGTTTCAAGGCTCCTTTTGTTCTCCCAGGGAGCTTCTGGAGAGGGTCCAACTTCACAACGTCCTTATGGAACAAGGCCATGGAAAATCGTTTGAATATTTCCACAAATATTTCTTGAGTATCTACTTCATGCCAGGTGCTACAACACATACAAAATGAATATGAAAGAAACGAGGAAGTATCATTTGTTGATATTCTGATGTGTGACATAACATACCAATGCCATGCTGGAACTTTGAAGTGTTCAGCCCACTGCACTCCCACAATAGCCTCTCCAAGCATCATTATCACAATTACAGCAGAGGAAACTGAGGCTTGGGAAGCTGACTTGCCTGGTTTCTCATCTAGTGATTAACGAAAGTGCAATTTGAATCATATCCATCTAATACAAGGTCCATGATAATTCTATTCGCTGAGACCTTTAGTTAGCACACTTTTATGATTCACAAGAAAGGGCATGGGAGGGATCTTGGGAGACTGAGGGCCCAGAGGCTTCCTAGAAAGCTATAGGGATGTGATCCAGTTCCTTAACTCTTAACCTCAGCAACCCGTCACCAGGGTCTAATAACAACCCTCCAAGTTTGTTGCAAAGATTGAAGATCCATGTAATGCTGCTCCCAAAATAACACCAATTGTTTTTGAAGAATGGCCACTGTTATTCATAGCAACACAGAGTACCATTTCTCAAAGAGATAGACACTGTTTGCCTACACATGGAATTCCTGGGACTTGCCACGAGTATGAAATTAGGAGATCTAGGATCTAGGCACCAAGATTTTTGCCAGATAGCTTTGAGAAGGTATAGTTGTCCTTCTCAGGAACATCTTCAATAAAAGAAAATCTCACAGTAGATGCAAGTTCAAAGGCTTGTTTTTCTCCTTCAGAATCTTTATTTGGCAGTGCTGATGGCCAGGGATGAAGATAGGACTTGCCTTTATTTAAGCCTGCTTGTGAAGTTTTGTAAACAGGTGGATATGGCCCACCCTGAGTACACTCTGATAGCTGCACTGGGTGGAAGGCTATTATTTGTGCTGCCTAGAATCCCACCTCGTGTCTCTGCAGAAAGACATAAACTCACCTTGGGTATGGCTTTTATTGGTCTCTGGGGGAATGCTGGCTTTAGTTGTTAAAGCCACAAGAAATGTGCACCTGAACAAGGAAACTGACAGGACACCTGCCCCTACATTGAGACCGGATTAAAAGCAAAGCCAGCCCCTTGGTGTCTCCGTTTCTAAGCTGTGTGGTCCTTAGCGGTTCAGTGGTTTCCACGGCAGGATGGCTCTCTCCGTGTTTCTTCTAGTAATAATCCACACAGCATAATGAACTCTCAATTTCTCAAGAGCAGCTTCTGAAGTGGGGGCGGTGACTAAGGAAAAAGATTTGATGGGAATTGAAGACACAGCGCCCTACATCATGGCTATTGTCATTCTGAGCTATAGGAGTGACCCTTCAAATAAAAGCTTTTCCCTGCCTTCTTCTTATGCAGCAAATCTTGCTCTGGAGGCAAAGTGGCAGAGCCAGGGACCTCCTGGACTTTTTAATTAAAAAAACAGAAAACTTTAAACAGAAGAACAGTGAAAAGAACTAAATAGTATTGTGCAGATAACTGAATTCTACACTTTAAAGTGATGGTGTTCTGCTGTATAAATTTCAGCTTCATAACAATAATAAATGTGTTTTAAATCACAGGAAACCTCAGCTGTGTTCTCAGGCCTTGCAGGTCCGGACTAAGTGAGAAACTCTAAGTATGAATTTCTGTAGGTTGCATTCTACCCAGCAATGTAGCTAGATGTGATTTCTTAAGGTTACAGGCATTTGCAAATTAAAATGCTTAAATCGTATCCAGATAATCAAAATTATTACCCCAGGAAGATCTATCTTAGCGTCCTGAAGGATGGAGAAGCCTGTGAAGATAGACTTTCATTTCCTGATGGACAGGAAAAGCCCATGACAGCACAGTCCCCCCAACACCCCCTGTGATGGGCTTAAGAAATATAAAAGGGGTAGATTTACCAGGCTCAGCCCAGGGTGTGAACACCCAGCTTTTTTGCAGTAAACTCAGGGATCTGCCCATCACCATGTGTGAGCCCAAGCATCCATTCTCACGTTCTGTTCACAGCATTCCCCAGGACTACAACATCCAGTGGCAGTGGGCATCATTCACCCTAGGTATCCCAGAAGAGACTCCGGACCCCTCACAGGCTCCATCCATGTACTCCGCAGCCTTTTTTGCCTGTGGTCTCACCTCTACTTTCTCTGAAGGCCTTTGAGACTCAGTGAACTACACAAACAGCCCTTTCCAATCAATGCCATCTCTTACCTCCAGCCAAGATGATACTGCTCTCTCACCCTTGTTAGAAGGCCTAGTGAAGAGTGTTTGGGCATTCCCTGCTCAATGGGCACACACTGCATTTCTCATTTCCACTTCCTGCAGGTGGCTATGTGTGGAAGGAAAGGGTTGTGAACAGCGGGGAGAGGTTAGTTTGGGAATGCAACAATCACAGCCTAAAAGTTTCAGAGAGTCAGTAGATGTGTCAGTCTGGATTGGTATTCTTTAGTTCTAAGGAGTAAATATAGTGTTGATGTAAAGACTGCAGCTCTCATCTTAAAGAGAAAAAGATATAGTTTATCCTGGAGCCATTTAAGAGACCATGGCCTGGGAATACAGATTTAGGTTACCCCAAATTCCATGTTCCAATGTGGAAGCAGTTTCATAAGGTCTTTATAGTTTTGTAGAACATAGAAAGTCATAAATCAAAACAAGTTTTAAAGGCATTGGCGGGTAACAAAGAGGCAGGTACAACAAGATGTGGGAGGTCTATCTGATGGCATTCTTAGCCCTGGGTGTGGCAGAAGCTAGTGTTCTGCAAGTTAATAACTTCTAAGAGATTTTTTTTTTTTTATCAGAGATGTTAGTTCTGATACAGAGTGGGGCAAGGAATGGCTGTTCTGGAAGGCCAAAACTAGCCCAAGATAAAGTAATTGGCCTCCGGACCTACAAAATTCCAATCTCACCACAGTACTGAAATTCCAATCAGTCCATCAATCTCTGCAGACACAGACTCTTTCCAAGGAGTTTTTCATTCACACCCAGACACAGCTTATTTTGAGGAATGTTCATTCACAAGGCCAGAAAATTACCCTTTACATTTTCCTCTACACACTGGATAAAATGAGTATTTGTGCTCATCAGTATTTTCAAGTCATTGGAAGCCAGTGTTTACTGGGGGCATGACAAAGGATTCAACACCCTAAGGATGTAACCAGCAGTACCTGTGAAAGGCACACTAAGCCAGATCCACCCTATTGGTCCTCTAACCTATAGGTTATAAGGCCCACTGCCTGCATATGACCCTGTGCAGTATGGCTTGCCACCTCCATAGACCTCCCTGAACACATCTCAACCATCTCCTTTGGAGTCCTGACTGACATTTTCTGGCTTCTTCCTTGCAACCATCAAACCAGCAACTACAATGAAGCAAATCTGCTCTGCATCGCCCACTTTTACCCTCAGTACTCTCCTCTGTCCCCTCAGGACAGGGCTGTGCAGTTAGTTGGGTTTTCTTCACTCTTTGGTGCCTGCCACCCAGCTCCCAAATAATTACATGGAGACTTATTCTTACTTATGAATGCTCAGCCTTAGCTCGGCTTATTTCTTCCCAGCTTTTCTTAACTTAAATGATCCTGTCTACCTTTTGCCTCCGGGCTTTACTTTTCTGTATTCCATATGCCTTTCTTTTTTAATCTGTGGCTGGTTGTATGGCTGGGTGACTGGCCCCTGGCATCCTCTCTCCTTCTCCTTTTTTTGCTCCTCCCTCTTCTCTCAAAACTAGATTTCTCTTTATTTATTCTCTCTGCCTACCAGCCCCACCCATTTCTCTCTCCTGCCTTTTAAGTTGTTTACAGAGTTAAACAACTTAAAAGAGTTAAGCAACATAAAAGAATGCAATACATGTTTACATCATTAAACAGATATTCCATTGTAAATGTAAAACATCTTAAACTAATATTCCACAATAGGGTTGCCTTCCCTTTTGAGACCCAATTCTGTCCAAGAGCCATGTGGACCCTAATCCGATAACTCCTAAAGGACCTTTTCAAAAGTGATTTTGTTTCTGCTGAATGCCACTAACCACCAGAGAACTAATTCTAAAGAAGAAAATGGAATTGTGACAAATGGCTAAGAACCATGAAATAAATGCTGATTATAAATATAGGCTTGAGGCTTTGTGAACTGCTGCAGCTCTAATTTTTCAAAGAACAAAGAAAAAGCAAGAGAATTTTTTAATATCAAAAGGACTTTCAGGTTACAATTAGTAAATTGACTAGCCTTTTTAAAAGCACAAAAGAACTTCTGAAACCAGAGGCATTCCTGAAATAGCAGAATACTGTCAG
The DNA here is from genome assembly GCF_903995425.1 of Onychomys torridus. Taxonomy (NCBI): domain Eukaryota; kingdom Metazoa; phylum Chordata; class Mammalia; order Rodentia; family Cricetidae; genus Onychomys; species Onychomys torridus. The sequence goes on along the minus strand of NC_050449.1, from coordinate 92,414,915 downwards.
TCTAGGGGACTGTCTGGGCCAGCCTCTGCACCTCTGAGACATGCAAATCAAAGGTTGCATAACTTCCCAAAGGTCATAAGTCTGAGGCTACCAGGATTCCAATCTGGACCCAAGTCTCCTGTCCTCGGACCCTCTCCACTCATTCTACAGTGGGAGCTACCTTCATGAGTGGACAGTGGTCCCCAGAGAACTTGGGTGACTCTGCAGTGGTATGATTTGTGGAGGTGATGTTGATGGTGGCATCTATAGTTGGAACTTGTTTGTTCCCCAAAGATCCATGTGTTACAAGCTTGGTCCTCAGTGTGGCAGTGTTGAGGTGGTTGACCTTGAAGAGGTGGGATCTGGTCAGAGGTCCTTAGGCCGACTGAAGACCTGCTCTTGAGAAAGATGGCAGGACCAAGGCTTTCACTGACTTCTTGTCTGTCAATGTGACCGCTTACTCCTGCATACCTCTTGTCTCTGTCTGGGCCAGGAGATTCCAGGTTCTTGGAATCTCGGTCAAAGAACTAAAGAAGTAAATGGACACAAATAGCAACACCGAAAAGAATTTTATTCCAAAACAAAGTAGATGTACAGCCTAGATATGCTACAAGAGAACAGTGGGCTACCTGACATAGAGTTCTCAAGAGAACCCAGTTACTATTTGAGACTCTTTTTTTAGGGCCAAGAGGAGGAAATATTGTTAAGGGGCAAAGCAAGGGTAGTTTCCCAGTTTTTTGAAAGGCTTGAGTTATATAAGCCTTTATTCCCTTCACACATCCTAACGATGCTTCGGGTTTTAATCACATGCCTGCTCACCCAGACATAGTCCTAAGATGGGGTTTTTCCCTAAAAGTTTGCTTTGTGGATACAGTTTGCCTTGTTGAGTGTGCATATGCCCAAAACTAGCCCAGGCTGGATTGTCCTACTGTTCCTAATTTCTGTTTCAGGACATGTTTGACCACAAAGGGGGACTTACTAGAGGTTACTAAGGAGCTTTGGGTGTGAGTGACCACAAGCTCTGCCACCACCTACTGGAGGCAGAACTCAAATGAAGCCCTAGGCCCTAAAATGCATGCTACAGGTGGGAGTCACAGGCCACTAAGTGCATTGTGGGAAAGAGGTATGTGTGCATAGGTAAGTCAAGTGGGCCCCTGGTCGCTCCACTTACCTGCCTCACATCCTTGCCTTTGCAGTCTGACAGAGAGTGATACAGCCAAGAGGGAATGACTCTAAAGCCTGGAATAAAGTTTTATTTGGGGAAGATGAAAGAGTTCTGACAATCAGCTGCCCAACCATTTTAATATGCTCAATACTATTAAACAGAACCCCCAGTTAGAAATGGTTAGTACTGAAAGTTTCGTGTGTGCTTTATCACAATGAAAAACAATGGTTTGTCTTGGGGAGTTTTGTTTTTGTTGTTTGTTTGTTTGGTTGGTTGGTTGGTTGGTTGGTTGGTTGGTTGGTTTTTCAAGACAGGATTTCTCTGTATAACAGACTGGCTGTCCTAGAACTCACTTTGTAGACCAGGCTAACCTTGAACTCACAAAGATCTGCCTACTTCTGCCTCTTAAGTGCTGGAATTAAAGATGTGTGCCACCACTGCCTGGCTTACAAAATAAATGTTTTTAAGACAGAGGTTATTTGAGTTGCTCTTGCCCTTTACTGTGGATGTTGAGCATGAGCCCACAAGTATCTGCACGCTTTTGACATGTAACACTAGAGGAATTAACAAATAGAATGGTAATTTAATGTTTAGTTTTGTAGTTTGTTTTTCTATCTTTCACTAAATTTAATAATTATTTTGCATACTTATGAACTATAGCATACTCCAATATATGTATACGATAAGTAATAATAAAATGTGTGATTAGCATTTCCATCACAACAAACATTTTTCAGTTCTTTGTGTTGTGTGACCAGTGAATGAATGAAGTGGGGTACATCCACAAAAATGGAACTTTTTCTTTAATCTCCTTTTGTAAATTTTATGTGTATGAGTGTTTTGCCTGTATGTATGTTTGTGTGCCAGTTGTGTGCCTGGTACCTGCAGAGACGAGAAGAGGGTGCTGCATCACCTGGTAATTGAACCAGGATCCTCTGGAAGGCCAGCCAATGCTCTTAACACTGAGCCATCTCCTCAGCTCCCATAAAGTGGAGTATTAATCAGCCTAAAAAGAGGGTCTGTGGACAGACCTTGAAGACACTATGCTAAGTGAAAAATGCTAGCCACAGAAGGCTAGTTACCATATGATTCCATTTATATGATGCTCCCTAGATCAGTCAAATCCATGGAAAAGGAAACTAAGTGGTTGCCAAGTGTTGAAGAATGTAAGGAAAGGGGTGGTGTTATTATCATTCAGGAGCACACATTTTCAGTTTAGGATGATGCAAACCTTCTTTGGTGTGAATGATGATAAAGATGGTGATGAGAGAACAGTGTGCATGAATTTAGTGTCTACGAACCATGCCTAGCTCTCCAATCTGTGAAGCCCCCTACTGGCTCATGTTTTGAGTGCTTGGTCCCCAGTTTTCCAAGCTGTGAAGCTTTTAGGAGGTAGAGCCTGGCTGGCAGTAGTTGGTCAATAAGAGCCAGCTTTCCAAGGTTTTGCCTACCCCTGTTTTTGAGCTATTTCCTGTCCAGTCACCCTGTGAAAAATCTACCACATACTCCAGCCACAGACTCTGCCACCTCATATGATGGATTGCAATCCTCTGAAACTGGGAGCCAAAATTCTTTCCTCCCATAAATGGTTTCTCAGTATTGAAATATTTGATCACCTCAGTATTGAAAAATAATGGATACAACTGTTCATTTAAAATTGTTAGAGTGGTCATTTTTATGTTGTATTGTATGTTTCCATGACAATAAAAACTAGAGGAAGGGGGGGAAAAACTAGTGTCATGCTAGTCCCAGGAAAGAGACATAAAAAAGTTATCTGTAGATTAAAACTTGCATAAAAAATGAGAAACTGGGGATACTAAATGTTCTATGGTATTTAAAGAAACCATACTAACTTTTGCTGGACTGTGGTGGTGGTATATTGGTTATTTGGGGAAAAGGGGTGGCTTTCAAAAATAGAGAAATATTTGTAGCTGTGCTCAGATGATTACTTGGGAAGGTGAGGAGAGGAACACAGGAAGACGGAGTCTCCATGTTGTTAAAGCTGAGTAATAGGGATATCAAGTTCATTACCTCATTGCTCTATTATTTTTATAGATGCTTGACATTTTCCATAAGAAAGATGAAAACAGCAAAAAAAAAAAAAAGTGAATATATGGAGAATATAAAAAATAAAAAAAGAATCTATAACTTTGCATTTTCCATGGATCACAATGCTAAAATACTGCAAGAGGAAGCCAAGGGAACTCTTAGGAACACTGAAGCTCTAAATTGGTTCAAGTTTCTAGGGAACATGTGGCCAACTGTAAGACAAAGATGGGGGTGAGATTTGCAGGACCAGGCTGCTCAAGTAGCTGCAGTCCAGTTGCACCACCTACTGGTGGCAAAACTCAAGTGCTGCCCTAGGCCCTCAAATGCATGCAGCAACTGGACAGTTGCTCAATGCTCAGGGAATTTGAGGCAGGTGCTGGCATTCAACGTTACGTTAGCCCACCAATTTCCCCTTGCTGTGGCTTTGTCTTCTTTTCCTATTCTTAAAAATCAAAATTCAGCCGGGCAGTGGTGGTGCACATCTTTAATCCTAGCACTTGGGAGGCAGAGGCAGGTGGATCTCTGTGAGTTCGAGAACAGCCTGGTCTACAGAGCGAGCTCTGGAACATCCAGGGCTATAAAGAGAAACATTGTCAAGAGAGGGGGGGGGGGGGAGGGAGGGAGGGAGGGAGGGAAGAAGGAAAGAAAGTCAAACCTCCAGATTCACTCATCATTCTCTCTAACAAATGTACCTCCCAGATCCTAAGGCCCTTGGCCTTTGACTGGCAACTGGACTCTGTTCTCCTGATTCTCACGCCTGAGCTCTCACACAGAACCACACCATTGTCTTCCAGGAGTCTGCAGCTTTCAGGTGTCCTGTCATGGGATTTCTCAGCCTCCACCAGGTAGGAGCCAACTCCCCTAATAGATTCCCTCTTAGATCCCTCTCTACATCTAACAGGCTTTGACCCACCAGCATCGGCTCTCTGGCTCTTCTATTTACCCCCTTCCCCCTCCCCCCAAGCAGACTATCCAACAATCCACAGGAGCAGACCCAAGCCAGAAGCAAAAGAGCAGATCCCAGAGCCATGTGGAGGGAGGCTGGCACTAGAAGTATGCTGCTCAGAGTTCTGTGAGGTCAGAGTATGATGGAGAAACAAGGATGTGATACCACAAGCAGTTGGCATCAGTTGGTAGAGGGTTTGCCTAGCATGCCTGAATCCCTGGGTTCAATCCCTAGCACTCTATAAACCAAGCCTGTGATCCCAGCATTTAGAGGTGGAGGCCAGAGGGTCAGAAGTTCAAAGTCATTGTCTTGCTGCATAGGAAGTTTGAGGCCAGTATGTGCTACACGGGGTGAGGTTGCATGGAGTGGGGAAGATGGGTGTATTTCCCAGAGCTGAGTAGATCAACCCTTTTCCCTTCCTTCCCATCCCCCTCCTTCCTGCCTTCTCTTCCCCATCTCCTTTTCCTTCCTCCTCTCCCTCTTTTCTCCTTTCTGTCTTGGGTTTCTTTCTCCATCACTTGAAATCACTGACCAAGAGCATGCACTTTGCAGAGACGGCAATATTCCAGATGCATTTACTTTACTCAAACTGAGTAAAATGTTGGCAGGATCTAAGAGAACTCCCACCCTTCCAGACATGCTGATCCTTCTTCTTTATCACATAGCTACTGGGGTAGCCATCATACATGTCAACTGTCAATGGTATGAAATACTCAAAGGGAATTACCTGTAGGAGGCTCAGCTAAAAGAAAACATTGGAGGAACCTGCTTGTCAAACATCTGGTCCTACTTTCTTCAATGGAAGGAAATGAATGAGGCCTAGTCACCTTTCCAGGTGGAGTGAAAGTGGGCAAACAATCTGATGATCCTTTGCTATCCTATGGAGCCAGCCTTCACCTGAATTTCCCCCAAATTCTGAGAATTGTTTAGGCCCTAATCCTGGACTTTGTCTCTCAGTGACTAGAATTCATCCTTATAAGAAGCCCCTGTGGTAGTCTGAATATAATCGGCCTCCATATTCTCATAGGGAGAATAGGAGGTGTGGCTTTGTTGGAGTGGGCATGGCCTTGTTGGAAGAAGTGTGTCACTATTAGGATAGGCTTTGAGTTTTCCTATGCTCACAATACCAGCAAGTGTCTCAGTCTGCTTCCTGTTGCCTGCAAGATACAGTACTCTCAGCTACTCCTCCAGCACCATGTCTGCCTGCATGTCACCACACTCCCCAAGATAATGGACTGGACCTCTGAAACTGTAAGTTAGCCACCTTAATTAAATGTTTTCCTTTATAAGGGTTGCTGTGGTTGTGGTGCCTTTTCACAGCAATAGAAACCCTAAGACAGCACCATGTACCTTGCTTTCTCCATCAACAGAACCCACCCTTAGTGCTTATTACAAATCCTTCCTCTCTAGGCCACAGCCCTCAGCTCTGTGTATCAGCCAATAGAACGCATTCTTATTGCAACAGTCACAGGTGCTTTGCTACCTTGCTAGGGAGTTTCTATGTAGCTATGCCTAAAGCTTTGTTGTGATAACTGTCATGTAGAACTTTTTGCAAAGTTTTACTGCACTTAAATGTGTACAAAAAATAAACTGAGAGGTCAGATTCTGGATGCTTTGACCCAGCACCTGTAAAATTGGTGCTGGCCGAGTTTCATTCTTCACATCACATGGGTCATCTCCCTGAAAGCCATGAGGCTTGAGGAGTCCCTGACAATTACCTACCTGCCCAACTGCATCCAGCACCCATGAAAAGTCCTTTGCTCTAACCACACCAAACTGGTCCCTTTACACCGATATGGTCCTAGCCCTCCCCTCCCCAACTACCACATCTCTCTGCTCTCTGCAGCGCTTTCTTCCCATTGTTCTTCCTGTTCCTCCCATAAGAAAAACATCTGCACACCTTTTGGCTATCCCATACCATTCCTTCCATTTGTACGTTTGAAATTTTCATCAATTCAGAGTTAGAAACACCTTTTTGTGGCAAACACAAAGGTGTTCATATGACTGCTTTTCTTTTAGGATGATAAAATTGCTGTTCAGCTACAAGGGATGAAACTGACAGAATTCAACTGCACTCAGCTGAGGTGTCACGTGACCCCAGGCTCCCCCAGCCAATGACAAAGCATGGCAAGCTCAGCCACGTGGGGACTCCACAGTTGGCAGTCCTAGCTCTGAAGCTCCCCTGTGAGAGACCTCCTCACACAGGAGAACTGTGTGGCTCTCCTAGCTTCTGCCCTGTGGCAATCTGAATAAGAATGGTCCCCACAGGCCCATAGATTTGAATGCTTGGTCACCTGGGAGTGATATATTTGAAAGGAGTAGGAAGTGTGGCCTTGTTGGGGCAGATGTGGCCTTGTTGGAGACGGTGTATCACTGTAGGTGGGCTTTGAAGTTTCAGAAGCCTGAGCCATGACGTCTCTCTCTCTCTCTCCCTGCTACCAGCACCACTTCTGCCCACACGCCCATGCTCCCCGCCATGATGACAGTGAACTAAACCTCTGAAACTGTAAGCCAGCCCCAATTCAATGCTTTCCTTTGTAGAGTTGCTGTGGTCACGGTGTCTCCTCACAGCAATAGACGACTGACTAAGATATGCCTCTTCCTTTCTTCCACTTTGTGTCCCTGCCAGATCCCATTGCTGCCACCTTTACTTTGCCCAGGGAAAGTACCTCAGTAAAACTGGCTGGCTTATTACTGCTTGATCACTGCATCCCAAAGGCCCTAAACTGTTGTTATATGTTTTTCATTCTTTTGGGGGGCCCGCCACCCAAATCACATACAGAGGCTTATTCTTAATTATGAATACCTGGCCTTACCTTGGCTTTGTTTCTAGCCAGCTTTCCTTAACCTTAAATTCTCCCGTCTACCTTTTCCCTCTGGCTTTTCCTGTTCTCTTACTTCTGTGGATCTTACCCTTACTCTGTGGTTTGTTGGTTGTGAGTTGGGTGACTGGCCCCTGGAGTCCTCCTCCTCCTCTTCTTCTGGCTCCTCCTTTTTAATTCTCTCTTCCCAGATTTCTCCTTCTACTTATATTCTCTGCCTTCCTCTCTCTCTCTCTCTCTCTCTCTCTCTCTCTCTCTCTCTCTCTCTCTCTCTCTCCCCCTCCCTCTCTCTCCTGCCTTGCTATTGGCCATTCAGTTCTTTATCCGACCAGTCAGGTGTTTCAGACAGGCACAGTAACACAGGTTTACAGAGTTAAACAGATGCAATGTGAACAAAGGTAACAGACCTTAAAATAATGCCCCCAGCACTAACCCGCCACTGCTGAGATGGAAGCTGCTTCACTGGCTCTTCACCACCCTCTACCCACAAAGCTTGAAAAAATAATAAAGAACGACAGAGCGGTACAAACACCATCCTGTATTTAAATGTTCACTATAATAAATAAATATTTTCACACTAAAAGAAATACAGTCTAAGCCATGTGCCACCATACACACCTTTGATCTCAGCACTCGGAAGGCAGAAGCAAACAGATCGCTGAGGTCAAGGCCAGCCTGCTCTATAGAGAGTTCCAGGACAGCCAGCGCTACACAGAGAAACCCCGTCTCCAAAAGACTCAACTCCCTGCTCTAAAAAAAAAATTCAGTCATATAAAAAACTACATATAAAAACTCAATGTCAGAAATGGTCTCAAAAATTAAATTCGTGGTTCTATGGGGACAAGAGGCTTCATCCAAACTGCTCTTTCTTCTTGGCCACAAACAAGCTCCACCAGGTGTAACAACTCTGGGAACTTCTCCAAGGTTATCCTGGTCTGGGTTGAATGATGTCCTGGTTAGCTCTAAATATCAATTTTTCACAACTGAGAATTGTCCAAGAGGAGACCCTCAGTAGAGGAAATGCTTTTAGGACGATGTCTGTGAGAAACTGTCCTGATTGTTCACAGACATAGGAGAAGCCAGCCCACTGTGGGCAGCACCATCCCTAGGCAGGTGGTCCTGAACTGTATAAAAAAGCTAGCTGCGCATATACAGCTGTGAGCCAGTTGGCAAGCAGTGCCCTCCGTGGCTTCTGCTCTGCTGCTTTGGCTGTGAAGCGAATTCCTTGGTGAGAGGTAATGCTATATGGAACAGCAAACAGGCCTACCCTCCAGTTCCAGCCTCGTCTCCCTCGCGACAGGCTGTGACCTGGAACTGTAAACCCAACAAAGCCTTTCCTCCTCTAAGCTGCTTTTGGTCAGTGTTTTATCACAGCAACAGGAATGAAATGAGGACAGGCAGCCTCTCCCGTGCCCCCCTAACTCGCTAATATCTAGCACTAGATTAATATGCTTGGCCCTGGCAGCAGACACTTTACACCATCTACCTCTGTCTGCACCCCAACTCAGTGGTGAAAGGCGAGAGAGTCTAGCCCAGAGTGATGACTCGGGCCCCATCTCCATGGTGACCTGCAGATTACAAAAGGAATCATAGAAGAAACACTCCTGTTATAATCCTTCTCACATTTACACAAGACACTGCAGCCTCTTGGGGTAGCAGCAGGACCCTGGCCCTCTGAGGTAGCAGTCCTTATAGGGAGAATGCATAGACGTCTGTCTCCTGCTCTGCCTCTCCTCAAGGGAAAGATTTCTTGGCTGCTGGTGGGAGCAAGAAGCCTAACAGCCTCTTCTGTTGGGATGAGCCCAGCCAGTCAAAGAGGCTAAGCCCTCTGGCAACCACAGCAGAATCACCAGCCAGGAACCCTAGGTCGGCCAGAACTCCAAGGGCTAGCATCAAACTTTTCTGGGAGCTTTGAGCGAGACAAAGGCTTTGGCGTTCCTCTCTGGTCCAGGTCCTGGGAGAGATCTTCCAAGGATGAGATCTCCAAGTCACTCTCATCCTCAGAAAGCTGCAGAGGTAAAAGAGGAGAAGAAAATTGATTTTGATAAATGCAGGGGGGATGACAGAGAGTTCAGCAGCATCCAAGATAGAAACGGGAGAAAGTGATGCGTCCAAGTAAAGCCACGGGGAGAGGTGACTCCTGGTCCTGCCCTCCAAGCCCCCTGCCTCTGAAAACCTGCTCCAGAGACTCAGAGCCACAGTGGTTGAAACAGGTCTGGTGTCCTACTGAGGCCAAGGCAAGCACCTTGGAGAGATTTACGCGTAGATCTGGTTGCTCATGTTTACATTGAAACCTGGGCAGTCCGCATGTTCACAGCATCATCTATCTGCATTAGACTACCAGTGCCCACTCACAACAGAGAAGGAGAGCTTAGAGATGTTTATATGCGCTCCATGACAAAACCAACACAGTATGTAATAAAAAGGTAGATGGGGGTAATATTAGATGCAGATTTTTAACTCCTCTCATTGACAAAACTGGAAGCCCGGGGCCTTTAACTTTTGAAGCTTTTGAGATGAATGCACCTTAGTCAAAAGGACTCTTCCTCGAAGACTGGTGCTCAGAGCTGCCTGGTAAACACTGAACTTGAAAGGAGATGGGGAGCAACAAGACATCCTGGAATGGGCCTGAGCTGCAGCCAATGATAAAACTACAGTGTGTTGGAAGGTCAAGCTACATCCAGACCACAGTAATAGCCTAGGCCAGGAGTTCCCACCCAGGGTTTTCAGGGCCTCTGCTGGCTGCCTGGGGTTTGACATAGGCCATTCCATGTATTTTATCCTGGCATGTAAGAAGACACCGTCCAGGGCCTAGACAGCATCTCTGTCTATTTTAGACTATTGGTGCTCTTTGTCAATGGAGAACAGGAGAGCTTGGAGAACTTTACATAAATGCCAAGATAAGCCAAGCATACTGTGTGATAAGAAAAGGGATGTAGGGGTGCTATTAAAAAACACAAGTGAGAAACGAACGGGACTGCCCAGTGAAAGTGTCTGCTTAGCAAGTGGGGGGCCCCAGGTTCCATCAGCAGCATTAAAAAGACAACTGCTCACTGCCACTACTGTTGCTCAGGGCAACATCCTCATCATCTCCAAACGGACCTCTTTGGTTGAAAGGAGCGAATTGAAAAGTATAATTTATCCTCCTGCCCTAGAAAATAACAGAAAGTGGCAGCTGTTCCCCGGTGGAGAGAGAAGGTGGCGAAGAGTCTGGCACTCATGTGAGGGCTACGTCTGCAAATTCCATGGCAGCTACAGCCTGAGGGAGGCCAGGCCACCAAGATGTGCAGTGGTGAGGCATCCACCTCCTTGAACAGTTGGAGAAAAGGTGTCTGCGTTTCCCTATCTGATGTGCTGTGTGGCACCACTCTGAGGGTGGATAGTGTTTTCTATCCAGCCTTCTGTTGGGGTCTTCTGTGAAGTCAGGGCTGGGGAGGGGCCAAATATGGAAGAGACCGCACGGGAAGAAAGCAGCCATGACAGGAGGCTCACAGCAGCAGGAGACGAGAAAATACATCTCCTCAGAAAGTACTTATCTAATGAACCAAAGGGCTTCTTAACATTAACATGGGCACAGAAAAAAAATCCAAAATGCTCATCTTTCCACATAGATAGGGACAAACGAGACAATGTCACATGCAATGTCCATCTCGGGACATGTTAAAGCTCATACTTGCTCAGTCTTGTCCCAACCTTCACCCCAGAGCCCTCAAATTTGGAGCTGGCTCTCTATGGAATGTAGGGCCATCTTCAAGCATCCTACCTGAGACTTCCTTGCTGGTGTGGAAGACCTCTGTAGGGCAGTGTTGGGCCTTAAGAACACACTGACCCCTCCAGAAGGCTTCTTTGCTGGAGTTTCAAGGTGTTTCTCAAGGTTTTTGACCATCGACTGCACCAGTGTTCCTGGAAGGGGGCAAATAGCCATGTCAGTGGGGCAGGTCTGGAAAATGAATGCTTCATCCCTCTGGACTTTATCTAGACCCCAGTGTAGACAGATGGAGTGGAGAGAGACTCAAGAGGAAGAAGACAGGATTAGCACCTCTTCTCCCCCAAAGAGGAAAAGGAGACAAAGAAGGTCCAGGCTAATGCTAGCATGGTTATAAGCAGCTTAGAATGCCTTGATAATTTATATATATAATGTCTTGATAATGTAACTGCTGACTTGACTTATGACCAGCTGCTGAGTGGAACTGTCCCGCTAATGAATCTGAGTGAGCCTTCTGTTTAATTCATGAACTACTAAAATTGATGTACAGTGAGGCGACGTGTGATGGTTAATCTTGTCAACTTGACTGGATTGGAAATGGTGGAGGGAATTAGTAGAGCACACCTCAGGTGTGTCTGTGAGACATTATCAAACACAATTAGCTCATGAGGGCTCTGATCTTATCGGTGGACTGATCCCTTGATAGATTCATACTGGGGTGACTGGAGGTGTGTGGAAAGGTAGAAGGCGGGACCTACTTGGAAGAAGTAGGTGACTGCCCTTTTTCTGTATCCCTTTCTCTAGATTCCCGTTAGCCAGGGTGTGATCTGCTCCATAGACCTCCTACAAGGATGGACTGCTATCTCGGAAACCATGCACCAAAATAAATAATTCCTTTAAGCTTGGGTTAGTTCTTGGGTATTTTAGTCACAGTAAAGTGATTCCTCTGTCTTCCTTCAACACCTCCACCCAAAGACAAACACAGAGATCAAATATTAGTTATCACAGGTACAATTTCCTATGAATTCCATTCAGGAAGCAGGAGTTAATCAGTAACTCAGATCATCAATGGGCTTCCGACTCACTGTAAACCAACACAATGGAGAAGCACAGCATGAACATCACCCAGCTCTCTGGACTCCAATGCTAAGGCTCTTGGCAGACTTTTAGAGCTGCAGCAGCCCTTGGATGATTGATCATTGTGTTTATAGGGGCTGGAAAGATGGCTCGGCAGTTAAGAGTGTCTACCTCATTTGCAGAGGACCTGAGTTTGATTACTATCAGTGAGCTCACAGCCACCTGTAACTCCAGGCTTCAAAGGATCTAACGCCCTCTTCTGGCTTCCACAGGATCTGCACTTGCTTGCACATACCCATATACAGACTTACACATAGTTAAAAATAAAATGAATCTTTAAAAGACAGAAATGTTTATTAAATTCCTACTATGTGCCAAGCACTTTGTTTTTTGACCTCTTATGAATCATCTTGTTAAAATATGTCATTTTTACAACAAAGAAACCAGAACCTTTGCACAAGGACAGGTAGGGAGTGACAGAGCAAGAATTGTATGAAAGACTAGTGACTCCCAGTTCTAACATCTTTCCATCTTATCATCCCAGCTAAGGGATCAAGCCTCCAGAAAGCTAGGCCTGGTGGCTTCTGATGGGTTGACAGGCTTGGATTATGCTGCAGACATGAAGAAGCATTACAGAGTCCATTAAGACAAGTGTTAACAGACTGCAAACCCCACAGCTTCTCCTTCTGGCTTTGCAAAGTCAAAACTGTAAGCCCCATATTCCCCAGCTCAGCCTGAGCTAAGAAACACAACCTGAGACAGAGGCCTGGCTTCTGTTGGCAGTTTTATAAGGGGACTTGATGGCTAAGAGCAGACGCCACTATTTTGAGAAGAGAAATGTTCAACTCATCATTATAATGACCTACTAGATAGAGCATGGTAAGTTTAAAGAATAATTCACTCCTATTACCAGAAGCCTTAGCTTAGGTCTCTTTTCATCAACAAGTTGCATCCCTGCCTGTCACTGAAGAAAATGCCAAAGAACCTTTCTACACAGATAAAATGCTGCTGCTGTCCAAAGGCTGTTGATGAAGACATACTCAGGGCTTCCAGCTACCTTCTGTTTCTCCCATATAGCCCCCTAAGGGACCTGTTCCTTAGATGGTCTTCTCTACTAAACAAAAGGAGTGGGGGAGCTCCCCAAACTCCCAACATTTAGACAACTCAGTGACAAAAGCAAGGGGCAAAATAACCCTCACCCAGGTCTAGCTTCCGCCTGGCATTTCTGAGACAAAGAAGATATGCCGAATCAGCACTCCCTGGAAGAAGCTGAAGGGTTGTCCAGGGCACAGAGAAACTGGGGCCAGAGAAGGACTCACCTGAGGAAGCCAGCCCACCGGAGCCCTTGCCGGAGGGCTGGACACTCTCCTCCGAGGTCTCAGAATCAGACCAGCCCCAGTCGTCCTCTGGCTGGGGTGCAGATCTGGAAAGAACTTTGGCAGGCTGAAGAGACACTTGCTGCACAACGTCTTCTTCTGGCTCCTCTTCAGAACTAAAAGGGGGGGTGCTGCTGCAAGACAAAATGAAGGGAACAGGGGCCAGAAAGAAAAATTCAAAAGCCAGACTTTGGTTTTTTGGTTTGCCCCAAGCCAACCCTGCTCCCTCTCTCAGGCAAAGGTTAAAGCCTGAGTACCTGAGACCCCACCCTCCCACCGTAGCCAGGGTTGGGAGGAAGAGATGGGAAGGGGAGGGGAGGTCTGCCTGGACTGTGAGTGAGGGATCCCCAGTCTCTTCTCAGAGGCTCCAGGTGAACACTACCTGAGGTACCTTCTATATTCTCATCTGTCCCCATCCCTCCCTTGTAGGCAAAGCTCTGTGAGGGTCTAGGACAGGTTTCCTGAGGCCAGAGGCCATCACCTAGACCCTACAATAGGACAAAGTCTAGAGCTCACCTCAGCCCGGGCCCAGGGGAAACAGGGGTACTGGAGGGTCCATGCACTCGGGGGCGTGGAATGGGGGTGGACACCTGGGTGAGGCCAGGGCCATGGCTGCTGTGGCTCTGAAGAGTTGGCGTAGAAGGCTCTGCTGGCTTGGATGGCAGTGCCACATTCAGGGTCCTAGTCTTTGGCCGGGCCTCCCGTGTGGCCAGCGTGATCCGCTGGCTTTTGACTAGAAACACAGAAAGGAATGACTTGCAGGACATGCCAATGCTGGGCCTGTAGTCCTGAAATAGAGGAAAGTCTAACACCAGACATGATCATGCCAAACACAGTTGACAGTCGCCCTATATCCTGAGTCGAGTCCCTCTGCTAAGGCAAAGCTCCAGCTTCATTAGAGACTGAGAAAGTATTCAGTCTCCAGGTCACGCCATCATTACAGAAGACCAGAGAAGTCGTTCTGCAGACCCAGGCTGACTTTGGTCACAACTTTTAACTACTCAGAACCTTGAATGGGAGAAGCCCTGCAGGAAAACTCTGCTGCCACCAGAGGTCGCTGCAAGATTACATGACTACCAAGAGCTGCCGGGACCTTTCAATTCACAGGCAAGGCTGCTGTGCCCAAGACAGGCAGTTAGGTCCATTCACATTAGGAAACAAGGTAGGAAACAAGGGACCCAGTGAGTTTATTCATGGAACGTGAATTGGAGAGAAAGTACATCACAGGAAGCTAGAGCAAGTGCTTTCCATGAAACTTAACACCTATGCCTGGGTTCACTGAGAAGGGTTTCTTACTGCAGTAGTTCAATGTCAAAAATGTGATACATTGCTTTTAGACAATTTATTATTCATAAGTGGGGAGGGGTAAGATGAAGAAGGGGAAAAGCCAAAACAAGACTGCAGAGAGGAAACAATAGCTCACAGCTGCTGTGTACTAGACACTCATCAAGGCTTTCGTATACATCTGTTGCCCACCAGCACCCCCCCCCCCCCCCCCCAGTCCCCAGCCCACCATCAAACAGCATCATTTTCCTGCTTTACAGAGACGTGGAGCTACGGAGCTACGGAGGAACTTACCCTCAACTCCATGGAACAAAGTGACAGACGCACACCTGGCCGGTCCATCTGCCATTGCATGCCCCCGGCAAGCTCCAGAGCAAGAGGCATGGTCTAAGTCAGTGGTTCTCAACCTTCCTCATACAGTTCCTCATGTTGTGGTGAGCTCCAACCATAAAGTTATCTCCCTGGTACTTCATAACTATAATTTTGCTACTGTTATGAATTATAATATAAATACCCAATATGCAGGATATCTGATCTGCAAACCCTGTGAAAAGGTAGTTCAAACCGCCCCCCAAGGGGTTGTGACCCACAGGTTGAGAACTGTTTGGACTCTCAGCAGCCAGGCGAGCACTGGCAAAGGGCTTGTGGGGAATGTGGAGATAAGGGGACTCAGAGCAGGAAGGAAAGGTCTACCAAGTGTCATGAAAACGGATCTCTCATCTCAGTAAATGACTTGAACCCCAAAGCTAGGGAAGGGGCAATGGGGAAAGGGGAGGCTCCCTCCTGGCTTTCTGGTGACAGCAATGGGGGAAAGTGGTACCCACAAGAAGCAAGACTCCCTTCCTTTCCCCTGAAAGCCAGAAGTCTGAGGACATTTCCGTTCTTCCTCTCCAAATCCCCCTCCTCCCCATCCTGAGTACCCAGCACTCCTGTGTCTGGCTGGCTGGCTCACATCTCCCAGTCCCCCCTGCTTTCTCCTGTGACAGGGCAGTTCCTGGGACAAAGTCAGGCGAAGCAGATACTGCACTAAGTTAGAGATATTTGGGCAAATGAGCAAAGGAACACAAGTTCAGACCCAAGCAGGAAAACCACCTGTCTGTCAGAGACAGCAAGACCAAGAAGTGTCCTATCTTTAGAAACTTTAAGGTCAGAAAGTTGACTTAGGATGGGGTCTCTCAGATAATCACATAATTTTTACCATATTCTTATACTACCTGTCCTGTTATCTCTTTAACACTTTATATTAAACAATTGCACTTTTCACATAAAATATCTGCTTTATACTTATACAAGAAATAATTCTACTACATCACATGATTGTATGCTAGGATTTTTCCCCCCAATTCATGTGAAGGAAAAGAAAAAAATAAGTATAAAATAAATGGTCCATGTACCAACTAAAATCATCTCTAGTGTCCCCCAGAGATATGCAGGCTGCATTTGGCAAACTTTATTTGCATAAAGAGCTCAGCCCTGATCTGCTGGACATGAGACGGGGTTGGCATCCTTCTGGCCATGTGCATCCACGGCTTAGGAAAGGACACGAAGGCATCCTTTAATCTTCCACCCAAATCACAAATGTCTCGACCCAACTCTGCCTCCGCCTCTGTTTCTCCCAAAGAGGCTTTCTCAACTCATTTACCCTTGAGGGTCACACAGGCTCTATTGGTCAGAAAAGCATCCTCATGGGAGGCAGGGGCAGCTCCCTCCTCCTGTGCAAATACCCCAGCCAGAATGGAATTCTCCTCTCATGGCCTCAAAGCACGCCTGCACTCGCTTACCTGGAGGCTGGCTGGCTGGCCGGGACACTACAGCTGTACTCTCCCATCTCCTCTTCACTCTGCCCGTCACTTCCTTATTGAGTTCTTCCCTCAGACTCCAAAATTCACCAAAGCTTCTGGATGTCTGCTCCCTTTGGCTTCTCAGCAGGGACTCCAGATGTCGGAGAGTCTGAGCTGAAATTCCCTTTGTGCCCTAGAGGAGACAAAAGTTCACCTTTGCATACACAGGCTCCCTCCTCCCTTCCCTAAAGCTGCTGATGTGGGGGTACTCTGACTGGAGCCTATCGTGTTGGAGGGGGTGCCTGGGGAACAGTGGGCTCCACATTGCAGAAAGTGTGTGAATTCAGGGTTTGGGAACTCTATCACAAGGCACAACATAGGATTAGGTGAAGGGCTTCATCACACCGTAAGGGACTTGGATGGGGGCGCTCTTTCCCAGAATCCTACTGAACGACCAGGTGAGAGCATGGCCTACATCATTTTGCACCTCCTGGCACTACCGTGTTCTCCCTGATTAACAGGGTTTGGAAAACTGAACTTCAAAACCAGTGCATACTACTAGAAGTTCCTTGGGCTTCTGCCTGCCACCCACCCAGAGCCCAGAAAAGGGTTTGGGAGGCATCTGGATGCTAGACGAAGATTTACCAAAATTAGCCATTTTTAAGTCAAAATTGAACACAGGACCGGGATAGGATAGCAGCTGAAGACAGGCCAATCTCAATGAGAATTTTTATAAAAAACCTAGCTGTCTGAGTTTGTTTGGCTTGTTTTTCTAATCTTACTCACTGAAATGCAAATGGTAAGTTCGATGCTATGATGCTTGGCTACTTTGATAACATGATGTGCCTTTATTTACTAATATATGCATTCAGGCTCTATCTGTGCACATCTGGGCACAGCCACATGTTCCATGCATAGATAGTGGACTTAGAGAGAGAGGTTTATGCAAACAGGACTGGCCCATAGACCAGACTCAGCCAGCTAAATGCCCTCTGTTGGAGATTTGGTAGAGGCACAGGGAAAACAGTAGCCAATGAGCAGAGAACATTGAGAGGGTCAAGATGAGGACTTGGAGGAAAGCAGAGACCTCTCTTCTGCCGACAGGTGACAGAAGCTGTCCCCAGACAGCAACAAGCACAGGAAGAAATGAATGAGTCTGCAAGGTAAAGAATGAACAATCGCCTCTCTGGGCGAGAACATTTTTTGTCTTCATTATAGGCCTCAGCCTATAAACAGTACCCCTTAGCCTGGTGTAGTGGTACAATAGGTTAAGTCCAGCACCCTGGAGGCTGAGGCAGTACGTAGCCCGAGCTGCACAGCAAGACCCTGTCTTTAAACACATGATCAAATGATAACTCAACAGTGGCCCAGGAACCGACCCTCTTTATCCCCATGCCTTCCAGCTTCTCTTCCAGGGTGTCCTCCAGGATGGGCCGGAACTGCTTCAGCCAAGTGGGGTTTTGCCTCAGGGCTGCTAACACTTTCCACTGCTCATCATGGGACTCCTGCAGCTCTGCAGCAAGAGACAGTAAGCAAGGTCAGTGCTCCCCCGAGCCCGCCATCCCTGTACCTGCCGGTGACCCTGAGAGCCTTGCTGTACCTGCCAGTAACCCCAGTCCAAAGCAGGCCACTCCCACATGCCCACCCCTGGGCCAGAAGATGACCCATTTTTCCTTCTGTTTGTCATTGTCTCAGACACGCCACCCAGCTTCTACTCCCCCATCCCCTGCCAGCCTAGACCTCCCAGATCTGGGCTCAGTCAGTCCTGAAGTCAACCCATTGCTTTTGGAATTGGAATTAAACTTTGGAAACAACTTGTTCCCTGGACTCCATGCTGGTCTTGGATTTCAGACCTGCTCCAGCCTTAGCCCAGCCTCCACCTGATACCCTCTCCCACTACTGAACTCTCCGACTACTGAATCTAGTTCTGTTCTGATCCAGATTAAAGAGCAGACAAGATCATCCCTTCAAGTTTCCTCTCTAGGCCCCTTGTCAGTCTTGTTACTTTGGGTCCTTCATTATCTACCTACAGCTCTTTCACATGGAGAACAGCAGCAGAGATCATTTAAAAGCCAGTGCAGTGAGCTCTCCTCCAGGGACCAGCACCAGGTGAGAGGCAGTGGGGCAGGCACAGGGGCAGGACCTGAGTCAGAAGCCAGGTAGGCACTGGCTCTGCCTCTGTAGCCTTGTGAGTCAGTGACCCTACAGACTGCATGTTAGCGCCTTTCAACAAGGTACCTGGTGCACACACAGAGCTTAAGAAATATCTATCATATGTCCTTAGTTCCTTCCTCCATAGCTTCATGTATCCAGATTACAGTTAAAGGGAAAATAAAAAGAGAGGAGAAAGAGACCCACCAACCTTCCTCAGAAGAGTCCTCCTCTGTGTCCACAGCCTTTGGCAACTCTTGGACTTCTGAGAAGACAGAACAATTAGTGGCACCAGAACCCTGCAGCCCACATCTAACTCAAAGAAAGGTATAGTACCCCAGGGGAGTACTGGCCTGTGAGGGCAAGCCCTCCAGAGACTCATCTTTCCCAGAGGGGCAGGGTGGAAGGAACGGTCACAGACACTGGAGGCAGGAACATCAGACTCACAGCCCAGTTCTGCCTCCAATAGCTGTGCATGAGCTGACAAGTCTCTGAACCTCACTAAGCCTCAGTTTTCTTATATGGAAAAACAAAGTGATGATACCCATCCCACATTAAATCACAACATAATGAGATGATGAACCATAAGTATGCGGCACGGCACACGGTTGTTATTAATGGCACTCCACAGACATGGTGAGTTAGAAAGACTACTCAAGGGCCCGGTTCTATCAACACCATGCCCAAGACCCTCACTCCTGCCCTTCCACTAGAGAAAAACCAAGCTAGGCATGAGTCTCTGACAGCTGATGAAATGCCTTCAGCACAAATGCCCTCTCTCCCATAAGCCCTTTTCCTTATCCAGTTAGACAGCCTGACATCACAGTGCATGTCCTGTGGACTGCTATCACCAGCCTTCTACCTGTGAATCACTTGGGGGATGGAAGGCAAAGAGCCCAGGACAACCCCAAAGACTGATCCTAACCACCCACTGCAGACTTACCCTCTGTCTTCTTGAGGGACAATGTCTGGATCTGCAAAAGGTGAGATAGAGCAGGTTACAGCCAGCAGAGGACACTAAAGGGACTCCTCTCAGAGCATCAGACATGCCCAGAACAGGAAAGAAAGAGCAGCCACTGTTGACATGGAACTAGAATGACTCACTATCCGGCCCCAAGCACATCTCATCTTCCCACCGTGCATTGTGGAAAGACACCACACCAAGGAAGACCAGTTGCTAGTAGTCCTGGATGACAACCTGCTCAGCTTTCTCAGGGATGGGAGACCAGCACGCCATCTTCAGAGGGCTATTCCCTCAGGGCAGGAGCCCACGGAAGCAGAGTGGGGCAGGAGTACAGTTGGTGTGGAGATAAAATTGATGTAAAACAGCCAGGAAAAGGAATTCTAACCAGGGGTGCAGCCAGCTGAGCTGAGGGCTCATGGGAACAGAGGCCAGACAGCACCCCTGCCTGGAGGCCTAACCCAGGCACTGGCAAATCTGCCCAGCACCCCTTTCCCAACAAGGGCCTTTTCCCTCCTCTTTCATGGGTTGCAGACTGGGCAGCTGAATATGGTCCACATGACCTCAGACCACAGTAACAGCTGCCTGTCCATGTTTGGATAGAGAGTTCTGAACTAGCAAAGGGTCAAGAGTGCTAGTGGCCAACTGTTTTTGGTTTTCCTGATTTGTTTGTGTTGTCACATGGGACCAGTAAGAAGCACGTTGGCTTCTGAATAAAGGAAACACTTTTAGAAAAGAGAAACGCTAAAGAGGAAAACTAGTGTCCACACTCAAGTCCCGGTTCCATTTCGTTCCCAAACTCAGCTGCTTCTCCGCCTTGGGCTGTGAGACACTGTTTACCTATGTGGTGCACCCTCTCTTCTGCTTCAGCTTGGGTTTCTATCACCTGCTGCATCATGGGCTGCTGTAGTTCTCATCCAATACTGATCCCCAACTGCTTCTCCTTACCTGTCTACTCCAGCAACCAGAAAACCAATTATGTGGAGCTGGAGAGATGAAGGAGCAGTTAAGAGCACTTGCTATTCTTGCAGAGGGCCCAGACTCAGTTCCCAGCAGCCTCTGGCTCACAACCTTCTTTAATTCCAGGAACAGGGTACCCCCCTCCTCTCAGCCTCTTCTGACCTCCAAGGACACCAGGCACATACATAACACAATACATACACACAGGCAAAACATCGTTAACATAAAATAAAATCTTTTTTTTAATGAAGAATCCTTCTTAAAAATTATGCTCTTTTCCAGTTTCTTTAAAGTTCTATTTGCTCACTGACACAACTTTAAACAATAATATGTCTCCAAAGCCTGGAGCTGGTGAGACAGCTCAGCAGATAAAGGCACTTGCTGCTCAACCTGGTGACCTGCATCAGATTCGTGAATCTACATGAAGGTATAAGGAAGAATGGATTTCATGGCACTGCCTCTGAGCTCCACATGTGTGCTAGAGTGTACATGTGCATACACACATACACACATACACACACACACACACGGAATAAATAATTCTTTTGGAATGTCTTGGGAAAGGACCTTTTTATCAACTTCGTCCATCAAATATGTCTGTGAAGGTTGGGGCTTCGATGCTATATTATAACTATGACAGCTGAATGTAAAAGTGAAATCAGAGTCTGAGTTCTCAATAGCGTGAATTTGGTGCTAACCACATCATGCAAGTGTTGCCTCTTTGGGTTGTATGATCAGCATAAACTGCTGCTACTTACTCTATTGTCTTGAGCCAACAGGTTCCTCAATGAAATACTTGCAAACACTAGTTCTGAAGGCACACCTCCAGAGTGGGCCAGAGGTGACTTACAGCAATGGGAAGGTTTGAATAGACCACTCAAACGGCCTCCATCGACCATTCTATGTGTGTCAATGTTTGGCCCATAAAGAGTGGCACTATTAGGAGGTGTGGCCTTGTTGGAGGAAGTGTGTCACTGTGGGTATGGGCTTTGAGGCCTCATATGCTCAAACTAGGCCTAGTGTGACAGTCTCCTTCTGCTGCCTGTAGATCAAGATGTAGAACTCTCAGTTCCTTCTCCAGCACCATGTCTGCCTGCACACAGCCATGCTTCCTGCCTGATGATAATGGACTGAACCTCTGAAACTGTAAGCCAAACCCAATTGAATGGTTTCCTTTATAAGAGTTGCCATGGTCAGGGTGGGTATCTTTTCATAGCAATAGAAACCCAAAGACAAGCAGAAGAGGCCAGTGTTTGTAGGGAGCAAGGGACAAGGTGGTGTCATTTAACAGCTTCCTCTGAGATTGAAACATTCCATCCTGTGTAGTGAGCTCCTTAAGCAGGAAGGTAAACAGCTCAACAATAACTTCAGGAAGTCCCTGAAACTGACCAGAATCACTAGGCCTCTCCCTGACAGGGTAAAGAATAAAACCTGAGAGTCCTCCTCTCCGGAAGCTGAGCTACAAAAGAAACACTCAGACAAGCTGAGCTGCAAAGACTCTGAGAGGAGAAAAGCTACAAAGAAGACTCTGAGACCAGACCAATGGCCCAAAGAAGCAGAAACCAGCCGAGCTGCCTGGAAGAGGTTTAGACCAACAGAGTCTCTTAGAAAGGACACTCTCCAACCTGCTGAGCTGCCTGAGGCTATGCGGTGTGCTCCAGGTTCCTGGCTGTGCCGGCTGTCACCCATATTCCTATAAGTAACCCCAACAGAACTCACTGGATCACCAAGCTGGACTTCGGTGGTATCTCTACTTTGGTCTGTCATGGGTTCCCTATCTGGCGTGAGTAGATGTGCGTGTTGTGTCTCCCAGGAAAAGTTTTGTCACGTGACAGGTGGGTACAGTAACTGACATAATGTGGCTAGAAAGCAGAAAAGTACAACTAACAAGGGGTATGAGGACAGGAGGAAGGGATTGGACAGTGGCAATAACTCCAGGGCTCTGTGGAGAACAGGAACCTGAGGCCCCAGGTGGGGCTTACAGGAGATAGGGGCAGCTTTCCCACAGACGTGGACTTCCAAAGGGGAGCCAAGTACAGGCTGGGGGTGGTGGAGAATTACCAAGAACAGGTGAAGAGGCACAGGACCCAGCTTTAGGAGGTGCTCAGAGACCCAGCGACTTTTATCTCACTGGCTTATTAGAAAGCCTCATCTGCAGCTGTTCCTTGATGGAAAGCGGGCTGGCTAGTAAGCTACATCTGTGAATCTACTATAAGGAGCACAGCTGTGTCCCAGCAGCCCAGCTGGAGTCAGATGTCATCCGCCACTTATAGAAAACCCTGTGCAAAAATTAAAAATAAATAAATAAATAAATAAATAAAGCCAGGCGGTGGTAGCACATGCCTGTAATCCCAGCACTCGGGAGGCAGAGGCAGGCGGATCCTTGTGAGTTCGAGGCCAGCCTGGTCTACAAAGCGAGTTCCAGGACAGCCTCCAAAAAGCTACAGAGAAACCCTATCTCAAAAAAAAAAAAAAAGAAAAAAGAAAAGAAAAAGAAAGAAAACCCCATGCAGACTTAAGCAAGCCTATTTCATCATCCACTAAATAAAGGTGGCAAGAAAATGGGGTCTACCATGAAGGCTATTTGAGGTTTCAATGAGGTAACATGCAAAGCGCCAACCTGGCATCTTATGTGGTCTCTGGTGATAGAGTGAGACATTTGCCACAGCTAGGGAGGTGGCTGTAGCCTCATAACCTTGTGCCCCTCTTCACTCTCCTTCAGGAGCCTAATGACACCAACAGCATGAACTCAGAAGGATCCAAAGCCATCCTCACAGAGAAGAGGCCTGGTAGCTTCGGGCAGTGACTAGGGAAAGGACCGACCTACCGTCTCCTCCTGGGACGCGATGAGCCTGGCTTGTTCTTGAAGCTGGGCACGGAGGGCGTTGATATGGCGCTGAGACTGGGCAGCTGCCTTCTTCTGATCCTGAGACAGGGTGGCATGGAGCCTCTCATTCTCTTCCCGCATCTGGTGGGCACAGGAAGGTTGGGCAGTCGGATGTCTGTACGAACCCAAGTACCCCAAGTGAGAAGGGCGAGTCCCTAAGGCCAAATGTTGGTGGCGGGTCTCACCTAAGGCCAAACTGAATTTCTAGACTATGCAGGTGGCTTTCAAACAATTTCAAACTGCCTTCCAGTTTGGGTTCATTTTTGAGCTGTGCCAGAGAAGAAATGAGAAGAGAAAATGGAATACAGGCCTCAAGGATCATGGAATGCCAGGCGGTGGTGGCGCACGCCTTTAATCCCAGCACTTGGGAGGCAGAGCCAGGAGGATCTCTGTGAGTTCGAGGCCAGGCGGTCTACAGAGCAAGATCCAAGACAGGCACCAAAACTACACAGAGAAACCCTGTCTCCAAAAAAAAAAGGATCATGGAAGAAGGTTCTCTGTTAGATGTAGTCACCTACTGAGGACATGCAGGTAAGAAAAAAAGACCACTCAAAAATCATCAAATTTCTTTTCAGATAAAAACAAGAAGTGAAGAAAATTTGTTACCATGCCACCGCTGACAAGAGAGTAGAAGTAAATGAGGCTATTTATTAGTAGTTATGTAAAGGAATTCTAGAGAATGAAATAAAACCATCACGTGGGAACTGGGCCACCCTGCAAGGCAGTGGGAGCAAGTGTCCCCCATGAGCCAAGCTCTACCATGACTCATGGCATCTCCAGGGCCATGGCCAGCAGAACCTGAGAAAGTTAACTCACTTCCTCCTCAATCTACAAAGAAGGTATGTTGCTCTCTATGCTCGGGGCTCAGTATGTGAGCCCTTCACTAGACTCCCTCTGAAATATCACTGGGGTTTGCTCTACCTGGTTCTCCCTGGAGGTGGAGGTTTTCAAAGAGTTCACACATGAATGATGTGACTCATCAGAATCTCGGAGCACAAGAGGGCCTGAAACAGGGACCACTTAGTATAGGATGCATGGGGTTCGGAACACGGCTGGGGGTGCCCACTCCTGGCTAAAGAATTTGTTCGGTAGGCAGATGACTCCATCTGTATATTAAAGGGGACTGGCAGCCATGAACACTATCTGCAACAATACACCTGACAACCAGTTCTAGAGAATGGGAGGCAGAGGGGGATGCTGCAGAGGGAGAGGTCATGGGAAACCAAACTCTCTTGCTCCCAAACAACAGCTACCTCTCTTCTCTCGGCTGCCCGCTCTTCATGGAATGCCTTCATTTTTCTCTTCCATTCTGTTTTCTGAAAAAGAGTAACAGCTTTGTTAAATGGAGCCCTCTAGGTAATAAATAAATACAAACTATAAAACTACAAAGAGTAAAAAGTTCTGGCTCCTGGTTAGACAGAAAGACGAGTGGAATAGAATAAAGAAATAAACCAGTTTGGGGGGGAATGGAAACTTAGTGGGAGAGAGAATGGGGGCATGGATTATTGACTACTGGTGTTTGAACAAATGGCTAACTGACCAGAAGAAAAAAAAGCTTGGATGCCTGTTTTACGCCAAAATAAACTGTAGACAGATCAGATAATTACACATAAAAATCAAGACAGCAAAATAATAAAATAATAATAACAATAATAGTAATAATAATTAAGGCCATAGACTGACTCAAGAGAACAAAGGAATATTTTCTTTTTAACTCTCAGAGTAGGCACAACAATAAAGGACAGACAGAGTGGTTGAAGAGATGTCCGGCAGTCAAGAGAATTCGCTGCTCTTGCAGAGGACCTGAGTTCAGGTCCCAGCACCTACATCAGGTGGCTTACAACTGCCTGTAACTCCAGCTCCAGGGGATCCAATACCCTCTTCTAGCTCCCGAAGATACCTTCACACAGATATGCATACACACAGAGACACACACATACACATTAATAAAAATAAAAATGACTCTTTTAAGAAAGCTGATCATTTGATAACTTTTATCAGAGAAGCTTTACTTTTTTATGGCCAGACAACAATAAAGAGAAGTTGAAAGACCAGTAGAAGATTGGGAGGGAAATAACTAAATAACAAAAGGCTGGACTAATTTCCACAAGTAGAAGCAAGGCCAGGGCAGTGGCTCAAGGATGTAACTCCAGCAGTTGAAAGCTGGAAACAGGAAGGTCAGGAGTTCAAAGTTAGGGTCCTTCTCAGACACACAGCAAGTAGAGGTCAGTCCAGGCTACATAAGACCCTGTCTCAAAAAGCGAAAGAAAAGAGAGAGGGCAAAAGAAGAAAGGGAACAATATGAACAGAGTTCAAGTTCATAGGAAAGGAAAGGCCCTGTGTGTGTGCGTGCGTGTGTGTGTGTGTGTGTGTGTGTGTGTGTGTGTGTGTGTGTGTGTCTGTGTGTCTGTGTGTCTGTGTGTGCGCGCGTGCAGGTATGCTTGCATGTGTGTGGAGGCCAGGTTCACCCTCCATCTTATTTTTGAGACAGGGTCTCTTGCTAAACCAGTTAACTAGACTGATTGAGCAATGAGCCGTGAGTCCCAGAATCTGCCTGTCTCTGCCCCCTAGCTCTGAGGTTCTAGATGCACGCTGTTCCTGGTGTTTTTGTGGGCATCGGGCATCTAAACTAAAGTCCTCATGCTGGCATTGTGAGCATTTTACTGACCAAGCCATTTCCCCAAGAACAATGACCTTTTATGATATAAAAATCTATGAACCGTCTTTGTTGGTTAGAGTTTTTTGGATGTTGTTTTGTTTTGATTTTGTCTACTTAACACAAGCTAGAGTTATCTGAGAAGAGGGAACCTCAATGGAGAAAATGTCCTTGTAGGCAAGCCTGTGAAGTATTTTCTTAATTGATGATTAATGTGGAAGGGCCCGGCCCACTGTGGGCAGTGTCATCCCTGAGGTGCTTCTAGAGCAAGCCTTGAGAATAGCAAGCCAGTAAGCAGTGTTCTTCCTCTAGATCCCTGCCTTGGTTTCCCTTGATGATGGACTGTGACATGGAAGTGTAAACCAAAAATCCTTTTTCCTCCCCAAGATGCTTTTGGTCATGGTGTTTCACACAGCAACAGAAAGCTAACTAGGAAAACATCTGTGGTGGATTGAATAAAAATGCCCCCCATACATAGGGAGTGGCACTTTTAGAAGCTGTGGCTTGTTGAAGGAAGTAATCACAGCAGGGTGGGCTTTGAGGTCTCAGAAGCTCAAGCCAGGTCTAGTGTCTCATTGTCTCTTCCTTCTGCCTGCAGATCCAGATGTAGAACTCTCAGCTCCTTCTGCAGTACCATGTCTTCCTGCATGCTGCCATGCTTCCTACCATGACAATAATGGACTAAACCTCTGAAACTGTAAGCCGCCCCAATTAGATGTTTTCCTTTTTAAGAGTTGCTGGTCACAATGTCTCTTCACAACAATAGAAACTCTGAAAGATGTTATCCAAGCAGCATCTTTCTGCAAACAGACTTCAGCTTTGTTAAATGGAGCCCTCTAGGTAATAAATAAATAAATACTTTGGAGAGCAGACACAGGAGCTCATGTTGGGCTGTGGCTGACTGTCCCTGCTGTGGCCTTAGAGCTGTTACCAACCTCCACTGCCTGGACTTGAGCAAGATTCTCCCAGTGCTGACCAGAGTAAACTGGGTACAAATCTTCCCAGCTCTGTTCAGTGACCTCTCAGTGATGGCCAGTTAGGAGTCTGCACACCACAGAAACTGGCAAGTGGTATTTTTGGCTCTGAGCTGATACCTAAGCATTTACTACCATACCACAGACTTGTCACAGATATCTTCACATCCCAGAACACTGTCACACTTTCTGAATGGTTTTCAACTGTACAGAATAAAGGTGGGGACAAAGATGTCAAAAAGACCCACCTGTGTTTGCATATATTTGTACCTATCAGGTAAATATGATGACTAACACATCACCAGCCTTGTCTGGGAACCATATTCAGTGCTTTCATACTGAACAAAGCCTGAAAATATAAAGCTGTGATGTCTCTCAACTTCACCGAATCCACAAGGCAAAACTGAGGCCTCAGTGAGGACAGCTAGATTCTTGACTTGCTCTGGAGAGAAGGGCGCCAAGCAACCATCAGCTCACCTGAACTTCCATCTTCTCTCGAAGGGCCTGGAGCTCCTGGGCCTGCTTGAGTCGCTCCTCCGACTCCTCATCCCGCAGAGACCCAAGGTGGGACTCAGTCACACTGTAGGACTGCAGCGCCTTCAGCTTCTGAAAAAGCCAAGAATCATTTCATTAAAGGAAGCCTAGACATGACACTGGCTATTTATCTTACCCCAATACAGAACCAGAGGAGTTAACTCCCTGAATCAAGAGCCCGTCCAGTTTGCCCTCACTACCACTGTGCCAGTAAACTTCCATACAAATCAGCAGTCTCCTCACTAGGGGTCTCCCAAGGCTCAGCCCCTGCACAGTAGAAGTAAGCACCCATGGGAATAACAAACTCGAGTCTTATTTCAGTTCCAGCGAAATCCTGCTGTCCCCAACTCCAAGCTTGCCCAGCTGCTGGCCAGTTTCTTCCTAGGTCTAGATTAAGCTGAAAAGAGCCACACTGAGGGCCCATGTGTGAGAGTCTTTATGCCCTGAGAATCCCTGCTTCTTACACACACACACACACACACACACAAACACACACACACATACACATACACATACACACACACACACACACACACACACACACACACACTGGCTGTCACCAGAAACAACTATTTTTACAGTGTTCTGAGCCATATCACTTATACCTAGTGAATTTTTTACTTCCTTTTATTGATTCTTTGTGGATTCCACATCATGCATCCCAATCCCGTTCATCTCCCTATCCCTTCACATCCACTCTCTTCTCTTGCAGCCTCTTCCGCCCCAAAATAAAATAAAATTTAAAAACGAAACCAAACTAACTAACACAAAAAAATGTCTTGGTGTAGAAGCTGTGTGTGACACAGTGAGTCACACAGTTTACCCTTTAGTCCATACATCTTTACTTGTGTTTATTATAATGAGTCGCTGACCTGGTTCAAGACCCCAGGCTTCGGCTACACTCTCGATGCTGGGCCCTCACTGGGACTCCTCTTGGATCACCTGTTGCTGCCCTGTGTCATGGAGATCCTGTAGCTTTGGGTCTGCAGCACCTACCCCTTCACATGCTCCAGCAGTTCATAGATAGATGGATGTTGGAGTGGATTAACTCACAGCCCTAGTTCTGGGCCTGGGTGATAGCTGGGTTGGTCAGCCTGCCAGCTTTCCCTCATCAACACCACCAGGGCAAGCTCTCCAGCACTGCCCCAGCTAACTCACCCATGCAGCAGACAGCAAGGAGCAGGGCCAGTTCTGCTCTCATGCCCTTGGGCTGGCTCACCCACTCCCTCACCATTCTTGAGCTAGCACTGTGACCAGAGGAGCAGGCAGGCACAACTCGATCGAAGACAGAGCCCTCCCTACCTACCCCCGTTATACTAACAAAGCCCATGTCTATTCCCACACACAACCTTAAAGCCCTATACAGCTTTAAGAATCTTTGAGCCCGAGTTTACTCAGTGTTCTTGATAACTTTTCTCAGCCACTGCTTAAGCAATACCAGGACCAAATGTTAATTATTTCCCAGCTACAGTATTTTCGTTGGCAAACGCTTTAGCATAACAGGCCTGAACAACTGGGGGTTTTCCACCTCTGCTTTCTCTGTCACTGCCGTAGCACAGACCTCCATGTAAAAGCCAGGTGCAGCAGTGCACATCTGTAAAACCAGGGATTGGAGCTGGAGAAAAGCTAATCCTAAGGGCTCACTGGCCAGTCACTCAAGTCAAAATTTGGTTTCCCTGTTTAGTAAGAGACCATGTCTCAAAAACTAAGGTGCGGAATTTGAGTGTGGGGACATACCCCTTTCATCCCAGCACTCAGGAGGCAGAGGCAGATGGATCTCTATGAGTTTGAGACCAGTCTGGTGTATATACCAAGTTCCAGGACAGCCAGGGCTATGGAGAAAGACCCCGTCTCAAACAACCAAAAAGTAAATGAATAAATAAAAAACCTAAGGTGGCTGGGCGGTGGTGGTACACGCCTTTAATCCCAGCACTCAGGAGGCAGAGCCAGGTGGATCTCTGTGAGTTTGAGGCCAGCCTGGTCTACAGAGTGAGTTCCAGGAAAGGCACAAAACTACACAGAGAGACCTAAGGTGGAAGTTCTGCAAAGATGGCTCAGCTGGGAAGAGCACTTGCTGCTATTACAGAGGACCCAAGTTCAGTTCCCAGCATCCACATGAAGCAGTTCACAACTATAACTCCAGTTCCAGGGGATCTGATGTCCTCTTCTGACTTCCACAGGTACCCACACATATGTGTGAATACACACAGGCATGTACACATGCACACACACACCCAAATAAAAATAAATCTGAAAAAGAAGTAAGACACAGAAAGATGACAGAAGACATCTTATGTCCATCTCTGGTCTCTACATGCACACACACACACACACACACACACACACACACACACACACACAATTTTTAAGAACAAATAAACAGGTTTTCAACAAAATAAGTTTGAAAAGCTTTTTGTGTTGGGAACCTACCTCTTCTAGCGTAGAGTTCTGGTTGGCAACAGTTTTAAATTCATCCCAAAATAATTGTTTCAACTTGTCTATTTCCCCATAAAGTTTGCTCCGTTCTTTTTCTTTCCATTCATCAAACTTTTTTTTAGCTTCTATTTCCCTCTGACGAGTCATCTCTATTTCCTACCAAAGAGAGAGAGAAAGAGCAATACAGTCATTCCCTCCACTCGGTAGCAAACATTTGCTGAGGACCCAAGAAGGCCTCTTACACATGTATAATCTATGGGGATCCAGAGAACTCTCCACCCTCAGCCCCTGTGGTATAGACCCAGAGTGGTCCACTGCAGACATGTCCTCTCTAAATTGTAAACTCCCTTGAAGATAAGACTGATTTTCTCTTTCTTTACACTCCTCACAACACCCGGTTGGTACTCAACGCCTGCTAACACAATAAATAATGAGTGAATACGTGGAGGAATGAAGGCTAGTGTTTTTACTCTGTAAATATTTACACCACCCCCCAGCCTAGATTCCAGAGCTTTCAAAACCAATTAGCCAAAAGCTCTGAGCCAACTAACACAAAACACTATATTGATGTTCAGATGCCTTCAGCATCACTATGCAGAAGACCATGACTCTCTGCTCCACTTTCGGCCACACAGGTCCTTTCTGAACAAACTATAACTATGCCCCACACAAGAGAAGGTGGCCCTCTATCTGACTTCTGGCTGAGGGACACCAGTAGGAATCTGGACCCTGCAGGAGTGGTTGGGCACAACACCCTGAGTCTCCCCAACCTTTCCCCTGCACGCCTACCTGGGCCTGCCGCTGCCGCTCAGCTTCTCTCTGGGCTTCCAGCTCCCCCTGGGTCCACTGGAGCTTGGCCCGCAGCTCCTCCAAAACCTCCCCCAGCGGCTGTTCCTGCTTCTGCTTTCCTGGGGTCAACACAAGGATAGGTGAAAAGGCAAGAGTGGGGCATTTCTCCCTCTGCAATCACACCTCAGTCTGAGGGCAACTTTGTCACGTAGTTCGCTGACCTGCGACGAAGAGCATATCCCCCACCTCCCTGTCCCTCTGGTTCCCCAAACTGCAAAACAGAAATAGAAGAGCACTCAGTGGGGAGTGTGGCATGAAGTGAGAATGAAATGTGACAACACAAAGTGCTTACTTAGCACAGTGTCTGGCATGACAGGTCCCTAAATGTGAACCTTTAGTAACTGTACTTCAGAGTATTCTGACGGTAATGACAGACGGACATGCAACTATTAGAGCAGTGGTTCTCAACCTTCCTAATGCCGAGACCCTTTAATACACTTCCTCATGTGTGCTGACCCCCACCATAAAATTATTTCCTTACTACTTCATAACTGTAATCTTGCTACTCTATGAAACATAATGTACATATCTGGGTTTTCTGATGGTCGTAGGCAATCCCAAAAGGGTTGCTATCTACAGGCTGAGAACCACTGTATTCGAATAGCAGATAGAGAATGAAATATAAAACTACATTTAGTGACTTCTAAATGGAAATTACCAAGTACTCTTATTAAAAATCAGCCTTGGGGCTGCAGAGATGGCTCAGGGGTTAAGAACATTGGCTTCTCTTCCAGAGGACCCAGGTTCGACTCCCAGCACCCACATGGTGGCTCACAACTGTCTGTAGCTCCAGTTCCAGGGGATCTGATGCCCTCTTCTGGTCTCTGTGGGAACCAGGCACAAATGGATGCACATATATACAGATAAAATACTCATACACATGAAATCAATCTTTTTAAAAATGTTTTCAAATAAATAAAGTGAAAATCAAGGTTCACTTTGAAACCTTGTCTCAAACAAACAAACAAACATACAAAAACTGTAGTATATTCTCAAGCAATCATCAAAAGTGATTTTTATATGCTTACAAATATATGCAGAAAAATACATCAAAATCATCAAAAGTGATTTTTATATGCTTACAAATATGCAGAAAAATACATCAAAATAATAACTGCCAGTGATAATGCCCATCGTTTTTATTTTTCTTTTCCTATGTATCACCATGTAGTTAAGTTTCCATATCTAAGACATATTTTTACAAGAAACTAGTTTTAAGACATGGACTATTTTTCCTTAATAATCCCCAGTATAGAACTATGAAGAGATATATAAATGTATAGTTAAATGGTACTACTTTAAGCATGCTCTGTGTGTGTGTGTGTGTCTGTCTGTCTGTCTAAGGACTGAACCTAGAACTTCACTCATACAAGCAAGTCCTATATTACTGAGTTACATTCTCAATTCTAAAATACCTTTTTCTTTAAAGGGAATTACTATGATGAGAAACAAGGATGTTTTCCTTAATGAAAATTTTGTATTAGTTTACGCATTTATTTTATTTTACCAATATTTCTTCTGAGCTCAAAAAGTATATGTAACTTTATGAGTACAGTACAAGGCCTTGCTGCTCCTGTTGGAATTTGAAATGGTAAAATTAAATAAAGTGATTAAGTAGTGATAAGCTCCAGTACATAGAACAGTCAAAGAACTGGTCTGACTGCTCATTTGCCCCATGTATGCCCATAGCCAGCCTCATAGGGTTTCAGATGAGGCCTGGAGACTAAAGGCCATTCAGAGTCATTGCCTGCTTCAGGCACAGCAAAAGGTACAAAAATTCAGAGGCAAAGTGCTGAGCGCTGTCGTAACATTGAAGGAAAAAGCTACAACAAAACCTACCTGTCCGATCCCTCTTGTTCCCTAGCAGGTTCATGTGCATGTGCCCCACTCACCAAATCCCAGCCCAGCAGCTCCCAGATGCTGCCTGGACTCACCGACTTCAAGTGTCGTGCCTGCATGCCTGCGCTGGATGTGGCCCCGGAGAAAGGTGGCATTCATGAATGTCTTGTCACACAAATGGCACTACACAGAGGGGAAGCAATTGGAAGAGCGGGATTAGATCCCCCAGAGAGCATGGGACTTCCCTGCACTGAAAATATGCCTCCACGGCGTCCATGGGCTGCTTCAGAAATAGAAATAATTTGAAGGGTTGGGAGTGCATGAGACCCTGGGTTCAATTCCCATCACCACATAGACAAGGAAAGAATGGTGGGGAGTGGGTAGGGAAGGAAAATAGGAACCCTGATTTTTAGTAGAATACAAGGCCAGTGAGAATAATCACCATATGCCCCAGGCCCTCTTACCATGTCACTAAATTCTAGTCATTATATATAAGCAGAAAGCAATTTCTAGGAGGTGACTTTTTTTTTAAGTCCTGGTGGCACATACCTTTAACTGGAGTATTTAGGAGGCAGAGCCAGGCAGATCTCTGTCACTTGCAGTACAATCACATTGGACAGACTCTGCACTGACAGAGTCTGCCCACTACACACTTAACAGAAATAAACCTCTAGTTGTAAGAGGAATGTAAGTTGGGTGGGGTATCTTATTGCCCTACCCCACACTAATAGCCTTGCCCTCAAACTATGAATCTCCTGAAAACCTAAACTAGCATGAACTGTAACTGCATTCTAGAGCCTGGCCCATGGCCAGGGTTAATACCTCAACCTACGTTTCTGGTGCAGTGGATTCAAATGCTTAAGTGCTGCACTGGTTATCTGTCTGAGCCCGCCTCCACTATGCTTTGCCACACACCTAGTCAATCAACCTCCACACACTTCTTTTTTTTTTTTAGCTGAGGATCAAACCCAGGGCCTTGTGCCTGCTAGGCAAGCACTCTACCACTGAGCTAAATCCCCAACCCACTCCACACACTTCTATGCACACATGCCTTTACAGGGCACACTCTGCATACATAAACTCTCCATCCTTGTACATGCACAAACACATATACCTTCCATACATACTCACAGCCTTAGGTACATATACTACATATCCTTCATTCATTCACATAAACATCCTTACCTATAGTCTCTATATGTACAGACAGACATTCACATCCTTCACCTCCTCAAACACACACAGACACACATCATACATACATCTTTATTTTAGACTTCGCAGCTGTGATCATTGTGGTAAGTCAATACAGGCACACACTACACAACACATTCTACAGACACAGATATCATAGAGGTTCAATCATTTGCATATACACATTTTAATATACCCACACACACAGATACAAACCTCATACAGTCACACCTTCACACACTACACATGCAGCCTCACCATGCACAGGAGTACTCCATATACATAACCCTGTACACTCATCTCCTCACACATCCATTCTACACTTACATAGCATAGCACCCAACAGCAATCCTAAGACTCTCAGAATGTCACCTCTAAAATCTGCTCCTAACTGGTGAGAGTGGCCTCCAGTAGACCCGGGCCCAAGGCAGCACCATTCATCTGGCCTTGTGCCTAAGGTACACAGCCCAGGTTCCCCTCAGCACAGAATCCTCACCGTGTGGTAGCTGTGGGCACCCGTCTGCAGGAGCAGCTGCTGCAGGGTGCTGATCATCTTTCGCCGACGCCGGCTCTCCTCCCGAACACCCTTGAGCTCATCAGCCTGGCGACCCAGCTCCTGCTGGCCACGCTGCTGCTGGCCCAGGCTGGCCTGCAGCCGTGCTTCCAGCTGCGCCACGCTGGCACTCAGGCAGTCCTGGCAGTGCAGGAGGTACTCAATGATGAGCTGTGCCAGGCGCAGCACCTTGAGCAGCACCGGGTCCACAGGCTGCCTACAGTGGTTGCACACCTCTCGATCCAAGTTGCAGAAGGTGACACCAGCAATGTTCTCCTGCAGAGTGGCCACGTCCAGCTCCCGGGCCACACGGTCCACGTCCACAGCGCTGATGCGCCTCCAGTCTATGCTCTCACGGCGAGGCTGGAACTTGAAGGTGGGGAGTGTGTAGGCCCCAGACAGTGGGCCACTAAGGCCCTCAACAGTGGCTGCTGAATACTGCATGGGCAGGAGAGGCTCTGGACTGACCACAGGGGTAGAGTGCCACCAAGGCCACTGGCCAAGGAGCTGAAAGAAGACCTGGAAAATGGAAGAGTCCAAGTCAGACAGGTTCGAATGGCTGTAGCTTCCATACACCTGTTCAGCAAAACCTTAAAGTGGAGCACAGTGAGTTGTCTATATAAAAGCTACTCAGTATGATGCACGGTGTTCACACGGCTACAGTGTGGGAAAGAAAGGTGGGCTTTCCGTTGCACAGATATGTATCTGAATCCTCTACCTTGGGCAAGTCTCTTCCTCTTAAACCTCCTGTGTCTCTGGGAGAGCAGGAAACCCACTTGGAAGGACTGTGGTGACGAAGGAGGCCAGTGACACACCCAGCCTACTGCCTGGCACCTGGTGGGGTCCTCAGGAACCCCCTACAGAACCACTGCAGTGGTGCCTAGCAAAAAGTTCTGTCAAGTGTACAAGTGCAACACTACAGTTACTTGGGATAAAGTCCCACAACTCTCCCGGAATGGCAGAGACACCTAACGACTACAACAGTGCCTTGTGTTACACCGCATTCTAGTAGAACATGTCTGGACTACATTTCCCAGTTTCTCCTGCAGTAAAGTGTGATCGTGTGACTAAGTTCTTTCTGGTGGGCTGTAAGTGAAATAATGTCCAGCCCAGCCAGAGGGAAAGCCGCTATGTCTCTGCACAAAGTGTGCCCAGTCTATGATGGGCCTGATTGTTTATTTGTTGTTTTATTTTTTTCCTGCATTGAGGATTACACACAGGGCCTAAGGCATGCTAGGCAAATGCTCTAATGTGGAGCTTCACTCCAAGTCCATTAACAGGTTAGAGAAAAGAGCTTTGGTTTTGTTTTTCCAAAAGACTAGGATTCTATTTCCTGTACTCCCGGTAGGTATACTTACTAGCTTTTTATCAAATTGCCACAAGCTAGAATCGCCTGCAGTTAGGAACCACAATTGAGAACATATCTCCATAAGATTGGGCTGTGGGCCAGCATGTGGGGAATTTTCTTAATTGAGGATTGTTGTAGAAGGGGCCAACCCACTGTGGGTGGTGCTACTTCTGGGCATGCAGTCCTGGAGTGAATAAGAAAACAAACTGAGCAAGCTACAGGAGCAAGCCAGGAAGCAGTGTTCCTCCATGGCTTCTGCTCCAGTTCCTGCCTCGACGTTCCTACCTTGAGGACCTGACTTCATTTAGTGACTTCCTTTTAATGATGGCATGTGACCTGAGAGTTGTAAGCCAACATAAGCCCTTTTCTCCACAAGTTGTTTCTTCATTATAGTGTTTTATTACAGTAATAGAAACCCAAACTAAGACGGTAGGCATCTAATTTCTCTTTGAACAGTAATTTGGCAATATCAACGAGAATTTAAAATTAATATACTACTACTAAGAATTATAAGCCAAGAGGTGGTGGTACATGCCTTTAATTCCAGCACTTGGGAGATAGAGGTAGGCGGATCTCTGTGAGTTCAAGGCCAGCCTGGTCTACAGCGAGATCCAGGACAGCCAGGGCTGTTACACAGAGAAATCCTGTCTCAAAAAAACAAGAAGAAGGAGGAGAAATATCATCATCATCATCATCATCATCATCATCATCACCATCATCACCATCATTCTTATTATAACTATGGCTGGAATGCAGTTCAGTAGTAAAGTGACTGCCTAGCATTCATAAAACCCTGGATTTGATCTCCAGTACTTAGAGAAAAATTAAATTTTTGGAAAAAAATCATTTCTTAAAGAAGGGCCTGATGCAGGAGGACCTACAATCCCAGATACTTGGGAGGTTGAGTCAGGATGATCATGAGTTCAAGACCTGCCTATACTACAGAGTAAGTTCAAGGCCAGCCTGAGTAATTGTCAAAAATACTCAAGAGGGGCAGAAGCCTGGGGCTGTAGCTCAGTGGTAAAGTACCTACCTTGCATTCACAAAGCATACACACACACACACACACACACACACACACACACACACACACACATACAGAGAGAGAGAGAGAGAGAGAGAGAGAGAGAGAGAGAAATTCTTAATAAAAAGGTGAATTATAATTTACACTATAAACAAACTCATCTGCACAAAGGTACCTGTGAAAAATTACCATTGCAATATTATTTATAAAAGTAATGTACAAGAAAATACATAAGAAAGCAAAATACAGCAGGTAGTGGTGCACGCCTTTAATCCCAGCACAGGAGACAGAGGCAGGTGGATCTCTGAGTTCAAGACCTGTCTGGTCTATAGAACAAGTACCAGGACAGCCAAGGCTACACAGAGAAACTCTGACTTGGGGGGGGGCGGGGAGGATGCAAAGTAAATATGGGATACAAATGGTATTTCTATACAACAAAATACTCTGTTGTTACAAGGGCAAGACAGTTTTTATACCAATAGGGGATAATGACTTCATATGTGCACATCTACACACATACATGCAAATGCCTTTATTTCTGGTTTGCTATTAGTCCAATCACATTTAATAATAACTCAAAAAATTGCATAGCTATAGATCTCATTAGGATGGCTGTCTGAAAGACAAAAATGAGACCATGGGATAAATAAATGGATAGATGGATGACAAAAAGCAGGTGGTTAGATAGATAGAGGAGTTTTATACAATGTTCATTGGAGTGATTTATACCTGTTCTGATTATGTAAAATGTGCATGCTTGTTAGTCACATGAATCATTTACATGCTTGATTTCATAATCACAGACTTTCTAAAACAGCCAAAAACTATTGGCACTGACTACTTATAGGAAATGAACATGGCTGTTAGATTTTTGGTTTTTTAGTTTTCACTTCTCTATGCTATTCAAAGTTCTTCCCACCATTACCAATTACTTTTATTATTTTTTTGAACTAAAAAAATAATAATAATACAGTTTCCACCCTTGTGGACTGACAGTCTAAGATGAGAAAGGTACACACTTCCCCATTTATCAAGTTCTTCCCAGCCTGTGTGATCCAGTCACTGAAATGCAATCCAAAGGCAGAGGGGAAAAAATGTATTAGTTTATCTTCTTTGTCAACTTGACTGGGTTTGGAGTCACCTAGGAGACACACCTCTCAGCTTGTCTATCAGGCGTTTCCAGGGAGTATTAACCCAGGAGGGAAGCCCCACCCTGGATATGAGTCCATCCCCTGGCCTGAGTCCTGGATTGAGTAAGGCAGCATTTTCTGCTTCCTGTCTGTGCAAGCAGTGGTCAGCCACCTCTCACCCCTACTGCCATGCCCACCATTCCACTGTAATGAACTATATTCCTTTAAATAATAAGCCCCCAAAGACCCATGTTTCCTTAAATTGCTTTTGTCAGATATTTGTTAAAACAACGGTTAGAAAAGTAACAACACAAAAGGTCACAAAACTCATGAAAGAAAAAAGCTTTGAAGAAACAGTAGGGCTGGGTGGGCAAAGAAGGGGCTCTAGGAAAGTTCCTGTCCCTTCTGAACTGCCTTCCTCTGGAAAATGCAGTGGCAATGGCCAGGCCAGCTCCACCTGCTTCCCAGGGACTATGAGAAGCAGTGGGGGCGGGGGCAGGGGGGGGGAGCCTCAGAGGTAACACCAACATGCTTCATGCTTCATGCAATCTCTAAGCTAAGTATGAATCTACAAATAGATATGTTACACCGAGCCATGAGGAAGGAGAGAGACAACACTTATGGGTTCCAAAGATTTTAATAATTACTACATAAGCAGTTCACTGATCAATCATGACTGCAGGACAAGAACTCAGGAGCCTTGTTTCTCTTAACAGGCCCAAGCAGGGGCAGAAGTGGGGTTCATAAGTATAAAGTTCATAAACATCTATTGCCAAGTTACAGTTACAATTTTCACCTATCAGAAATCAAAGATTAGGGGCTTCCTGGTGTGTTCCATCATTGTCAACAGACATATGTGCAAGCCTTTCAGTCCAGCCAATCAGATTCATTGGCTCTTTCTGTTGTTAGGACCAGCCATGTTTCTAGAGAACTAAAGATGCATAACCACTATTTCCATGGTTTAGGGAGGAGGTGGGTCAGCCATAGGAAAGTTCTCGGCTCCCCTAGGGCTTGGAAACCTGAAATTTATTTCACCCTACAGGTAAGATGAAGTCCGAAGTCAAAATGGCAGTACTCAGGCCAAGATGTTTTTGCCTGCTCCCTTCAGATACAGTACCATTATGCCAATGCCACAAACCAAACTGGAGTCTGGATAGAATGTTGGGTCCGTCTCAACAAGGGAAACAAAGGCTGAACTGCAGCGACACGTTCATGACCCTCCAAAGTTTGTGGACCTGAACTAGTCAACTGTGGTAAGGCTCTCTTCTTGAACTTTTACTTTGACTAGAGGCTCACTCCTTTTCCCTTAAGCCTCTAATTCATTCGTTCACAAAGTGTCCCCTTGTTTACTGTATACCTCTTTGGGCTTAGCCCAGCTGCTAGCATTGTGAGTATTGTGTGCTGTATTCACCACACCCCTGCTCCCCACCTTGGGGTTCAGTGTGGCTCCTTGCTGCCACTGTGCTGGCTGCAGACCTCTTTGGTTGATCCTCAGACTGGCCATAGGATGTCCTGAGCCTAGCTCTTCAGTTCCAACTCCTCTCCTTCATTTCTCAGATACTCTTCCAAAGACAACACCATCCAGCATAAGCATCCCGCCATGATCCCTGGATGACCAGTATATTTTCTACCCCATTCGATACGCCAGGTAGCAAGCAAAACTGGAATTGTGTGACATGGTACTCACCATGCTTAGCTCCAAGCTGCAGCCTCACAACCAGAGCAGCGGGAGATGATTGCTCACAACAAGCCCTGCCTCTGAGCAACAGCAGGTTACCAGGCATGCTGTGCACAAGGGTAATAGGACACCAC
The DNA here is from genome assembly GCF_903995425.1 of Onychomys torridus. Taxonomy (NCBI): domain Eukaryota; kingdom Metazoa; phylum Chordata; class Mammalia; order Rodentia; family Cricetidae; genus Onychomys; species Onychomys torridus. The sequence continues at coordinate 92,375,422 of NC_050449.1, read as the reverse complement.
TTCCTGTCCTCCCAGGCCTGAGAACCTCACTCTTTAACTATTTAAGCTTTGGCCTCCCGTCTTAGCCAACAGTCATGTCTAGTGATAAGGCCACAGTTCTCCATCACCAGCTCTCTCTCTCTGTCTCTCTCTCTCTCTCTCTCTCTATCTCTATCTCTCTATCTCTCTATCTCTCTATCTCTCTATCTCTATCTCTATCTCTCTCTCAGCACACTCCTGCCAGCCTCCCCATTCAGCAATGATATTCTTTTGCCTTTAAGGCAGAGGTGTGGGTACCCCCTACATTCATCCACTGTTCACCCCCGGCCTATGTCTCATTGCATGCTCCTGAGGATGGGTTCATATACCCACTGCTTCAGCTACTCTGCTCTTGACTGAACCTCGGGCTACCCCCAAATTTCTTTGCTCAGGTCCTTTCTTCCTCTTGTGACTTTTGGATCCAACTCTTCCAAACTGCTTAGATTTCAAACCCAAGTTCCAACAGTGTCAGAAAAGTAGCATTAAATACATGAAATGCCAGGTAAGACAGAAACCTCAGCACATGCTTCATGGCAAACTGATTCTCTGCCTCAGTGTCTGAGACTCAAGAAAGCTGTGGTTCTCAGAGTCCTCCCCTCCCTGGGTCAGCTCCCAGTTCATCATCTGAGAACATGTTAGAACCCAGAACCGGGGAGCCAGCCTACTTGGTAAGGTGTCTGCCCCCAAAAGTATAAAGACCTGCATTTGCATTCTCCAGGACCCACATAAAAGCCAGGCATGATGGCACATACATGTAACCCTAGCACTAGGTAGGAGACAAACACAAGCAGATCCCTGGAATTCAGTGGGATCTAGCCAATCAGTGAGCTCTGGAGTCAGCAAGAGACCCTGTCTCAAATAACCCAGGTGGAGAGCCCATAAGATGGTTGGTTCATCAGGTAAAGGACATGCCTCATAATTCTGATGACCTGAGATACATCCCTGGGACCCACATAGGTGTGGGAAGAGAGAACTGACTCCACCAAGTTTTCCTCTGACCTCCATGTGCATGTCCTGCCCCCTTCTCTACATCACACACACACACACACACACACACACACACACACACACACACACACACACACTCACACACACACACTCACACACACACACACACACACACACTCACACACACACACACACACACACACTCACACACACACTCACACACACACACTCACACACACACTCACACACACTCACACACACTCACACACTCACACACACTCACACACACACACACTCACACACACACTCACACACTCACACACTCACACACACTCACACACTCACACACACACTCACACACACTCACACACACACTCACACACACACACACACTCACACACACTCACACTCACACACTCACACACTCACACTCACACACACACTCACACACACGCACACACACACTCACACACACTCTCACACACACACACTCACACACACTCACACACACACACTCACACTCACACACACACACTCACACACTCACACACACTCACTCACACTCACACACACCCACAAATAAGGCAGAGAGCAGTAGAGAAAGACAACCTCTACAGTGTGTCCTGAGGACTACGGCAATGGGGAGAATGTTTCTCAAAACAATTTCTAGGGGCTGGAGCGATGGCTCAGCAGTTAAGAGCACTGGCTGCTCTTCCAGAGGACCCGGGTTCTATTCCCAGCACCCACACGGCAACTCACAACTGTCTATAACTCCAGTTCCAGGGAATCTGAAGCCCTCTTCTGGCCTCTGTAGGCATCAGGCAAAAATGTGGTATTCCCAAAAAGAACTTCTGTAAGTCAAATGTGGTGATATCTACACTTGAGAGAGGTAAGTGGGAAGACAGGAGTTCAAGATTATCCTCAGTTGCATAGTGAATGTAAGACCACTATTTTTGAGACTGTCTCAAAAATAAATAAAAAATAAAATATATTATTATGTCTTAAAAAATAATGTAGTATACATACATGCAGGCAAACACTCGTACACATAAAATAAAAATATATTTTAAAAAATTCCTCAAGAGCTGCCATCACATTCTGAGTCATGAAGAATAAAGATGTTTGCCCAAGGTCCAGAAGCTGGATTCAAGCCCAAGCAGCTTAACTCCAGCCTGGGCTCTCAGCCACTGTCTCTGCAGCCCCTCAGAATAGACGACCCTCTGCCACTTCCTTCTGTTCCCGCTCAAGATGGACACATGCTTCAAGACTCTGCTCATCTTGACTGTCACCAGAAATCCCTTCTAGGCCCAGAGTCCAAATTTCCGGGCTCTTCTCTGGGAACCCAAAGCACTAAGTACTCACTCTGGTCTGTGTCAGCAAATGACTCCTAAGCCAGGCACCACAATTCAGAATAGATGGGATCCCAGACAATGGTTCCCGCCATGATGAAGGAAGGGTAATAGGGGAGGGGGAGGAAGAAATGAAAGAGGAAAAGCTCACATCTCTCAACTCCATGCACACTTCTCAGGTTTTACATATGTTTTCCCATTTATTCTCACAGCAACCCACCACACAGATGGAGAACCTTGGGGGGTGAATAAGGAAGGGAATGATTTTCCCACAATCGCCTAATTACAGTGTCTGGCTCCAGGGTTTATTCTCCAAAAAGACAGAAGAATATGCAGAACTTACCCTAGAGAGTGGTTAAGTGCCTGGGTAGGGTCCAAGAAGGGGTCCACACCAAGACACTGCTGCGTTCTTCCCCATCTGCTCCCCCATGTCCCAGAGTTTCCGGGGCTGCACACTGCCTTATTCCTGTCTACTGCATCTCAGTCTCTGACCCACTTCCTGGTGGCTATTAAACTGAACAAAACTGCCAAAACCTTATACTATTTGCCTCAAAATTCTCTGTTCAAGGGGTTCTGGGGAAATGAGGCTAGGGCCTCCAAGAGTTAGAATCAACGAGACAAATGAGTTATCTGTCTTTCCTTCGGACTCACTATGGGGAAATGCAGCCACAGTGAAGTGTTAGACAGTTGACCACCACCTGTAGTCACAGATGAACCCCACTGGCTCTTGTGGGTGAGCTCAGGCACATCATTGAGCCCTGCAAGTGCCCTGCGTGGCTGTCAAGATAAGGCTTCAGAGCGTGCTCTCCCAGTATCCTTCAAATCTTTCTTTTTACATTCTAAGCAAACTTCATAAACTCTGTGAAGGGAGACCCCACCCTGCTTACATGGAATTCTGAAGCAGAGTTCTCAGTTCATGAGGTTTTACTGCACCTCTGCACCCCCAAAAGTATCACTCCTATCTCATTCTATGACTCTAGAAGTCTGGTTCTTAGCCGTCTGGGGGTTCTGGCTTCAAAAGGTAGACTAGAAATATGAGAATTCATATAGATGGTGGTCTGATGGTTGTAGCTATTATGTATCAAGCACCTTCATGTCAGGTGTTATTTCTGTCTCACTCCACAAATCTGAATTACACCAAACAACCTCCCAATAACGATGGCAGTGGTGTCAGACAATGATACAACAGATTATTTCTCGTGTGGAAATACAGTACCTGAGATTTCTTGAGCAGAATGGAAGGGCTGCCAGGGTTCACAGCAAATCATGACAGGGTCAGTGCTGGAGACCTTAAATCCTCAACGTACCTCAGCTCCAAAGCCTGCTTCCTGGTAAGGATAAGCAGAAGACAAAGCCACTTGAGCATGTAGCTGGTTACCAAGAAACAGCACACCCCAGGGGCAGGGACTCGGGCCTCCTCCAGACTGAGCTACAGCAGACTGTTTTCCCACATCTGGGAACAGAAACGCAAGGGAGAGATGATTCACTGTCATTAGGAAATCTGAGGCTGTGTTACCTGTATCTACACGTTTTTGACGGGGTCCAGGGAAACTCCCCAATCCTACTTTACTCTCATGATCCAAATGGGGGCTTATGCTAGTATTTCAAGCTTGCTCCACTGTGAGAGCGTTCATTTCCCCTGTAGCAATTCCACACTCAATGTTAACAAAAAAAAAACACCAAAACCTGCAGCAGTGTCTCCTGCCTCCCAAGCCAGCAGTTCTGTAACAAAACAAATCCTGGAAGCTGGACGGCTCTTCTACCAAAGAGAATATTCACAAAATTGCCCAAACATCTAATTCTCTTTTTCATTGAAATTGCATCTACAAATCTTACTGTCTCTTTTCCTTCCTCAAAAATGAAACCAAGAAGAAAGTTCGGGAAGTGCCAGGCTTCTCAGGGGCTGCTGTGGGCAATCATTTACCAACTTGCCCGGGCTTCCAAGCTAACTTCACTGTGCCTGCCCTGGGGAACTCCAGGCTTGTCATTAGTGCTAATTGTCATGGCTGCCAAGGAAACCTTCCCACAGTTTGCAAACAGGCTCTCCACATACCAGAGGCAAGGGAGTGCTAGAGCCCTTGATGGAAAGGACTGCAAAGCACACTTGTATAGACAGACCTTAGTCTAGATCTTAGAGTTTCTTGTTTTATTTAAATAAATGTTTTCTTAAACATTAAAAACAGGTCTAGGGGCTGCATCCACGCTCAGAACTTCCAAGCAGCAAGAGAGATTCACTCCCTGTGGCTGCCCCCCTCTGCCCAGCAACTTTAAAATGATTTCCTCTTAACAGCTTGTTTGGTGTGGGTGTGCTGGTGGGGACCTAATACAGGGCCTTGTACACATGACCCCTGGCAGGTCAACGATACTCCATGGTAGGCCCTACTCACAAGAGTAGTGAAACAGCAGCAACTGTACTGTGGGGGTGAGGGTGCTGTCTCAAAGCTGGGCAGGTAGGGAGTGAGGGTGGAGAGGGTGAGGGAGTATGATCAGAATACATGTAGGAGATTCAAATTAAGAATTAAGAAAAAACAATTATAAAAGCTATTGTGAATTTTTATCACACACAAAAAAAGATTTTCTTTAAAATAAAAATGTAGGTGGAGCCATAACAGATGCCTCTTGAGAGTATCTCAGAGAAGAGGAATAGACCTGGCATGACCCATCCCAGGTACAGAGTGTCAAACACAAACAAAATCTGTTTCACATCACCACAAAGAAAACTGACAGACAGACTATACCAGGGCTTCTTGTCTACTCAAGCGTTGTTGCTTCCTAACAGAATTCTCCATCTTTAGTCTGGGCCAGACCCCTCACTAGAATTGCCAGGCCTGGTGAGAGGAAAGTGGCCGGTCAGCCTTGTTGGCCACGACTGCCCCTTTCTGCAAAGTGGCCACAGGACATTCAGAACTGCCTACCAAGTGCTCGCCTTCTCCACTTGGTGTTCTGGGTAGCACACTTAACTTTCTGACAAAAGTGCAGCTCCCAGGGCAGAACCCACAAGCCCAGCTGCACAAAGATGTTCTGCTTCCAACCTGAGACATGCATCTGAACCCACAGGAGGGAGATGTCTCCAGGTGCTTGTGTTGGCAGACAGACAACCTCTGAGCAAAATTGTTTCCACATGCCATACCACACCTTGGGGAAGGAAGGAGGAGGTAGTAACCATCTTGCTCAGTAGACACACTGAGGTGGATGGAGGAGGCAGGTTTAGAACATCTCACACTCACTAGGCCTCACCTAATCCTGCTAGAAACCAATTCCTGGAGAGCTGGCCAGGACAGCACAGGCCCTGGGCCCTTCAGGATCCTTTTTAAAGGCAGTCCTACCCAAGCCCTGTCCTCTGCTCCTGCCTCGTACCCCCTTGCCCTGTACCTACCCAGTCTCCCATGGACTCTAATCACATCCACCTCTGATCCTTAACGCTGTGCTAAACTTCAGCCCGGGACCGGAAGTGAAGGAACTAGAGATGCCAATATTTGTTTAAAAATCATCTTGTTAGAAACCCACCCGCACCCGCCCCTGCCCCCTTCTCTACTGAAATCAGATCGTCGTCCCTTTAGATCACTTTACTGTTTTCAAAAACACCATTCCCAAGACCACCCTCCCGAAGAAGGCAGGGGGGGTTGGGGAGGGAGGGGCGGCTGGGTGTCAGTCATCTCATTCCGCATCTCCAAGCACGCCAGCCCTTCGCCGGCAGGGTACCTCAGTCCAGAACAATCCGAGGCCGCTAGGATGGAGGCACAGGGAACGAGACGTCGTGAGGCACCCTGGACCACGCAGCTCGGTTCCTTGGCTGGGTGACCGAAGCCACTAATGTTTAACCTGCGCGCGCAGCGGCGAAGTAGCTCCGCCTGGAACCGCGCACCCTCCCCCGGCTCCAGGCTGGAATCCAGGCATAGTTTTCCGGGGAGGCCTCCGTCACCCTGGGGGTCACTCGGAGCAGGGGCTGAAGACTGGAGGTCTGGGGAAGGTGCCACGTCCTCACTCACCCCACCCATAGGTCCAGACTCACCCCATCTCCGCGGGCAGCCCGAGGATGCTGCCAGCCAGGCTGACACTACTAGCCGAATGCAGGGATCCTGCGCGCCTCTCCACGCTAGCAGCTCAGGGCCCGGGGTCTGCAGTGCCTCCCACCCCCACCCACAGCAGAGGCGGAGCCTCTCCCCAGCGCCCCGGAACAGCTATTTTTAGAGCTGTAGGGGATGGAAGAAGGAGCCTCTTTGACTCCGTTAAGAAAATCCAGCATCTAAGTTCCTAGGCCTTGATGAGAAGCAGGACAGACACTTTTGTCTCCCTCCCTTCACTTCCACATCTCACCCATGGCTGGACGCAGCCACTGTCCGGTAAACTAGGCCAGCCGGCGGCGGCTGCTTTGCAGGCATCTCTGCAAGCCCGCCAAACTAAAGGGATTTGGCCAAGGCCCACATAAGGAGACACTTGGAGAGTGCTCCGTTTGATCAAATGGCAATCATTTTCCAGATCCCTTATGCAGATCCCAGGAAGCTGGGGCAGAAGCTGGAGGGAATTATTTTCTCTCTCCTGATTATGGGTCCTGCTGCCTTCTCGTTGGGTCTCATTGCTTTTAAGTTCTGGGAGGCCTTTGTTGTATCTTAGGGCCTTCTCTCGCCACAGCTTCCATATGCCAAGCTCTACATTTTGGGACAGCAAAGATGAAAATACTGGAAATAAGTGTCGGCAAGGGTGGGGAGAAACTCAAATTTCCGTGCGTTGTTGATGGGAATACAAAATGATATTACTGCTGTGGAAAACAAAATGGTGACTCCAAGGAGAAGTTACTTTGGGTCACCGTATGATCCAGCAATTAACATGTTGTGGTGATCTGAATTAGAATGGCTCCCATAGGCTTATATATTTTAATGCTTGGTCACCATGGAGTGGCACTCTTTGAAAGGATTAGAAGGATTGGGAGGTGTGGCCTTGCCGGAGTAGGTGTGGCCTTGTTGGAGGAAGTGTGTCACTTGGGGGTGGGCTCTGAAGTTTCAAAAAGCCCATGCCAGACCCAGTCTCTCTTTCTCTGGACTTACAGATCAGGATGTATCTCTCAACTACTTCTCCAGCACTATGCCTGCCTGGCGCCATCCCCTCTGTGATGATAATGCACTAAGCCTGGAAAACTGCTAGGCGCCCAGTTAAATGTGATTCTTTGTAAATAGTTGCCTTGGTCATGGGATACTGGTGTTTAAAATAGCACTATCTGGCTGGCAAGATGGCCCAGCAAGGGAAGGGTTTTGTCACCAAGCCTGATGTCCTGAGTTGAATTCCTGTAACTCACACAGTGGAAGGAAACTCCTAAAAGTTGTTTTCTGACACTTGGGCATACAGAGGCGCGCACGCACACGCACACGCGCGCACACACACACACACACACACACACACACAATGTAAAATAAAATAATAGCGTTGACTGCAGTGGTGGTGCATGCCTTTAATCCCAGCACTCGGGAGGCAGAGGCAGGCGGATCTCTGTGAGTTCAGGCCAGCCTGGTCTACAGAGTGAGTTCCAGGAAAGGCGCAAAACTACACAGAGAAACCCTGACTTGAAAGACCAAAATAATAATAATAATAATAATAATAATAATAATAATAATAATAGCTAATTGAATAAACAACACACAGTTTATACATATAATGGAATATCATTTACCCTTAAAGTGGAAGGAAGTACTGGCATGTGTTATAACATGTTTTTAACATAAATCAGCTTTATTTTACTCCATTCAGACTACTACAGTAAAATACTACAGACTGAACAGGAACTCATTCCTCTGGCTTCTGGAAGCTAGGAAGTCTAAGATCAAGGCATGAGCAGACTCCATCTTTGCTGAGCATCTATTTCCTGATAGACCCATGTTAGAGTCTAGTCATCCTCTGGAGACTCCTCTATAAGGGTACTGAATCCAGCTGTGAGGTCATGGTTAGGATTCATGACCTAATCACTTCCAAGAGTCCCCATTCATAATAACATCACTGCTATTGTTTGGTTAAGTGCCCCCACAAAGGTCCATGTGGTAAAGCCTTGGTCTCTAGCATGGTACTATTGAGAGCTGGTAGGACATTTAAGAGATAGAACCTAGCAGATGGACTTCAGGGTATCAGGTATAGACCTTGAATGTGATAGTGAGACCCCAGTTCCTGCTTCACTGCCATGGAGTAAGAGATTTCACTCTGCTATGATCTATTACCTACCATAAGCCTAAGCAATGGGGCAAACAACTCTGCCTCCTATTGAAATCTCTAGAACTGTGAGCCAAAATAAACCTGCTTTTTTATATACTGATTTTATATTGACCAAAAGCTAACAGATATGCAAAGTAAACAAGCTAGTCATAAAAGTAAAGAGTCGTATGATTTCACATAAGGGTGTCTTAGGGTTTCTATTGCTATGAAGATCATCTCGACACACCATGACCACAGCAACTCTTATAAAGGAAAACATTTAATTGGGCCTGGCTTACAGTCCAGAGGTTTAGTCCATTGTCATCATGGCAGGAAGCATGACAGCACGTAGGCAGACATGGTGCTGGAGAGGGAGCTGGGAGTTCTACATTCAGATTGGCAGGCAGCAGGAATAGAAAGTGACACTGGACCTGGCTTGAGCTTCTGAAACCTCAAAGCCCACCCCCAGTATGGTATACTTCCTCCAAAGTGGCCATATCTACTTCAACAAGGCTACACACACCTCCTAATAATGCCATTCCCTATGGGCCTATGGGGGTCATTTTCAATCAAACCACCACACAGGACATAACCAAAAAGAGTCAAATTCATAGAGACAGAAAGCAGGAGAGTGATTGCTGGGGTCCATAGAGATGAGACATAGAGTTGCTCTTGACGAGTGCAGAGTTTCAGTTGGGGAATGGTGAGCAATTCCCAGGCATGCCAGCAGTGATGGGTACATGACAATATGAAAGCTTAGTGTCCTGAAATTTACACTAAAGATGGCTAAAAGAGCAAACCTTATGAGAGAGAGAGAGAGAGAGAGAGAGAGAGAGAGAGAGAGATATTACCACAAATTTTTAAATGTAAGGGGAAATGATGATCAGAAACAAGGAACAAATAAGAAATATGTTACATCCTTCTATAGGAAATCTTTCTCTTCCTCCCTTCTGACTGTGTGAGGTGTAGGACAGGGAACATCTATGACAAGGTCTAAGCTGGATCAAATGTGGAAGTATGACTTTGGGTTGAGGAGGTAATGGACTGCAGGGCAAGATGGAAATCACAGCTATTGAAAACTATTCCCTCCTTTTCAGTCAACTGAATTTCCCAGAAAGGGAAATAAACACCTGAGCATCCCATGTATGGGAGTCTTGGTTGGCTCAAAATGGGGCTTCAGCTTTTGGCTAGGGTTGACTTGAATACATACATATCAAGTTTGCCTTAGCAAAGGAAGGCACCCATTTATACATGGGGAAACTGAGGTTGATGGAAATCACACACAGAAATGCACACACAGGTAGCTTTGGCTACTTTCTGTAAACTTTGAAGATTAAAGACAGCTAAGAAACCAATAGGCAAGAATGCTCAGTGTGAGCCTGGGAAGACACACCATGGATTGCCCAGGCCTGAGCTGAGCCTAGAAATATTTTAGCTAACGGGGTGCTCATTTACAACCCTGCCAATTAGAGTTTTTCTACTTTACAGTTAAGGAAAGTGAAGGTCAGAGAGGTCATAGTGACTTTCTTGAGGTTACACAGTTTAGGGATGAGGAATATGGATTTGTCTTTGATTTCAAAGCCTGGACACTCCTCTCAGCTAGAAGAGAGTCTTGAGCACATAGCATGTGCAAGGTCTGTTCTTGGTGAGAAATCACAAGCACTGAGAAGCTGTCACTTTCTGTTACCACAGCATACAATATGGCAACATCAATGGTACCTGGTTAGCCCATGTTTAGATACAGGGGAAGGAGATTGGCTCTAGATCATTGGTACCCTGAGCCACTGGACCATGACTGTTGGCTGAAAAAGAGGGGAATGGTTTTCAATAGCTGTGATTTCCACCTTGCCCTGCAGTCCACTACCTCCTCAACCCAAAGTCATACTTCCACACTTGATCCAGCTTAGACCTTGTCATACACCTGTTCCCTGTCCTACACCTCACACAAGAATCTCAGGAAACAGAAGGAAATGCCTGAGCAGCCCATAAAATTGCTGCATTATAGCAGAGAAGCCAGCATCCATCCTACCCTCTAGCATGATAACCACTCATGGTGGCCCATGAGGTTTCTTTAGGGCTTTGTTGAGTGTGCAATAGTGTTGATGCAGAGATACAGAGGTATATGGTCAGAGGCAGAATTTACCCAAAAACCTAGTTTGGTCATTTCTCTTGAAAAATCTGAGAATCTGGCAGCAGTAGGTCTACACACTCACATGTCTGGAGTTGGCTGGACCTGAGAGGGGCTCTTCCTCATATGGAGCCTACACTCTAGCTCTCTCCCTGAAAACATCACTTTGAAAGAAGTCTTACCCTTCCAGAGGAGAACTCTTTTCTCAGGAAAAAGAATGTCTTCTGGAAGAACAGTGGAAATATGGGATTGAAAGAAGCCTAGCCAGGATCAGCTAGTTGGCTGACTAATCTGCCACTTATTGGCTGGCAGCGATGGTGATGGGATCAGGACAGACCTATCTCAGTGACTTCCTGCCTGGAACTCCTGTCTTTTAAGAGGAAATTCATCTTTCCCAGTTTGAAGGCAGCTTTGTGTATATAGCATTTAATTCATTAAATGCATTTGGTCTAGAACAGTGGTTCACAACCTGTGAGCTGCAACCCTTCTGGAGGTCAACAACCCTTTCACAGGGGTCACATATCAGATATCCTGCAAATCCAATATTGACATTACAATTCATAACAGTAGCAAAATTACAGTTATGAAGTAGCAACAAGAATAATTTTATGGTTGAGGTCACTACAACATGAGAAACTGTACTAAAGGGTCACAGCATTAGGAAGGTTGAGAACCACTGATATAGAAGATTTCTGAGAGTGTAAACAATCTTTCAATATATGTATGACTTTAACACAATATGAAAGTAGCTGTGATTTTAATAACAGCCTGTGCCAGCCCAATGCTATAAATACTGCTATGCCTCATAGGCTATATTCATAATTGTAAAGAATAGCCATTCTGTGTTACTTTGCCTGTCTAACCCTGATGGTCAAATAAAGAGCTGAATGGTCAATAGCAAGGCAGGAGAAAGGATAGGCCAGGCTGTCAGACAGAGAGAAAAAATAGAAGAAGAAATCTGGGAGGAGGAAGATGAAAGAAGAGAGGAGCAAGAGAACAAAGAGAAAAAGATGCCAGGGGCCAACCACCCCGCCACACAGCCTGTCACTGAGTAGGAGCAAAAGTAAGATATACAGAAAGGGAAAAATCCTGGAGGCAAAGGGTAGACAGGATAATTTAAGTTAAGAAAAGCTGGCAAGAACAAACCAAGCTAAATTCAGGCATTTATAATTAAGGATAAGCCTCCATGTATGATTTATTTGGCTGGGTGGCAGGCCCCCCAAAAGAGCCAAAACATATAACAATAAGAAATTATACTTAAGACCCCATCTATGAGTTGATCTTTGAGCATAGCCTGGTCAGAGCTCTGTGGAAGAGTTTGACAGTTCTCTGGGTTACCCACCAGAACTTGATGGTAAGACCCAATTGTTGAGGACACCACACTTTGATCACAGGACATAGGGAAATCAAGTGGTACTGACCTGGAAGTATCTTGCCTGCTAGCTATCTTCATAGTGTCAGAAGGTGATTTTCAAACTGCTGGGGGAGAAAAGCCATCAACAATCTCGCCAAGCTGTGAGCTCTATGAACCACAATAATGACCAGCCTGTCAAGATGTGCCCAATGGTGCAATGCTATGGCATGAATGTTATGAATGTAGCCAGCAGTTTTTCAATTGAACTTAGGCTGCTTAGTTTACCAAAAGGTACACCCCAGAGGAGGGAATTCATGCCTGGAACTGCAAATTTGGCTAAGAAGTAACACCCTACTAGTGTTGTTTTGCTAAAGGGTCATAGTATCAAACTGTCTTTTAAATAAATACTTAATCCTCTTTAATTTTTTAAATATAAGGTCTTACTATGCAGTCCTAGATGACCTGAGACTCACTATGTAGACCAGGCAGGCTGCCCTACAACCTCATAGAGATCCACCCACCTCTGCCGCCTCAGTGTTAGGATTAAAGGTATGCACTACCTTTACCCAACTTAAATACTTATCCTTATATCCATAGACTTTTCATCAGATAAATTTATTATGCAGATGGCAGTTAATACAAAGACTCCAAGCTAGTCAAAATACAGAAAATAAGTGACCATTGGATGTTAAAATGTGACATTTGTATCACAGCTCCCTACCACCAAGGCTCAGGGAATATCACAGAAGAGGAGATAGAAAGATTAGAAGAGCCAGAGGTCAGTGAGGATTGCTGTGAACTAATGTCTTCTGGACATAATGGGACCAAAGCTCTCAGGAGTCCACAGAAGCTGGAGGTCCTAGTCCAAGACTGCATAAGATCAACACTCCACTGGGAGAAGGAAGGGATCCATGCAGTCCTGCCTTTATCTGAGGATCTACTTGGTGGATGCCAAGATGGGGAGAGTCAGCTTCCTTCAGCAGTATGGCCCATGGCAGGTCACCCATGTGTCAGTGGTTGGTGCCCTACAGTCATGTACATACAGGCAGCACTAAGTGGACTCAATGGGTAGAAAAGGAAGAAGAGGAGGAGGAAGAAGACATGAGGAGTTAGAAGGGGACACCAGAGGGTAGATATCATTTAAATGCATTATATTTATATGTGAAATTACCAAAGAATAATTTTTAATTTAAAGAGTGAAATCAAAAAAGAACAGACTGAAAAAACTGCAATGTCATAAAATATATTAGTATTCTTAACATACAGAGTAGTTACAAACCAATAAAAATAGAAAATACCCCAACATAAAAAAACGCTATTACATGCTGCATAGAATAAGAAAATATAAATCCAGTTAAACAAGGGTAGCAATCGGCCTCTCCAAAATGAACCAGGAAATTACATTGCTCCATTTTCCTCAGAACCAGTACAAGTGTTTTAAATTTATTCTTTTTTACCATACAAATGGTACTCCTTACATAAGTTATTAATTCATTTTCCACACTTACTAATCAAAAACTCATTTTACTGCAAAACAAAGAACTTTCTAAACATCAAATTATCATTATTGACTCAAAAAAAAATCCATACAAGTACAACCCAGCCTAAAGAAATATGTCAGACTCTGATGTTGACCTATTTGGCCTCACTGGAAACACTATATATTTTTGAGTTTAAAGTGTTTTCAATCAAGTCCCTCAAACTTTTGTTTTCAGGGATGTCTGGAGAGCATTCTTCAGATAACAGCAATAAGAGTCAACCTCCTCCTTCCCAGCAGGGCTAACAGGAATTCTTATCTGTGAAACATTAAACACCCACGTTCACTGTCTCAGGGACACAAAGAGAGGGCATCATCATGGGGTAGTGAGGAGTCAGATATCAGAAAACCCAGCACCTAATGGAATAAATAAACCTGAGGCAGGACACAGGACTTGTGAATGTTTTGGATTGTTTGGTTTCTTTACAGTGTGTGTGTGTGTGTGTGTGTGTGTGTGTGTGTGTGTGTGTACATGTACACCACAGCACACATGTGGAGGTCAGAGGTCAGCTGGCAGGAGTTGGTTCTCCCCTTCTACCACATGGGTTCCAAAACTCATATTCAGGTCATCAGGTTTGACAGCAAACACCTTTGCCCAGTGAGCCATCTCACCAATTTTTTAAATAAGACTATCAGAGCCATGATTCTTGAAGAGGGAAATTAAACATAGAAAGGCAACAGATGGATGGAGAGCTTCATAAGACATCATAATTTTGTGTCTGGAAAAAAGTATAAATTTTTCCATAAAGAAAATAACCAAGAGGAAATTTCCAAAAAGACTTGGCTGATAACTGCTTACAGAAAAAAAAATAATGATATCAATGTTCATGCCTCCTGAGAAGCAGAAGTGAATTTATTTGTATTTTAATTGAAAAATTAAAAAATTACATGTGTTTGTGGTGTACAGCATGATGCTTGAAGGAAGTCAGTTTTCATCTGAACCTATGGAGGAAGCAGCTTTAAAGAGCTTGAATTTATCATTTGCTCTTAAGCAAAGGCTGGGGTGGGATAAATGTGTACACTGAAAAGGGATAGCGTGGGGAAGGCAGCCTGGGGATGAGAGGAGACTAGTAGCTAGGACACATGTGCAAGGGACTTGGCTCCTACACTTTTCTGGCTTCCTGACTTACCATGTGACCTCTTGTACATGTGTCCATCTTGTACTGTGATGCCATCCTTCATGAGGGCTTCACTAAAAGCCAAACAGACAGAGTCATCTGAGTCAAGATCTCAGCCTCCAAATGTCTGAGATAAATAAATCTCTTTTCTTAATAAATTTCTCAGTTCCAGTATTTTGTTATAGTGGCAGAAAAATGGATTAACACAGATGTCAAAGTCAAGGGCTGGGTATGATGCCACATGCCTTTAATCCCAGCACTCAGGAGGCAGAGGCAGATAGATCTCTGTGAGTTGGACACTATCCTGGTCTACATAGAGAGTTCCAGGACAGCCAGAACTGCATAGCAAGACCCTGTCTCAAAAATCAAAACAACAACAATAACAGCCATGTCCCTTTCATTCTGACAGGTGTTAAAATTAATCTTACAATATTAAATAAAATAGAACATAAACAGACCTATTAGCTACCTACCAGCCTCTTTGCAGCTATAATCTAGCCAGGGATACATTGTATTTGCACTTATACAGTACTTGCATAAAATCTTTATGAAATGCATTTTCTTTCCTCCTTCTGTCATCCTAGTGTCTGGAATAACAAGATGATGGGCCGCAGGTCCAGCAGCCACTTGGAACATGGTCTACAGATGCTAGGACAACAATCCGAAAGATTCAAGCCTGGGCTTCCAATGGCCACTATTAATATACCTGTCCTAAATTATCTGCTTTCAGACTTGCTACTCCATGAAGGATAAATATGTTCTATGTTTACAGCCACTTTTCTTTTGAAGTATTATTACCAGAGAAAGTTAATCCTGAAGATGTGGATTAGCTCCTAGGCCCTAGAGACAGTGGAGACCAAGCGAGAGTGGGGCAGCCCAGAAGTGTCCAGTTTCCCACGGCAACAGTAGCCCTCTATGTGTTACCTGTACCTGGCTCCCTGGACACGTCCCCATCTGCACCTTGAATCAGAGCTCTGTAAGTCTTAGGACAGTGCTTTCGATAGAGATTTTCCACCAGGGTGTTGCTTCCTCTAACCACAGTCCTGCCCTCTTGATTCATATAGTTCCACAAATGTAGCGCATAGGAGTTGTTGAAGCTTGGCTCTGTGTCCCACACTTGATAGTAGCGTCTCCACTCTGGATAGGGGATAGGGTAAAATCTCTGGGGATGAAGGAAGGAAATATTCAGACACTTCAGGTCACCCAGCTCATGGAAGTCTTTAAGTCTGCACCACACCCTTAACATCCTTGTCATCAAATTGGGACCTTGGTTGCCCCAAATGCGTGAGTTATAGTGCTCGACAAAGTTCTCCATGCAGGCCCACAGAAAGGGGTGGTGGGGGAGAAACCCAAATACACCATTACTGGAGTGCCGGGAACCCTGGGCTGCCAAGAAGTTCTCTTCGGGGATGGGCCTGATGGAAATGACATCAGTGTCCAAGTAGATGCCACCGTATTTCCAGATGATAGCCAGGCGGGATGCATCTGAGCTGACATGGAGCCAGTGTTTCTCAGTACTGCTGTTGACCTATGGGAACAGGTACAAATGAACCTGAAAGTAGTATAGGTGGCTAGGAAGGACCACAACATGGTAGATTCCCCAAAATCTAAATAGATTTTGACTGCAAGCAAAACTTCACAAATTTCTCAATTTATCTTCACACACACACACCCCAATTTTCCTTGAAGTAGAGTTTATAGCAATTAGTAGCAATGCAAATATTTTTAGCAGTTATTGAAGATTTCAAAAACTGGATTTTCTTTCAGCAAAGCAGTGGAAAGATAGAGGCAAAATTCAGCAGGAATTTCACAATGAACAGTGTGAGTCAATCTTCCACGTGGGTGACAATACCACAAACATGAAACTGTGAGGGATGGATTTTTTTTAAATCCTCAAAATGTTCAAGATTGATATTTTAAAAAATTAAAATAAAGTGAAAAATGAAAACAAGCTAGGAAACTAGAAAAAAATTAATACACTAGTTGAGAAATTGGAGGAAAGAAAAAGAATCTGAGACTGCTTGAATGCATGCCTTTGTTTGCTTGGGAGGTCCCTTAATGAAGTTCACTAAGGACCCACTTACTATGCACCAAGCACTGTGAAGTTGCTGAAAGCAAATTAATGAGCAAACAGGAAAATCCCCACTGGGGAGATCGACAATAAACAAACGTATACTGCATTGGGTGTTGATAAGGACCACAAAGGGAATAAAATACTAGGCGAGAGGACTATAAAGGGGTGAGAGAGTGCACAATGTTATATTAGGCTCCAGCAGAAACTTGAATGTAATAGATGGGTGCGCCATGAAAACATCCAGGAGAAAATGCTAAGTTGGAGCAGTGAGCAAGTGCAAGGGCCCCAAGAAAGAAGCATACGACTATGAGGCAGAAGCAGGATGAAGGAGGGAGAAGGGCAGGCAATGAGGACAAAGCAGAGTATGGGAAAGGGAGAGATCAGGCAGAATGGGATCAAGATTTGAATTTTTTTTTTTTTTTTTTTTTGAGACAGGGTTTCTCTATGTAGCTTTGCGCCTTTCCTGGAACTCGCTTTGAAGACCAGGCTGTCCTCGAACTCACAGAGATCTGCCTGGCTCTGCCTCCCGAGTGTTGGGATTAAAGGCATGTGCCACCACTGCCCGGCAGGTTGAGCAGAAAGGAGCCATGTAATCTGAATGGTTTTCCAAGGGTCACTTTGGCTGCTGTGTGGACAAGAATCTGGGGCAATGACAGGAATTGATGGAGACAGGCAAAGAAGCAGGCTAGGAGCTTGTTGAGGTCATCCAGACTTGGATCAGGGTAATAATAATCTGGTGGGGGTGAGAAAAGTGATCAGGGTCCATATTCCAGATAAAAACAGGTCAGCCTTCACTGATGGGTAGGTGGGTAGGAAAGAAATAGCTGTAAATTCGAAAATCAAGCAAGACAGAAGAGGAGCCCAGAGGAATAAAAATACATCAGTATAAATCATAGTGTTCCCTTTTGGGATGATAAGATTTTTTTTTCTTTCTTTTTCCAGAGCTGAGGACTGAACCCAGGGCCTTGTGCTCGCTAGGCAAGAGCTCTGCCACTGAGCTAAATCCCCAACCCCTGGGATGGTAAGATTTTGAATTAAAAAAAAACAACAAAAAACAAATAAGTTTTTCTGAATTTAAATATATTGAGTAAAAGATTAACCAAAGACCTTTGGTTTTGATTAAAAAAAAAAAAAAAAATGAGCCGGGCGGTGGTGGTGCATGCCTTTAATCCCAGTGTGTGGGAAGCAGAGCCAGCCTGGTCTACAGAGCAAGATCCAGGATAGGCACCAAAACTACACAGAGAAACCCTGTCTCGAAAAACCAAAAAAAAGAAAAAAAAAGAGTTGTTAAAATTCTACTATAAAGAACAAAAGCAAGTTAACATAAATTTTGTATATAAAAAACAAAAAGCCTCACAGTTGCTGAAAGTTATCCCATCATTTACAGAAACAGTTAATAGCTAGCATATATCAATGATCATTCTAAGCACTTGATAATCTACACAAATCCTCAAAGATGAGGTGCGTGGTCATTCTATCTTTCAAATGAGAAACTGAAGGATCAAGATGCTTCATCATTTGTCTTCAAGTACGGCTTGAATATGAATCTGAGCAACTTGTCTTCAGATAACCACTCATTCAAAAGAAACTATGTTATGATAAAAATCAGTATAACCTGGGAAATTCAGGGTTCTGACTGAACTAAGAGACATAGAACATCAAAAGCCTTAGGAAAGCAGAAGAGGAACCCCGCCTGGATGGAGGCATTAGCGGCAGAAGGAGGTCTTGAGGACAATACCCATGCTGGTTCTGGACATCTTCAAGAGCTACAACTACTTGTATGGTTCATATAGCAAACCCAGGGGTCCTTAGGAAATGATGGCACCATGGATCCTCTCTAACAGGTGCCTCCCAATCTATCTCCTTTGGAGGCCCAGCTGGGACAGAACATGTATTGGCCCAGTTCCCTCAAGGGTATCATGGTATGAACGCTGTAGTTACACACCCCAGCATATAACCCTGCAGACTCAGATGGAGCGGGCACTTAAGGGCTCTGCATCTCAGGACCCACTTTGCTCCTAAAATCTAACATGTAAAAACTAGATCCATCTTAGCACAACCCAAGTTTTGTCCCAAAGGATTTTGATTCCAAGAGGTTATTTATGTATCACACTGAAAGAGAGTTCTAAGTAGGGCTAAAGTTTCCTTAGTTCAGAACCATAATGAGGTTTTAATATTCTTATTGAGTGATTCGTCTGTAAGAAAAAGAGGTAGTGTGCAGCACCTCCCAAAATAACATGATTTGATATTTCTTTTTCCAATGAACAAACTACAATTTAGGTAAGAACAGTCTAGTTCAGGTATGGGAAAGGTTGTGCAGTCCTGGGGCATCCTTAGAGGCATGGACCAAACTGTCTGTCCCCTCCATTCCTGACACCTGTCTTCCTGGCCTGTTACATACCCTGTTGCTCCTGGGACAGTGATACTCACTTTCCAGGAACTCTCCTGCTGGCAACTGCCAAGACTAACATATGGACACTTAGCATGTTTGAATTTATCCACTTCCTCCTGACCAGTCCAAAATTTACATTTCCTTTCCAGGTCTTATAACAGATGGGACTTTGGCATCTAAAAGCCAAATACTACTGACCCCAGAAGCTGCCTTCAATCCCAGTCCCTGCCAGCCTAATCTACTAAAAGTGTCCACTCAGGGTTACAGTGTAGTTTGACAAATGTTTCCAAATGATAGCAACTAGATTCAAGTGTGCCAACCACACCAACACACCAGAACCCCACTAATGAGGCAAGACAGAGCAGGGGAGGGAGAGGTTTCTTCTCTTTTTATGAATGTGCTATAATGGGCTAAACAATGACCGCCCAAAGATGTCAGGTCCTAATTTCTGGGAACCTGTAAGTATGGGGAGAGGATGTTTGCAGACAGAATTAAGACAATGATATTGAGATGGTGTGATGATGCTGATGAGTCCTTGAAAATATCAGAGACGTTATTTAAAGAATGGGGTGGACAGAGACTCTAGGCACACAGAGGTAAAGGGAGTTTAAAGAAGGAGACAGCAATAGATTGATGGGCTACAAGCCAAGGAACAGCTTGGCCACCAGAAGCTGTTAAGGAACAAGGAACAGTCCTATCTATAGCTCCTGCTGTGACTGTGGCTTCCAGAGCTGAGAGCATAAATGTCTGTTGCTGTCAGTCACCAGATCTGAGATCATTTGTTAAAGGAGCCTTTGTAAACTAACAGAGCAACAGAGACGATAACCTCTCTTTTGCTAGTTGGCTCACAAAGCTTAAATATTCACTGACGGTCGGGGGGGGGGGTGAGCATTTAGGTAGAACTTCACATGGCAAGCAAAGGTTACGACACCAACTTTTTAATTATTTCTGTTTTAAAAAAATAATTTTCTTAGCCAGGCGGTGGTGGCACATGCCTTCAGTTCCAGCACTCAGAGAGCAGAGGCAGCTGTATCTTTGTGAGTTTGAGGTTAACTTGGTCTGCAAAGCAAGTTTCAGGACAGTCAGAGCTGTTACACAGAGAAATGCTATCCCAATAAAAAAAAGAAGATGAATTCAAAAATTTTGAGTCACTTCTATTTAAATCACATTCAAACATCTGTTGTAATAGCTGTTTGGTTTCTTTGGTTTTTGCTTGTTTGCTTGCTTGTTTGTTGGAGGGACTTGATTGTCTGTTTTTTAGAATTCTTTGTTTTTTGAGACAAAGTGTCAAGTAGCCCAGGCTGGCCTACAAGCTACTATAATGCCAAAGATGACTTCAAATTCCTGATCTCCCTACCTCTACCTCGAAAGTAATAGGATTATTGGTGTGTGCCCCATGAAGGCTTCCTCTATTCTTTTTAATGCTGGAGATGGCTGCATAGCTGAAATTATTACAATTGCATTGTAAAGGAGGCTTTCATTCCATGTTGTCTTATACTTCCCATAAGATGTCAGTAAAAACCAAAAAAAAAAAAAAAAAAACCCAACTCAGGTAAGCCCTGTCTAATGGAATCCTTGAGTAACTGCACTCTAATTCTCTTAAGCACTACCCAACTATGCACCCTCTGTGAGACCAACGGTACATTGAAATATTATTTATTTATTGTGATATACTGCTAAGAGGAGAATTATTGGATCTCTAGGAGTTCCAGGGGCTTCTCGATCATATCTTGCCCCAACCCAATCTCGTGGAGCATCATGTCACTCATCCTTCCTGAATTTTCAACCTACATCATTTCACTTCAAACATTGCCTGGTTTCTACCTCTGGTGTTGAAAAAGTTTAACATAGATGGGCTTTAAATGATAGTGAAAAGTAAGTGTTCCATGTATCTAAAAAGGATTTTAAAAATTCATTCTGTTAAGAAGAGGCTCCAAAACAGCAAAGAGACTCAAAGAAATTAGCCTGGATGCAAAGGAAACCAGCCCAATCACTTAACTGATGTGTCTCCCATTTACCTGAATCAGAAATCCAACCCATTAGTCTGAGTGCTAGACCTGACTCTTTCCCAAGCCCCTGTACTCAGTTTACCTATCTACAGTGAGTGCATTTGACCCATTATTTTGCAGGTTCTGTTTCTCCTTCCCAACACAGACTTTCTCAATGCTTTGAACACTTACTTTGGTGTACCATGAAAACAAGGGTGTGTCTTCAAACAGTTTTTTCATGTCCAAAGGGACAAAGAAAACATTATCTATGGCTGAGAGCAGGGAGAAGGCTGGGTAGCTGGTGTTTGAATTCAGCTGTGTGGCATTGCTGAGCCTTTTCATAAAGAAGATGACCGGCTGCTCCGGGTAGATTTTGGCAGCAGACTCCACAGCACAGGAGACCAGTGGAGGTGGCTCCACTCTTTCAGAAGTTTCTATGAACACAATGCTTCGTCCACTGCTCAAGAGGCCTTCCTGCCCCGGAGAAGATGTGAAGAGAGGCAGGCAGGCAAAGAAGCATTGGGACCTCAGGGTGAGATGGTATAGCAGGCCACAGGCAAACACCAGGACCAGCGACAGGGAGAGGTGGAGTTCCCTCAGCATGTCCTCCAGCTCTCCCAGCCTCTTCTTCAAGCAAGGCAGTTCATCAGAATTCACCCTGGTGCTCCTAGTAGAGGCAGCATGCAAGAAAACGAGTAAGAATATCACTTATCGGTTAAGCTGGAAGAAGTCCCAAGTGAAACATGGTCAAGACTGGCAATATCAAAAAAATTCATCTTAGATTTAGATTTATATAGGAAGACAATTAATTTAATATATACTATTAATAATAATAAATACTATAAAACACTAATTAATATATATACTACTAATTAATATAATTTAACATATATACTATTAACAGAAGAAACAGAAAGCAACCATCTCACAATTCTGATTCAATAGCGGTCAAGAATGCAGGAAATTTTGACTCACAGTCATGATTTTTTTTAAAATTACAAGAAAACTTTCTTAATCTGATAAATAATGCCTGCCAGAACAATACATAAATGATAACATATAGATAGTATATAGATGGGAATAGACAGATGATAATATAAGGATAATATAGGTGACAATATATAGATTATAAAATGTTCCAATAAAGCTTGACTATGGTAAAATGCCCATCATCACTCTTACTAGTCAATATTATTCTAACAATTCTAACCAAGTCAATGAAACAAAAAGAAAAAAATCACTAATATAAATATTAGAAGAGGCCAAAGTGTCACCAGTTTCCCAAACTATGACCACAGATGGAGAAAACTGAATCTAATATGTTCAAAAATTAACAGAATTCCGAAGAAAATTAACCAAAGGTCTAAAGTGAAAGTTACAGGGTGACATTGTAAGCATCGTTTGCAAGCATTGGAGCGGTGAGTCCAACCTGGATCATCTACCATCATCTACCACCAAAGTCCAGGCTCCAGTTCACCACAGTGGCTCCCTCCCTGCAGAAGTGAGCTTGAGCTTAAGCTGCCTCCAAGACAGCAGGGATCTCAATTCCTAAGAGGCCCATTTTTTGCCTTCTACATAACTCTTTCCAAAAAACTCAAATCCAGGAGCCCAGAACTTACTTTCCAGCCGGAGACTTACATTCACCAGTATCTGAAATCTTAGAAGTGAGGACACATTTTTCCTGTATACACTCTGACAACTCACTGCCCAGTCTTCCAATTCAACCACACAGAGGAAAGTAAATCATTGGCAGAAGATTAAGAGTAAACCCAAGAACTCCCCAGGAAGCTCCTCCCTTCACTAAGCTCCTCCCTATCACCCCGAAAGTAGGTATGTGGGGATAATAGGAGTTTACAAGATGTTTCAGATGACCCACATGCGTGGCTTGTCAAGCCTGTTTGGGGATCTATCATGGGGACTCCAAGAGGATACTCTCAACTGGAGGAAACTATATGAGAGCATGATGGTGGTGCCATCACACACTTGCTCAGTTCATCTTGAATCAAACTCATGGGCAAAGTCTTGTGAAAGGTTCTTTACCAGACAATCTGTAAACTGACCCAGATTTCCCCTTTGCAATCGTGATTAAAAAGTTTGATAAAAAGGAAAGAAAGCCTGTTTGCACCATCAAAGCCGTGGACAAACTCCAGGAGTCTAAAGGCCCAAGGATGTACAATGGGAATGGACCCTCCAGTGTCAGCTACCATGGCTGCAGGAGGGGTCTTTTTTGCCTTGATGTACCATTGTGGAGTAAGAGCTTCTCATAAAGTCAGCTTGATCACCCTCAACCAGTGGGTTTCCCCAAGGTATCTTCACTCTCCATGGTCTAGCCCATGGCTCCTGATATGAGCGTTCAACAAACCTCTTTAAAGCTGTTCTTTGGCTAGGCAGTGGTAGCCTTTAATCCCAGCACTCAGGAGGAAGAGGCAGGTGAATCTCTGAGTTTGAGACCTGCCCGGTCTACAAACAGAGCGAGTTCCAGGACAGTCAGCAATACACAGAGAAACCTTGTCTCTGAAAAACCAAAAAGAAGGAAGAAAGGAAGGAAGGAAGGGAGGGAGGGAGGGAGGGAGGGAGGGAGGGAGGGAGGGAGGGAGGGAGAGAGAGAAGGAAGGAAGGAAGGAAGGAAGGAAGGAAAGAAAGAAAGAAAGAAAGAAAGAAAGAAAGAAAGAAAGAAAGAAAGAAAGAAAGAAAGAAAGAAACTGTTCTCTGCTCAAAGAACCACCTGTCCTCAGCCCAGAGCTTCCTCTCAGGCAAAAACAGGTTCCCCTGGATGCTGTAATATGATCAGGGATGCACCCTACTGGACAGGCTGTGGATCCAATCCTATATTAAGGGAGTTGAAGCTGTCCCATTTCTTGATCTCTCTGGGTTTCTTTGTCTGAGCATCCCCAGAACTAGCTCTTGGTTCTCCCCCTGCTCTTCCTTTGGGAAATAGACTTCTTTCTTTCTTTCTTTCTTTCTTTCTTTCTTTCTTTCCTTCCTTCTTTCTTTCTTTCTTTTTTTATGAGCTGAGGACCGAACCCAGGTAAGCACTCTATCACTGAGCTAAATCCCCAACCCGGGAAATGGATTTCTTATGTGGACCTGATCAACTCTGGGCTCAGGGTAATCTAGCAACTTTTGAGAGTTCTTAGATTGAATAAATGTGGGCATTCTTTCCTACAAACAGGCAGAAAGATTAGCGGTTCTGCTGCCTGAGGCTAACTGGAGAGCTGGGTTTGTGGAAGTGATAGATTCCTTGTTCCTAGTTGGGTCTAGCTGCTTGTACATTGGCATAAACAAATGAGCCAGTGGTCAAGAAAACAGTGGCAGAGTTAGTGGTCTTTTCAGCGGGGCCTAGGTGTGAGTCTGAGTGATGTGAAATCTCAAACATCACAGTAGATCTTGCTGGTCAAACAGCAGGCAGAATGATGCCTACATCTGTCACAGGCCGAGAGCTCTAGGACTCTGAGAAGTGCAGAAAATAACATACTTCAGGCTCACCTTGGAGATGAAATGACTAAAGAAGAACCCTGACTTCCCACCAGGGAGAAGAGGAAAGACAATGAAGGTGGAGTAGAAGCAGGGAATCAGGAGTTCAGAGTTATCCTCAGCCACAGAGTCATCCTCGAGGCTAGCCTGAGATAAACGCTATCCTGCCTCAAAAATAAAACAAAAATTACTGTAGATGGACTCCTTAATAAAAACATAAAGCTGCTTTGCTCCCTGGGTAATTGTTTTTAATTTATGAATGAAATTTAGATCCTCACCCTGTGTGAGTTGGTATGATGTGTCCAAAATGCAAATTACAGGTCCTGAAGAATGTTTAGGATCACAGCTGGATGTCCTTCCCTGATCTTCCTGAAAGATTTGAATCACTCCAAATGGAACTTCCAAGGGTGTGTGGACATCCTTTTGAGGTGGGTGGGGGGGGCACAAATAAGACTCCTTTCCTTCCTTCTGCTCTCCTTTCTGCTACACTTAGCCAACACACTCCCAGTTTCTGTCTGTTCAGGACAAGGTCACAGCAGAGTCCCTTAACTCAGACTTCATGAACCACAGCATCCACAAGGATGGGTTTCAGGAAGATGAGGCCCCACAACAACGACTTTACCCAGCCCAGAATGATGCCATTGTACTCAGAACGTTACTCAATGATCAACTTTGGAGCTTTTTCAATCCTTTGTCCCTATGCATACCCTTTGATAATCTCAATTAGAAATAGTTCAGGATTTGGATCGAAGCACCCACTTGCATAAAGGACCCACTGTATCGGGCCAGGAAAGTTAGAAGGATCTTTCACAGTAAATGTTTATTGACTTGAATTGCACTTAAAAAGTACACTGTGCCTCTCTGTGGCTTCTTTGAACTAGGGTTTATTGTGAGACGGAAATGCTTAGGCCAGAAGCACTCGTCCTGTTTGCTTTGGCTTTTAATGTGATGGTTCCGGTTTTTAACATATTTGTTAAGCAAGTGGAACTGATAAACTTGTTAAAACAGTCAGCTACTAGCAGCCCAAGACAAATTATCCAAGGCGATAGCTTGTCCACGCAGCCAATTCCTTTCCTCAAGCAAACAAAGCCTCAAAGGGGGTTTGTTTGGCTGGATGTGAATAGAGGGAGAGACGGCTTGACACGGGCCTCATCTCACCACAGAGTGGCAAACAACCAGGTAGCATGGTGTTTGGGAACCATGAATAAAGGATAAAAGAGGTGATGCACGCTTAGAAGGTTTATCATTAACCCTGAAAAATACAATTTTAAACTAGAAGTCAGTGTCTTAAAGCCATCAGACCTTGCAATGTATTTTAAACTATCTTAGACTCCCAGTAAAATGGTCCTAATCTTTCTTTCTTTTTTATTAGAGCATACCTAAATCAAACATACCCCTGTGTACAAAACCTTGCACAGTTATCAAGCGTATTTCTTGATTTGCTTTATTGTGATAACTCACGTAATTACCCCCTGCCTTTAACATTTATTTGCAGATAAAAACAGCTGCTGCAAGATAAAGTAAAAATTAATGTTCTTGGTGAGATACTCGTACCCACTGAAACCACTTTTTAAGGCTATGTGGCTAAGCCCTCTGAACAGAGTTGGAATTCCGTCTTCCACAAGGGAAGTGGGAACATCTTCGACCTACCCACACTGCCCACGTGGCACAGGACTGTCTGAGGGACTGAGCGTATCTCAATACAACTGACAGAAACTGTTACAGGCTACTAATATGTCACATCCCCACCCCAAATTTACCTAATCTCAAGGGATGTATTTGGAGGTCAAACTAGGGAGGGATAATTAGATTCAGATTAAATCTCCCTCTTTTCAGCAAAAGTAGCAAGATAACTTTATTTGGAGTGAAATAACTACACAGATTAAAGGAGAGATATATTGTGAATATTAACAGCAGGCACATGAGTCCAGAGTATGGGCCAGATTAAGACCTTTATAAGAAGACCAATCTCTCTCTCTCTATCTATCTATCTATCTCCAAAATGATAAGAAACAAGTGTCTTTTGTTTAAGCCACCCAGTGTGTGGAATTTTGTTGTAGCAGACTGAGCCATGGCAGAAATGTCATGGTAAGCATCCACGTGTTTCATGACAATCTGTTTTTTAACTCTAGAGGATGCTAAAACTGCTCTTAAGAATTAGAACCAAGGACCAGTAAGACAGCTCAGTGGCTTCAAACCTGATATGTACAGCTCAGTTCAGTCCTTGGGAGCACATGGTGGAAGGCAGACAATGGGCTCCTGAAAGAACAGGACCAGGTGTCGTGGGGAGGGAATGGTCTGCATACACAACAGATCACTGCAGCACAAGGGAACTTTCTGGTCTATGGCCATGTCTTCCTTTTTTTCTCCCAGATGGATATCCATTTCCTTTTTCCTACTGTCACTATACACACAGGACCCCAAGTTGGAAGTCACAGGGCCATTCTCAACTCTCCTCCCTAGAGTATTAGCTGTGTGTAAACACAAGTTCTCTGAGAAGCAGATACCAAGATGATGTTGACTATGCATGGACTTTATGAGGACACTAGTGATGTGGGTTTTTTAAGTGGGCACATTGTTTTGTATGGCTGAGACAGCTATCAGCCCACAATGAGAGTCTGGAAGAACCCTGTCAGGAAATATGGCAGGCTGCCTGACCTAGGACTGTCCTTGGCTAAGACAGATTCAGCCAAGTCTCTGAAAGCCTGTTATTAGCAGAATCCTGTGTGTCCCAGGAATAGGTAGACTTGAGGGATCTTGTTACACATAGTCATTGGCTAGGAGTAGCCTGCAGGAGGAGCCTCACAGCAAACTCACAGCAGAATCTCCTTGGCTGCAGCTGTGCACCCTGCCCCCGACACTCACCTCAGTTACACTCCGCAGTTTAGAGGTATGTGAGAAAGCATTCTCATGACCACCACATGACACACCTGGAGCTGTCCATATCTATTTCCCTCCATGAGCTCATGAAACGGTGTCTTTGTGATTCCATTTCTTCATGAAAGGAAACAACCAGTATGGAGTTCAGCAAGATGAACTGTAGTACCCCCTCATCAGGTAGACATGACAAGCCTGCAACTCATCATCCCCCTCCTGCTACACTTGCTGAATTCCCTTCCTGCTCTCTTGGAGGCTACCTCACCATGTGTTGGTAGCTTAGCTGATGTATAGCTTGCCTTCCTGAGGAAACTGAATGCTCAACAGCCATGCCTTTCTCAGTTTAGGTTTGCCATATGTCTGTCTACACTAGGAGGCACCAAAGTTGATGTCCTGTCTGTCTGTTTGCCTACCTACCTACCATTACCTACGTACCCACATGCCTATCAACCACTGGACTTATTTCTCAGGAGAACAAATAACCAACAAAAGAGACCTAAAGTAGTTATTGACTCTCAATAAGCAGTTGGTTCCCTCAATAAACATTTTCATTTCAAGGACTTTGTGTTGACCTCTATCTCCAACAATTTGGACAGTCAGAAGCAGAAGTGAGATTGCACTTAGCCTTTGGACTGTTGAGTTCCTACCTGGTCCTGGTATTTGCCGTGATAGCTTTGCCATTCATTTTACTCATCACACCAGTTGTGGGTGGTGACGATGGCTAGGCCACCAGGAGTCATCAGTGTTTCTGTGAGCTGTCTGACCATGGTTCCAATTTTCATTTCTCTAAAAGTGATGAGTACAAGCATCTCCTCACCTGTAGGCTGGCTGTTTTTCCTTGTCTGTGGGCTTCTCCAACCATTTAGCTTATTTTTTCTCTTGGGTTCTCTGTCTCTGTAATTGTGAAACTCTAATTCCTTATAGAATCTTCATGCCTCATGTAATTTTTAAGCATTTCAACAATCTTGTACCAATATGCTAGCTGGATAAATACAACTTTGGTCATGTATTTATCAAATAGTTTTATTTTAATGTAATAAATATGGGTCTTTTTTGAGGATCTCTGTTTTGGGTACCTTTCTGAAAAAGAACATGATTCCTAAGTCACAACGATATTTTTCCTCTTCTTTCTTCCTTCCCTCCTTCCTTTCTTCCTTCCCTCCTTTCTTTCTTTCTTTCTTTCTTCCTTCCTTCCTTCCTTCCTTCCTTTCTTTCTTTTACTGTTTCTTCGTTCACATTACATTTATTCCTCCATCCGTAGCTAACGTTTGCACATGGTAAAACATGACAACTGATTCTCCTTTTGTCTACTGTCAACAAGTTTTCTATCATCTTCTGCATAGGCTAAGATGTAAGTGCTGCCACATGGCCCATCTTCACATCTGCTGCCCACAATATGTGCCTCTGTCTGCAGCAGACATTGAAGGACTGTGTCCTTTTCTGATTTCCCAGCATGCCCTTGGTTCAGCTGCACCAAAAGGACAAATGGCTTGAAGGCAGAAGCCACACTGAAGACTTGCCTATGCTTAGGATAAAGAGAAATGAATGAAGTTAGGTAGGAAACAGGTTTTTAAACTGTGGCCAGAACATATTTTTGGCAGAATTTTTTTTTAAAGGGAAAAGGAAGACAGAGAGGAAGAAGGATGAGAATGAGAAAGAGAAATAAACAGCAGGAGCAGAAGATTTCAGAAGGGACAGATTGAAAGAATCTGGGAGCAAAGAGCACAAACTGTTAGTAAAGAGACACTGGTCTGCCAGGCTTGGTATCGCACGCCTTTAGTCCCAGCACTCAGGATGCAGAGGCAGGCAGATCTCTGTGAGTTTGGAGCCAGCCTGGTCTACAGAGTGAGACCCAGGACAGCCAGGCTGTTATACAGAGAAACCCTGTCTCAAACAAACAGACAAACAAACAAACAAAACAAGACACTGATCCAGAATAAGTGCAGGATGTGACACACATGTAAATTTCATTTGAAAGATTCCAAGAGGGATATTTTTAGTCTGTCCAAATCAACATATAAGAAGAAGTAGCTGAGCAGTGGTGGTGCATGCTGTTAAACTTTCTTTTATCTAAATAAAAAAGGATTGACCAGGTGTGATGGCACTGGCCTTTAATCCCAGTACTTGGTAGGCAGAGACAGGTGGATCACTGGTCAGCCTGGTCTGCAAAGTGAGTTCCAGGACAGCCAAGGCTATGTAGAGAAACCCTGTCTCAAAAAAAAAAAAAAAAAAAAAAACCAAAAAACAAACAACAACAACAAAAAACTAATAAATAATTTTTAAAAATGAAATCAGAGAGGAAAATGTGTATCACACATACAAAGTAGCAAAAATATAAATAGAAGATTTCTTACCAAAAAAAGCTGATATAAAAAAGAATATTAATGAATTAACTTTTATTCATTTATTTATTTATTTATTTATTTATTTTTATTATATATATAATGTTCTGCCTGCATGTGTCCCTGCAGGTCAGAAGAGAGCACCAGATCTCATTACAGATGGTTGTGAGCCACCATGTGGCTGCTGGGAACTGAACTCAGGACCTCTGGAAGAGCAGTCAATGCTTTTAACCTCTGAGCCATCTCTCCAGCCAATGAATTAATATTTTAAGGTACTAGACACCAACTAAAATAAACATAAAACTATATTCCTTATAAAATATCTTTAAAAATAAGATCAAGTAAAGGTTACTTTTAGATCTACATATGCTGAATTTATCATCAATATCCCTTCACTATAAGAAATGTTATAGTTTAGGTCCTTTGAGCGAAGGAATATTTGTCCTAGGAAAGACGTAGGTAGACATAGGAATGCAGACAACAGAATCATTAACTGCTTGAGTAAACACATGTATATTTGTTTGGTTTTTTTTTTTTTAGCTGAAAGGGGTTTGTTTTTATATTTTTATTAGTTTGTTTGTTTGTTTGTTTACAGGCAGGGTTTCTCTGTGTAACCCTAGCTGTACCAGAACTCCCTCTGTAGACCTGGCTGGCCTTGAACTCAGAGATTCTCCTGCCTCTGCCTCCTGAGTCCTGAGAGGTTTATTTTTAAATAAAGTTTACATATTTGTTTTACAAATGAAATCCTCACACACACCTTTTTTGCTTTTGACTGACTCTATACATATGTTTGTTGTTGTTGTTTTGAGACAGGATTTCTTTATGAAGTCCTGGCTGTCCTGGAACTTGCTATGTGGACCAAACTGGCCTAGAACTCACAGAGATCCACTTCCTCTGCATCCCCTGTACAGGGATTAAAGATATGCACCACCACACCCATATTATTTATCAGTTCTTAACCATTACTGTAAGAAGTGTATATACACACACACACACACACACACACACACACACACACACACACAGAGCATCTTGCAGCACTTTTCAAATGTAGATTTTTTTAAAAGATTTATTTATTTATTGTGTATACAGTGTTCTGCCTACATGCATGCTTGCAGGCCAGAAGAGGGCACCAGATCTCATTACCGATGGTTGTGAGCCACCATGTGGTTGCTGGGAATTGAACTCAAGACCTCTGGAAGAACAACCAGTGCTCTTAACCGCTGAACCATCTCTCCAGCCCTCAAATGTAGATTTAATACATTTTCTAAAGTACATATTTGGGGCCTGACATGGTGATACAGACTTTTAATTCCAGCTCTTGGGGTGGGGTGGGGGAGGTGGATCTCTGAGTTAGAAGCAGCCTACTCTACATACTGTCCCTGGACAGCTAGGTTTACACTGAGATACCCCGTCTCAAAGGAAAAAAAAAAAAAAAAAAAGACACATCTCTGGCTTAGTGGTACAGAGTGCTTACTATTCTTCCAAGAGGACCTGAGTTGTTTTGTTTTCTTCTTCTTCTTCTTCTTTGTTTTGTTTTTCAAGACAGGGTTTCTCCATGGAGTTTTGGTTCCTGTCCTGAAACTCACTCTGTAGACCAGGCTGGCCTCAAGATCACAGAGATCCACCTGGCTCTGCCTCCCGAGTGCTGGGATTAAAGGCATGTGCCACCACTGCCCAGCTGAGTGAATTTGTTTGTTTGGTTGGTTGGTTGGTTGGTTGGTTGGTTTTGGTTTTGGTTTTTTTGAGACAGGGTTTCTCTGTGTAGCTTTGCCCCTTTCCTGGAACTCACTTTGTAGACCAGGCTGGGCTCGAACTCACAGAGATCCGCCTGCTTCTGCCTCCTGAGAGCTGGGAATAAAGGCATGCACCACCACTGCCAGGGTTTATTTTTTAAAGCCTCTAAAACACTACAATACTAAATCTGCTACTTAAATACAATCAAAAACAATATAATGTAATGTTTATAACACATATGAAAATATGCTGGGTGAGGTGATGCATGCATACCTGTAATCTCAGCACTGGGGAGCCTGAAGCAGGTACACTGGGAGTTTGAGGCCAGCCTGGATTACAGAGCAAGACATTGTATCAAAGGAAAAAAAAAAAAGAGGAAAATGTATGATTAAGCTGAATAAGTTCCCACAGGGTAACAATGGAGATAAACTACTATAACATTCTTATACTATGTATGAAGTATTATTACCTGGAAAGAAACCATACAATTAAAATTTAACAAGGTACATTGCAGTCTCGAAAGAATTCACTAAGACCACACAAGAGAGCTCATAGCCAGAAAAGGATGTGAAGGATAAATAATAAGAAAAGTTGAATTTTTCCAAAAAGCCAGAAAAGGAAGAGACTGAAAATGACAATAAATATGAAAGAAATTAGGGAGTTATATTAGTTAGGGTTTCTATTGCTGTGAAGAGACACCATGACCACGGCAACTCTAATAAAGGAAAACACTTAATTGGGGCTGGCTGACAGTTTCAGAGGTTCAGTACATTATTCTCGTGGCGGGAAAACATGGCAGCATGCAGGTGGACATGGTGTTAGGGAAGGAGCTGCAAGTTCTGTATCTCCAAGGGCAGGCAGCAGGAAGTGAACTGGCATGAGCTTTGGAGACCTCACAGCCCACCCCCTAGTGGCATACCTCCTGCAATAAATCAACACCTCCTGATAGGGCCACTTCTTCCTATGGGCCTATAAGGGCCATTTTCTGTCAAAGAACCACAGCGGGCATATTATATACTCCCACCCACTACACATACTAAATACACATATGAATATAAAAAAATCAATCCTATCAATAACCAAAATAGAGAGAAAAGGAAAATTTGCTACCAGTGGTATTATTCTGAGAATTCTCTGGGAGTAACATGGGTACATAAGCGTTCATGGGAGATTCTACTTCTGTGATTCTCTAGGCCCTTGAAAATCAGGATTAGCAGTTTGGAAGATAGAAATTTTGAAGTAATCTGTAAGAGGTTATGTAAAACCCTCTGTACTCTTGAATTCAAATGGGAATAATCCTAGTACTCAGCAGCCTAAAGCAGGAAGATAATTGTGAATTCAAAGCCAACCTGGTCTACATATTGAGTTCCAGACCAGCCAGGGCTACACAGCAAAAGCCTCCCTCAAAATAACCTGTCCCTTCCAAAGGATTAGTATGAACTTTGATATCTGCACATTTCCTAGCTCTATCCATTGAATGAATATAGATATAATGTCAGTCAGTAGCAATTGGCCATCTTTGTACTTAGATTGATCTTGAGCTATCATGTCTAAGAGAAAAAAGGCTGTTGGAGTGAAACAGTTTATTCCAGTCTATTATTTAAAAAAATATAAGACAGGTGATGAATCTGAAATACAATTTCACATATTAAAACAAAAAAGATAGTAACAGCTTATGCAATGGCCCAGGATTCACCTAAGCAAAGCAAAGAGCTCTACTGTAAAAAGTATAATAATCACAATTGATTGAAGTTTTATGGAAGCTCTTCAAATATCTTAAAATCATAGACAAACATTTGTTTTGTTTTGTTTTGTTTTGTTTTGTTTTGTTTTGTTTTGTTTTGTTTTGTTTTGTTTTGAGACAGGGTCTCACAATGTAGTCTTGGCTGACCTGGAACTCATGATGAAGACCAGGCTGACCTCAAAGTCACAGAGATCCTCTTGCCTCTATCTTCTGAATGTTGGATTTAAAGGGATGCACCACTACACTGAGCATAAGGATTTTTTAAGTTAATTGACTAGTTTTGAGATGTACAAGGAAACAAATAACTACCTTAAAAACTAGTAAAAAAAATATTAATCTCAATATAAAATTACCATTGATTACTGAATAGAAAAGTAATATTGATATAAAAATATTCTAGTATATTCCAGATAACAAATGAAAAACAAATGGTTGAATTAGGATATTGCTGTTTTGCAACTCCCAACAAACCAATGAATCTGAGCCCTGGGGTATCAGCAGCGGTTATCGATCATACACACTGAAAACAGAAATCAGATCGTTTGTGCCTCCTGGTGGAGGAACATGGTACTTTTTGTTGTTTGTTTTTGTTTTTGTTTTGTTTTCTTCGAGACTGGATTTCTCTGTGTAATAGCCTTGGCTGTCCTGGAACTCACTCTGTAGACCAGGCTGTTCTCAAACTCCCAGAGATCCACCTGCCTCTGCTGGGATTAAAGGTATGCCCCACTACACCTAGAAACTATTGGTCTTTTCAAAGGGAATCTACCTTCATCTAAGGAAGCCTTGGATCCCAAGTGCAGTTTGTAGGAAATATAGATGATAAAGTCCTAGAGTTTTTATCTAAAAAAATGCTTTTTATACAAACAAAAACAAATCAACAGTAACGAGAAGGGGATCCTGAAGATTGGCAAATATTTTAAAATGAGTGAATCTGTAGTATCTGGGATTGCACAAGAGTGAGAAACTTCAAAGAAACTCAAGGGTGTGGTTGCTGTTCAGGATGAGGTGGAGGGTCTTTGGGGAGGAAAGGTGTTGAGATGTGGTAAGGCTGCTGGAATGCATGGTAGACTTCCAGACATTCAGGGGGGCCTGAGTCGTAATTACAAGGGTGTTCAGAGTACAACAGTTCATTAAACCATATATTCAGTGAGGGGTACTATTTGATTGTGCATTATTATTTCATTATACAATTTTCCTTTATAAAACAGCCCAAAGTCCCAGTAATTACAGATTCCTTATGAGAGAAAATGCACACACAAAAGGAAATCTATCAAAATATCAATAACAATTTGTTTTTTACTCTTTTTTTTTGTTTCCTCTGTTGTATAAAGACTGTCTTTTTTTAAACAAGCAAACAAGTGAACTTTTTAAAGATTTTTTTATGTTGTGCATTGGTGTTTTGTCTGCATGTATGTCTGTGTGAGGGTATCATATCTGAATGGAGTTACAGACATTTGTGAACTGCCATGAAGGTGTTGGGAATTGAATCAGGTTCTCTGGAAGAGCAGTCAGCTCTTAACTGCTGAGCCATCTCTACAGCCCCAAAGGGTGTCTTCATATTTTTTAATAGATTTAATTTTACTGCAATATCCCAACATCCTATCAATTAAAAAAGTAAGAGATCAAAAAACAAAATTTCAATTTTCTCATTATATGAAAATTCCCACAAATCAATAGGAAAGTAAAGTTTAACCGAGTTGTAAGTCAGGTAAAAGCTATCAATAGGCATTCCAAGATGAAAGATAAGTACAGATAGTTTTGAATATGTGCGGGCCATGAGTCCCACACAGGAGGGCTCATTAAAAGTGCCCTGAGGGGCTAGGAAGATGCTTCTTCTGTGAAGAGCACATGTTGCTTTCTAGTGGATATTAGCAGTCGTTTCTGAGAGGACGGACAAATGGGTAGAAGAAATGTAAATCCTGGTCCGAATCATAATCAGAACACTGCTGTTACAATAGCTATTATAAAAAAATGCATAAAATGCCAGATGTAGTGGTTTATGACTGTACTCCCAACTCTCCAGAGACTGAGACAGGAGGATGGCCATGAGTTCAAGACCAGCCTGGGAAATAGAGTAAGACCCTGTTTCTTATTTAAAAATTATATATATATATAGTGTTAGTAAAAGTGGAGAAAGCAAACCCTCCCTGTTAGGATCCTGTACATGCGCAGCTTGGGGTCTTGCATCTTACGTCATCAAGGGACGCTGACAACTATGCACCCTCTTTAAAAAGCTAGATGTAGACCCCACGTGCTCTTTCTGCTCCC